>NC_047035.1:34018011-34320407 GCF_011762595.2 Tursiops truncatus | reverse complement strand
GTGTGAATACATGAAAAATAATTGATCAGAATTTCCGTTTCTAGGGTGGCAATACTACAAACCACGAGTGTATGTGACTGTGTATGAAAGTGCATAATTTATGCAACTATCAATAATTCAAAACAAATTTGAATAAAACCTCAATCTAAGCATGAGAAAACATCAGACAACCCAAATTTAGAGGCATTCTACAAAATAACTGGCCAGTAGCCTTCAAACGTGCCATTGTACCTAACAACTAAATGCAGTGTGGGGTCCTGAGTTAGATCCTGTTCAAGAAATGGAACATTAGTGGGAAAACTGGTGAAAATAGAATAAGTCCTTCAGTTTACTTACTATTATTATACAAATGTTAATTTCCTAGTTTTAATCATTGTACTAAAATTATTTAAGATGTTAACATTAGGGGAAGCTGTATGAAGGGTACATGGGATCTTTCAGTACTATTTTTGCAACTTCTCTGTAACCCTTAAAAATAAAAATTTTTTTAAACAAATTTGGTCATCCATGATAGAGGTAAGGCTGAACTATCTTTTAATTCTGTCTATGGAAAATGGTATTTAGAAAATCATTGTCACAGCAAGAGGCCATCAGAACTATGCAGCCAAAAAATAGAGAAAAAATATCATTAAGCATGTCAGGCAGTTAGTTAATAAAAATATAAGTTTCTGGACTTTGTGATCTTTGTGGCAATTAGATTTTTTAAATTTTATTTTATTCAAGTACAGTTGATGTACAATGTTATATGTTACAGGTGTACAATATAGTGATTCACAATTTTTAAAAGTTATACTCCATTTATAGTTATAAAATATTGGCTATATTCACTGTGTTGTACAATATATCTTTTTTTAATTTTAAATATCTATTTTATTTATTTATTTGGTTGTGCTGGGTGAAATACAGTGAAATGCACAAATCTTAAGTGTGTATTCACTGAGTTTAAGGATGTCTGCCCAGCAGACATCCACTAGGAGGAAGGCATTGGGGAACACCAGCAGAAAATTCCCCTCAGGGGCTTCAGGGACTCTGCAGTATTTGCAGCTGACATTGCTGCAGTGAACTGGACCCAGAGCAGGAGAAGCACGAAGAGATGGGAGAGGCAATTTGGGAGTCAAGAGGGATTCCCCTTGGGAATGATCTGACTACTCCTTGTTCTGTTCATCAGGTTCTTGGGATTTGCAAGGGGCAGGAATGGAACCAGGAAATGCTCAGTAAGTGTGTGTTAAATGGATGGATGAATCAATGAATGAAGGAGTGAGCACCTGCCTGCCACAGGAGTCTTCTTTCATCACTCGTGTCTTCTTGGAGCCTCCTCTAGCTTTGCAGGAAGGAGCAGATCTGGGGCATGACTCTTGGAGTCATGTCCAGGAGAGGAATACTGAGTGAGCAAAGGCTGTGAACCCTACGTATCCTCCTCCCATCCCCTCACACACCTCCAGAGGGCACTGAGAGTTTCTGCTTGGTTTGTTTCTCGTCTTTCCCGTCATCTTTAATAGTATTCAACTGAAACATCCATTACGTCTCCCTTTTCTACACTAAACCCTTGAATAAAGCAAGTAGGACAGAAATCAATACAGCTAATCATAACAGCCAACTCTCTCTATATAATATATATATTTTTTGGCCTTGCTGCACAGCATGCGGGATCTTAGTTCCCAGACCAGGGATCTTAGTTCCCTGACCAGGGAAACTGTTCCCCCTGCAGTGGAGGTGCGGAATCTTAACCACTGGACCACCAGGGAAGCTCAACTTTTTTCTTTTTTTTTTTAAATTTGTTTATGTTTTGGCTTCTTTGGGTCTTCGTTGCTGCGTGCGGGCTTTAGTTGCGGCGAGTGGGGGCTACTCTTTGTTGTGGTGTGCGGGCTTCTCATTGCAGGGGCTTCTCTTGTTGCAGAGCATGGGCTCTAGGCTCCCAGGCCTCAGTAGTTGTGGCGTGTGGGCTTCAGTAGTTGTGGCTTGCGGGCTCTGGAGCGCAGGCTCAGTAGTTGTGGCACACAGGCTCAGCTGCTCCACGGCATGTGGGATCTTCCCAGACCAGTGCTTGAACAGGTGTCCCCTGCATTGGCAGGCGGATTCTTAACCACTGTGCCACCAGAGAAGTCCCTGAACAGCCAACTTTTATACAGTGTCTACAATGTGCTAGTCTCCGTCTCAAATTTCCTACCTATTTAATTAATTTAATACTTTAAAAGGTAGGTGTATATTTTATCATGCCATTATGCAAGTGAGGAAAGTGAGTTAAGAGAGAGGTTTAGTAACTTGCCCAGGGCCACCCATCTGGTAAGCAGTTCAGCTGAGATTTGAACCAGGAAGTCCATGCTAAGAGCCCATGCACTGAAACACTATACCTTTTCTTTGGCATGTACGATACATGTGTGTGTTAACTTCATTGAAACAGAACATAAAACACTGTCAAGTGCACACATCAAGTGTGTGACTCAGTGAATTTTCACAAAGTGAGCACACCTGTGTAATAGCAACCCCCCCCAAAGAACAGAACACTACCAGCCCCCCCCCAGGAGATCCCAACATACCCCACCCCAGTCTCTACCCCTTCCCCACCAAGGGAAACACTCTCCTGAATTCTCTCACCTCTCTCCTGGGGGTTTCTTCCTTGTCTATTTTAATCACACTGTATTTCAAGTATCATGGGGTCTGCTGCTAAAGTTAAAAATATTCTATTTTGCAGGAGTGGAAGTGAGGGTGGTGGAGGGAACACATTCCCTAGATAAGAGAAATGACTGAGGGTGGGAAAGTTAGGGGCAGTTCTCCATCTCCCCTCATTCTCTTTGCCGGTAAGTGTGAGGCTCTGCTCTTTTCTCCATCCTTCTCTCCCAGGACTACATCTCCCAGCAGGCTGTGCTCTGACAGCTCTCGGATTTAAATAGGATTCTGGGCTACGCTTAGAGCCAGGCTGTTGCTGAACACCCAGGAGCGAGAGGAGCTGGAGGAAAGAGAAGCAGCAAGAAGCGGCCAAGAGTTGGAGCCAGACCAGGTGGAGCCCGAGCCAGAGTTGGAGTCAAAGTTGCTCTTGGTAAAGCAGCAGCAACTAAAGAAGTTGAAAAGATGCTGGTTTTCTTGGGACTGCTCACCTCCTTCCTTTCTTTCCTGTATGTGACAGCTCCATCCATCAGGTTTGTCTTAATTCAGTAACTCATTTAATAGTTTACAAAGCCCTGAATTGGGAGCCACGGAGCTTGTAAGAAGATGAGTTCTTAGCTGCTGAAGGAAGAGAAAGGGATGGAGGCCAAGGGAGAGAAAGTCAGGCAGGAAAGGCAGGAAGGAAGGAGGTAGTTATGAATATTGTGGTGGGAAACGAGAAGGAAGCACCTGGGGCTGGGAGAGGAGGGGCGGGTTTGAATTTTGATGCTAGTGGAAGGCTGAGTGGATGACTCTGTTAAGTAGCTTGACAGACATCTTATGGGGGAGTCCTTGCTCTTTCACTCCATTCCCTTGGGTTCCTCTGAAGGTCTCCCTTTCTTCACCGTCCCTAGTCAAGGTGGCCCTGCTGCATTATGGTGGGTGGTCATTGCCGAGGGACTCAGTTGTTAAGTACCAGGCATCTGGGGAAGGGAACACACTCTCTTCCCTTTGAGACTATCCTCAACTAACGTTTTGGGTTGGCTCTTTTGCTGTGGAAGATTTCTAGAGATGTCAAAGAAATGTGTGTTATGAGTAGAGAACTTTTAAATTCTTGATGATAAAGAAGGTTAAATGGACATATCAGAGACAGAGTGTTGCTCTAGGTCCCGTCATAGAAAGCTGGGTTTGGGTTCCAGTTTTGCCACCATTAGCAAGTGACTTGAACTTCTCTGAGCCTCAGCTTTCTCCACTGTAATGTGGGGATAATAACAGAGTGGTTGAGAGAATTAAATTCCCTTGGAAAATGCCTAGCCTAGTGCTTGGCAGTTGGATGATGCTCAGGTGATGTTAGCTTTACTTCCTCCCGTCCTATTTTTGGGAACTTATCAAGTCAACTCTATGTAAAAGGATGCTCTCTGCACAGAGGTCTGAACAAGGGAGGTTTTCTCTCTGTGCATGGATGGCGAGTATGAAATCTCTAGTGGGATGGCAGAATATTCTGGCTCTCTAAAACTGGAGAGGCAGCCCAAGAGCCGTAGGGACCCTGGAGGTGCTGTTCATCAGTTACTCACCATTGATGCTTATTGAAGGTGAGGGGTCAGGACCACTGATTCCACTAATGCCCATCCCCCTCGTGTTTTAAGGGCAGGATAGAGAAGGAAGATGACCTCTGGGAACCTCTAGAGATAGGAGCGAGGTATCTTTGTTGTTTAACAAGGAACCATTGGCCCTGGCTCAAGAGAACTTATTCTGTTTGCCCACATGATCATTTGTAGCTTCCGGGCACGTGACCTCCCTAGCTGAGCTGATAAGCAGGAGACTGCCTTGCCCACTGGGGAGACGCTGTCCCCTGAAGATTAGCTTCTTTAAGTCTCCTGACAGCAACAAAAAGAAATCCCTCTTTGAGGCTGGGTGGATTTTATGTATCTCAGTCTGGGATTGGAAAGGATGGTGCATAAATGTTTTGTTTCTCTTGCCTGTAGGAAGTTCTTTGCTGGTGGGGTCTGTGAAACAAACGTGCAGCTTCCCGGGAAGGTGGTGGTGATCACCGGTGCCAACACAGGCATCGGCAAGGAGACAGCCAGAGAGCTTGCTCGCAGAGGCAAGTCCTTCCTTTCCATTTCCACAGGGCGGCACCTCCTGTCTTTCTCACTAGGAACTCTACTCATGTTCCCTTATCTTTCCTCCTGGGCTTAGAAATTCTGGTCAGGAACTCAAGGAACCTGGGATTCAAGTCCAGCTGTGACACCAACTTACTCTGTGGCTTAAACTTTCCTTCCTTCCTGCTCCTTCCCTATTTATATAAAGTAAGGAAAACAATGATGTCCGTGTATAATATTGGTCAGGTCAGTTATTCTAAAAGGAGATCCTAAGCCATGTAAAATATCAGGGTGTAAAAACCAGGGTTCCCAGCCTGGGGTTAAGCTGATAGCAAGGAGAACCTGGAAGCGGCAATTTAGCCACTCACTGCTTTAGGGATGGTGCGGGGAATGCTCTGTCCACCAGTCCCAAACTCACTTCCTAGACTCTTCTTCAGCCCAGGGTCTGAACACATTGCTGCCTGTTTGTTTTGGCCCCAGGAGCCCGAGTATACATTGCCTGCCGAGACGTACTGAAGGGGGAGTCTGCTGCCAGTGAAATCCGAGCTGATACAAAGAACTCCCAGGTGCTGGTACGGAAACTGGACCTAGCTGATACCAAATCCATCCGAGCCTTTGCTGAGGGCTTCCGGGCAGGTGAGGCCCTGGGGGTTAGAAAGGCAGGAAGCTGGGTGTGGGAGTGGCTGTTCCACCCTGGACCAGCTCCGGCCTTTGCATCAGACCATCATGGATTCCACCGCACAGGTTCTGCCACACAAACCAGCAGGGCAGGGAATTGGCGCGGGGATGGCGGGTGGACAGGCTGGGCAGGATCCTTTTCACCTCCTTGCCTCAGCAGTGGGAATGGTGGAGATGACAGCTCCCTGCCTGGGCTTGTACCTTGCCATCGAGGTGTGGCCCTGATGCCACTCTCCTCTTTCATCCTGAGAATCAAACTTCTGTGGCCGTAGGCACAAGGGGAAGTTGTGCTGCTGCCAATATTCTTCTGTATCATGGAAAATGACCATCTTCTGTCAAGGACTATGAAATCCATGAGGGACAGGAACCATGTCTGCCTTATTTTACCACTGTATGCCCGGTGCCCAGCCCAGCTCAGAGTCAGTACTAAGTACACATTTGCTGAATGAATGGATGAATGAATGAATGGTGTCCAGGAAGATAACAGCAACTAAAATTAGAAACCCAGGACTTCCCTGGTGGTGCAGTGGTTAAGAATCCGCCTGCCAATGCGGGGGACACGGGTTCGAGCCCTGGTCCAGGAAGATCCCACATGCCGCGGAGCAACTAAGCCCGTGTGCCACAACTACTGAGCCTGTGCTCTAGAGCCCGCGAGCCACAGCTACTGAGCCCACGTGCCACAACTACTGAAGCCTATGCACCTAGAGGCTGTGCTCCACAACAAGAGAAGCCACCACAATGAGAAGCCCGCACACCGCAATGAAGAGTAGCCCCTGCTCGCCACAACTAGAGAAAGCCCATGTGCAGCAACAAAGACCCAACGTAGCCAAAAATAAATAAATAAATTTATATATATATATAAAATTAGAAACCCAATGACAGTGGCTACTGAATATCACTGAGATAGGTCCAAACGCAAGGAACAAACACTCAGGACTGGCAGCTAGCTGACTCCTTGCTAACCACATGGTCTCCTTGGTTGTGCTCTTTAGAGGAAAAGCAGCTTCATATTCTGATCAACAATGCAGGAGTGATGATGTGCCCATATTCCAAGACAGCTGATGGCTTTGAAACCCACCTGGGAGTCAACCACCTGGGTGAGTATCTTAGAGTGAGTGAAAAGCGAGGCATATGCCATCATGTTCTCTGTAGGGAGATGACCCTGTACCAGTGCTGAGGATCTCCACTGGTCCTCATAGAGACCAAGATTCTGCTAGACTGGAGGTATTGGTTTTTCTTTCACTATCTCTCTCCTAACCAGTACAAAAAAGAGAGCTTATCCTACTCATACCGTTAAGAAACCCCAAACATAGGAGATACCAGGAAGAAGAAGGTCCTTCTTGAATGGGACTGTGGTAATGCAAGACTTGCCAAGCAGGGTCAGGAGTGGGGGTGAAGTCCGTGTTTGGCTGGAGGGGGGGTCATATCTATAACTGAGGACCAAGCAAGCAAGGGTTGGTCCATCGTGGAGGCAGACCTTGAGGACTTGAGGTATGAGAGAGGCTAGTGTTCACAGCTCGAGGCAATGGCTCTAGTGAGGGGATCACAGAACAGGTTCTCTGATCCTCAGCAAAAGTTATTTTCCCTGACTATTCCAACCTTCCTTCTGTACATGCCCACAGTTGTGTGATCATAACCAGACGGGGGATGTCAGAAGCTAGCAGTTGCTCCTGACCGGGGCAAGGAAACAGGAACAAATAACAACAGATTATGTATATATTGCCTTACCTGGAGTCCAGCTCTGGCCCTTGCCTTGAGGACTCCACTAACTCAGACTGACTGACCATTAACACTGTTACTCATGGTATCAAAATGTTCACACCCAGAAGATAGTGAGCTAGTGATGAAGCCCTGTCATACATCAGCTCCCACACCCCGAGCCCAGGCTGCTGTTCCACTCTTCAATCTCCTCTGCTGGCTCTCCTCACAGGCCACTTCCTTCTCACCCACTTGCTCCTGGGGCAGCTGAAGGAGTCCGCTCCTGCACGGGTGGTGAACCTGTCATCAGTGGTCCACCATGCTGGCAAGATTCGCTTCCATGACCTCCAGGGTGAGAAGTCCTACAACCGGGGTTTTGCTTATTGCCACAGCAAGCTGGCCAATGTGCTCTTTACTCGTGAGCTGGCCAAGAGGCTCCAAGGTAAGTCTAGAGAAAGGGCCAGGGTTAAGAAGCAGGGGCTTCAGTCCAGATTAGAGGTTCACAGAAACTTCTGAAGTCAGGATGTCAAACGTGCACATTTCAGTGGCAGCTCTGTGCACTAAGGAGAATGAGGTTATAAAACTGAGTAAAAACAGAGTCCTTGCCCTTGGGAAGCTTAAAACTGGACAGAGGTCAGGAACCTATAAACCTTATGTGCTTTGTCACATCTTATTTCATATTTATCATCTCATCTGATTTTTCACAACAACCTCTTGCAACAGGCAGAGTAGGTATTGTTTTCACTATTTTATGGGTCCAAACTGAAGTCCAAGAAGCAGCCGGCCCAAGATTATATGGCAAGTGAAGGAGTGAGGACTGGAAAGTGGGGACTCTGCTTTAAACCAGGTGCTTCCTTTGCTGTGCCAGTTGCTGAGGTTTACAGGGTGAGCTGAGCTACAGAGCCGCCACTCACTGCCTGGAGTCAGGGTTTCAGATACTTGGGTCTAAGTTCTTGCTCTACCACATAGTAGCCACGTGTGTCTACAAACATGTCCCTTTGACCTCCCTTGATTTCTCCCCTCAGCTGTAAAATGAGGTGAGGCCATTCTTGATCCTATGATTCTGTGCTGCCCTGGAGTTTTTGCTGAGCTTCTGACACTGACATCTGTGAATCTGGAGGACCGTTTGCTACAGTGAATAAGCCAGAGTTTGGGGAAAATGGTATTTACTATCAGAATGCAGAAAGTAGAAGAATAGGGTAATCATTTAAATGAATACTAATAATGACAACAATAATTGAGAGTTTGTGTGTGCTGTATACTATCTGTGTCTCAACTCATTGAATACACTATTCCTATGAGGTAGGTGCTATGATTTTTCCCCTCCCTACAAAAGAAGAGGTAGGCGCAGATATCTTGAGAAACTTGCCCGAGCAAGATATATTAATTCCGAGGCGAGCCAGGATTCAACTCCAGGCAATCTAGCTCAGAAGTCTATGCTCTTTACTCTACATCGAGGTTCAGACCTTGGCCCTGCAACCAGCCAGGTGTGACCTTGGGCAATTTACT
Source organism: Tursiops truncatus (assembly GCF_011762595.2). Lineage (NCBI taxonomy): Eukaryota > Metazoa > Chordata > Mammalia > Artiodactyla > Delphinidae > Tursiops > Tursiops truncatus. The sequence goes on along the minus strand of NC_047035.1, from coordinate 34,311,837 downwards.
TAACCTGTCTGTGATGAGAACTCGGTTTCCTCAGCTGTAAATGGGCTTCTTAATATTACCTACCTCATGAACCTCTTTGAGAGTCAAATGAGATAACACTTAAAACATGTAGCACAGCCCTTGTACGTAATAAGTACTAAAAACAGTGGAGGCGGCAGGGGTGTCTTGGGGGCATGTTAACTCTCATCATTTCCATCAACACCCCTCAATCTACACCTCATGAAATGTGCTTGCCCGGCAAATGCAATTCACAACAAGGTCCTAGCTTCCTACCTTCTAACAGGATTGCTGCCCCTAAGACCCTCCAATAGAAATTCCAAAGATACCATTTAAGCCACAGATTAAGATGACACTAAAATAGAAGGATGTTCAACCAAGCATTCCTTTTGGAGCATAGAAGGCTGAGAAGGCTGTAGATCTTTCTGGATAAGATCAATTAATTACGCATGAGATTCTACCTGGCTAGAGGTGGTGTCTTCTGAACACTGGGGTTCTGTTTCCCAAGTCCTTTCTTCTCAATCGTGCATGTTGCTGCAGGAGATGAGCTGTTTCCCCGGCCTCGGAGTGTGTCTCTGGTCTAACTGTGCCCTTTTTGCCCTAGGCACGGGGGTCACCACCTACGCAGTGCACCCAGGCATCGTCCGCTCCGAACTGGTCCGACACTCCTTCCTGCTGTGCCTGCTCTGGCAGCTCTTCTCCCCCTTCCTCAAGACGGCAAGGGAGGGGGCCCAGACCAGCCTGCACTGCGCCCTGGCTGAGGGCTTGGAGCCCCTGAGCGGCAAGTACTTCAGGTGCGCAGAGGCCGCATGCGTTCTCCCCATCACCTGTGTGTATGGTGAGGCAGGCATAGGACTCCCTGGGCTTTGCACCCGCAGTGGCCAAGTTTGTGCCTGATGGGGGAATCCAGGTTCATGTTGGGCCAGTAGACCAAATGCTGTTACTTTTCTAAGGAAACTTACATTTGAAACATGGCAAAAGTTGGTTTTATGGCTCTGTTTCAAACCTGTGTGCCACATTTCCAGGTAAGCCTTTGTAGAGCCTTTTTCTCTTCCTTGAAGCTTTTGGCTGACTTCCTTCATGAATTTTTAAATGACACATAGCACGAAACTCCAGGGCAAAGTCACCTGTCCCTAGTGTGAACTCTAGGGACACTTCTCCCAAAGCTGCGAAGACTGGCACTATCTGTTGGAACATAAAAATAGACATTTTGATGTTGAGGTTTATCACAAACTCAATGGGCAATCAGAGTCTGGGAATATAGGGAAGCCCAGGATTACATTTCTTTCCATTCCATGACTTGATCCAGCCCAGTCTGCTTTTCTGTCCCACTTTGTTCAAGACGGTTCACTGGTACACCATTTATTAAGGGAAGCATTGGAAATAGCCTCAGTGTCCAACAATTGGGGAATGGATAAATGATCATAGCTAATGTTGCTTGAGCTCTTACAACATGTTTGGCACTCTTCTAAGTTTTACGTGTATTAATTCGTATAATCATCACAACTCTGAAAGGTAGATCGTATTATTGTCCCCATTTTACAGATGAAGAAACTGAGGCACAGAAAAATTAGCTTGCTCAGGGTCATATAGTTTATAAGTGGTAGGCCTGGGATTTAAACCCAGGCAGCCTGGCTCTAGAGCCGTGCTGTTCAGTGTGGTTGCCACTAGCCATATATGGCTACCGAGCACTTGAGATATGGCTAGTCCAATCTGGGACATACTGTGCGTGTGAAATGTACAGCAGATTTTGAAGACATAGTGTGAAAAACAGAAATGTAAAATAGCTCATTAATTTTTGTATTGATTACATGCTGAAATAATTTGGCTATGTTGGGTTAAATAAAATATACTACCAAAATTAATTTCACCTATTTCTCTTCACTTTTTAAAAAAATACTTTAAAATTTCTATTGGGAAATTTAAAGTTACACATGTGGTTCACATTTGTAGTTTGCATCATATTTCTACTAGACAATGCCGCCCTGGAGTCTGGGTGTTTAACACCCCTCCTTAATCATGTGATAAAATATAATACAGTCACTATATAAAAGTATTTTTGAACAATATTCAATTAATGGGAAAATGTTAGTGATATAATATTATCAGAAAAAAATGAAATATAGAACTATATAATTATTCACTGTACATGCATAGAAAACAGTCTGAAAGGATACACAGCAAACTACTACACAGTAGTAGTTACTTCCAGGGAGTTTGAGGAAGAGTCGGGGGGTGGGGGGCAGTGTGAAGGAGGATTTTAACCTTTTACTCCAGGTATTCCTTTATTATTTAAAAATAAATTTTAAAGATTATATATTAATTCATTACTTGTAAAATTAAAATTGTACACTTTTAACAAGAGAAAGATATCCTCCCCAAACTAGGTACAGTATGATCCCAGTTTTTTTTAAATTAATTTTTAAATTTTTAAAATTTATTTTTGGCTGTGTTGTGTCTTCATTGCTATGCGTGGGCTTTCTCTAGTTGCAGCGAGGGGGGCTACTCTTCGTAGTGGCACACAGGCTTAATTGCGGTGGCTTCTCTTGTTGCAGAGCACGGGCTCTAGGTGTGTGAGCTTCAGTAGTTGTGGCTCGCAGGCTCTAGAGCACAAGCTCAGTAGTTGTGGTGCATGGGCTTAGTTGCTCCGCGGCATGTGGGATCTTCCCGGACCAGGGCTGGAACCCGTGTCCCCTGCATTGGCAGGAGGATTCTTAAGCACTGTGCCATCAGGGAAGTCCAAAACTTCTATTTAAAGAAAAACACCATGACCAGTGTGCTCTGCCCCAGCCCCCCTCACCTGCTCACCCCAAAACAAAACAGGGGTGCTTAGTCGGGTTCATGGGACACAAGGGGTCTGTGGATAGAATTTAAGGGGTCTTCAAACCTGGATGGAAAGATAATTTCATCTTTAGTTTCACTAACCTCCATCTGAAATTTGCCATTTCCTTTGATTATGAATGTAGGAAGTGAACTGCAGTAGTAGTGATACTTGGTGACTTTGTCCCCAAGAAAACTATAAATAATTTCATGCCACATTGCAATTGTTGCAGTTACCTCAGGATGTCACTTCTCGCCAATACTTTGAAATCCGGTAGTGATTGGACCCAGTGCTAGCTCTTCTAATAGAACACATTACTATACCACACATTGTTTTTAAAATATTTTATACTTTATATAAGATAGATAACCCTCAAGGACTTACTGTATAGCACGGGGAACTCTACTCAGTATTCTGTGATAACCTATATGAGCAAAGAATCTAAAAAAGAATGAATATATGTATATGTATAACTGAATCACTTTGAGGTACACCTGAAACTAACACAACATTGAAAATCAACTACACTCCAATAAAATTAAAATTTTTTAAAAGTCAGTACAAAAAAGAAAAGGAAATATTTTAAAACTGCATTTCAATACAGTTAGTTTCTTTTTATCTAATGTATTTTATTACACATTTAGAAATATATTCTGAAGAAGAGGACATAAACTTTTCCAGACTGTCCATTTTCACTCCTGGATGTTCACCCCCTTTCTATGCCCTCCAGTGACTGCAAGAAGACTTGGGTGTCTCCAAGGGCCCGGAATAACAAAACGGCTGAGCGCTTGTGGAACGTCAGCTGTGAGCTGCTGGGAATCCAGTGGGAGTAGAGCTGGTGGAATAGGCACAGCTGTATGAGGCTCAGTCCACGCCATAAGGAAAGGGGACCGAGGAGAAGGCCCACCCTGCAGGATTGTCCTGGCTGGCTGCTGTTGCGAATCCTGCCCTGCTCTGATACTCCTGACCCTTCTAGAAATCTTCGCACACCCAACCCTCTCGTGAGGCTGGCTCATGGCACGAGACAGTCACACCTACAGAGTATTCTGCTCCAAGACTTGCAGAGTCGGCCACCCTCTCGGACCAGGAGGACTGGGCAGATGCCAGGCTGGGCACAGGGATGGCAGAAGAACCTGGGAAATTGGGTCAATTTCCTTACCAAGACCAGCTAGCACGCCCAGCTGAGGTGACAGGAGCATCAACGTCACTTCTTTCCAGGGACTATAGACTCAAAAACTCTTGACTGATCTCTTTCCTCTTTGAAACATTAATCTGGAGTCTGGACCAACTCAGGAAAATCTTGGCTCAAACTTGGCCAATTTTAGTTCCTTCCTCTGAGCATCCTGGAGCAACGATGTAAAGCTGGACCTTCCTGTTTTCTTTTTCCAGTACTTTAAAAAAAATTAAAAACAGATTTTTTCAGCTTTACTGAGATATAATTAACATATTGTGTAAGTTTGGACCGTCCCATTTTCAATGTAGATGGTTTCTTTTTCTAAAGAGTTCCCTTTTACCTCAATCTTTAGAGAAAATAAAGACTGCACATTCACCTTATTGCCTTATTTATTCCCTCAGGGTAGCAAGGGAGAAATGAAACCAAGTTGTTGTTTTTGTTTTGTTTTGTTTTGTTTTATTATTTATTTATTTATTTGGCTGCACCGGGTCTTTGTTGCTGCGTATGGGATCTTTGTTGTGGCGTGCAGGATCTTTAGTTGCAGCATGTGGGATCAAGTTCCTTCACTGGAGATCAAACCCGGGCCCCCTGCATTGGGGGCACAGAGTCTCAATCGCTGGACCACCAGGGAAGTCCCAAAACCAAGTTTAATGAGTACTATCTCACCCTACCCAGCCACCCATAACCTTCTTATAATATCTCCTCTGGGTGCAGAATAAGATGGTTCAGTTGAGTATTTTCTCCAGTTTCTTCCAGCTCTCACATTTGATTATCTAAGAAGTGATAGGAGTGACTTAAATTATACAGATGCTGAGCTTCACTATAGATTAAGCCCAGAGGTAGTAGAGGACTTCATTTAATTTGGTACACAGATGCAGAAAAACCAAGCTCTGATAAACCCTCCTCTGCCTAAAATCATAGCTCTTTTCTCTTTTGGCCTCCCTGCTCTCCTCTGCTGTGGCCTTGGGTGACCTGTTTCTTGCCTTAAGTGCTGAAGTTCTCCAAGAAGAGCAGAGAGACATGCCAAATCTTTTAGCCAATTGACCCAAGAAGTTATGTTATTGCTTCCAGTTTGAAAGCATCCAAAGGGCATGTGGTGACAAAAATTCCCTTTCCTTCCATAGCAAGTAGACTTAAAAAACAAACAAAAAACCATTTTACTATGGAAATTTTCAAATAGATGAAAGTAAAGCAAATAGTATCATGAAAAACCCCACGTACCTACCTGTCACCCAGCTTCAACGTTGTTAACATTTTGTCAATCTTGTTTCATCTATTTCCCCCATAACATTTTTTGGGGGGTTGGGTAGATATTTTATTTTTAAAATTAATTTATTTTATTTTTGGCTGTGTTGGGTCTTCGTTGCTGTGCACAGGCTTTCTCTAGCTGCGGCGAGCAGGGGCTACTCTTCGCTGTGGTGCGCGGACTTCTCATTGTGCGGCTTCTCTTGTTGCCGAGCACGGGCTCTAGACGCGTGGGCTTCAGTAGTTGTGGCACAAGGGCTTAGTTGCTCCATGGCATGTGGGATTTTCCTAGACCAGGGCTGGAACCTGTGTCCCCTGCACTGGCTAGGCGGATTCTTAACCACTGTGCCACCAGGGAAGCCCAAATACAGTAATTTTAAACAAACGTTGCCAAAGGGGAAAGGGAAGGGGGAAGGACAAATTAGGAGTATGAAATTAACATATACAAACCACTATATATAAAATAGGTAACAACAAGGATTTACTGAATAGCACAGGGAACTATATTCAATATCTTGTAATAACCTATACTGGAAAAGAATCTGAAGATGTACACCTGAATCTTACACAACATTTTATTTATTTATTTTTAAATTTTTAAATAAATTTATTTATTTTATTTATTTATTTTTGGCTGCTTTGGTTCTTCGTTGCTGTGCGTGGGCTTCTCATTGCGGTGGCTTCTCTTGTTGCGGAGCATGGGCTCTAGGCGCGCAGGCTTCAGTAGTCGTGACACACGGGCTCAGCAGTTGTGGCTCATGGGCTCTAGAGCGCAGGCTCAGTAGTTGTGGCGCATGGGCTTAGTTGCTCTGTGGCATGTGGGATCTTCCCGGGCCAGGGCTTGAACTTGTGTCCCTTGCATTGGCAGGTGGATTCTTAACCACTGCGCCACCAGGGAAGCCCTAACACAACATTTTAAATCAACTGTAGTTTAATAAATAAAATTAAAAAACAAAAACAAATATAGTCATTTTTATCAAATTGGAATCTTCTCTCTCTAGAACATCTTTTTCAGAGAACAGAATGCTAACAACATTCAAAAGATTGTTCTTTAAAATATATGGAATCCTTAGAGTGTGTGTGTTTGGAATCCTTTGGGCTATTACATTTTATACTTTTTTGTTTGCCAGATTACTTGCTAGTATGATTGGCTTAATGAAGTTCATCCGATTCTTGACTTGTATCAAATATCTGAAGTCTGAAATTTGAAAAACCTCTTTGTATTTTTTCTAAGAGACTCAGAGAGCTTGGGGCCAATTGCTGGGGGCAGGGGGCTGATAGCCTCAGTCTGGAGTACAGGGGCTGGGGAATGGCAACTGAGCAGGGCCTAGGACTCAGGACCAAGATAGAAGCTTGAATATAGAATCCTCAGAGTCTGTGAATGCTAGAAGGGGCCCGTCTAATTTGGGGAGGCAGATGAAAGCAATCTGAGTGGGAATCTGACATCCAAGAGGGAAGGACAGCCTAATGGCCTTAGGAACTTTGTAAGATGATGGCTGACCTTAAGGTCATGGTGTTTGGTGGAGAAATACTTCCTCTTGAGTTTTAGGGCAGGGGTTGGGGAAGATGGCGTTCCCTGCGTTATCACCTAACCCTGGTCTCTGGAAAACACAGAAATTGCCCCAATTCTGCTCCCCTAGTCCTAACTTCCATACTGTAGATTCCCTCACTTCCTGAAGAATGACTCTACTTGAAACATGCCTCCTTTCCTGCCATCCTAGGCAAGTGGCATAGCTTAACCAGTTCAAGGAGGTACAGGCTGGAGGTGGTTACTCCTGACCACAATGCTATGCTGCTTCTCATTGAAAGAAGTCTGTGAAATATTATTTGGCCAGGGAAAATATTTTAAATTGGAAGTTTTCTCTCCTATCAAATTTTCGGATGCGTTTATACCTAACAGCAGTGATGCCAACTATGGGAGAGCTGAGAAGCAAAGAATGCAAAAAAACAGAAAACAAAACAAAACAAACAAAAAAGCCCAAAGAGGTGTGGGTATTGATTTCACATTTTGTTGATATTTTCGGGCTATCAGGCAATCATTGTTTCTCTTTCTCCCTTGTTCAGACTCCGGACTCCGTCACTGCTCGTGGCCTCCGGGTGCTCCCATGAGACAGCCTCCCTCAGCACTACTCCCCTTTTGGAATCCTCTCATGCACAGGCTTCATCTTGCTTCTGTGTAGCTCCCTGCCCAGCACCAAAAATGTTGTCTCATATGTTCAGCCTGGGCAAGGAATAAGTACCAGCCTTGGCCTCTTGCTATGTTTCCTGAAGAGACTTGCCCCAAGGTCACCACCACACAAGGGAAAGGCCTTGGCTCAGCACAGACAAGGCTGGGAATCCAGTGGCTGAGTCACCCTTCCACTTTCCCATCTCTGCTCCCTAGATTCTCCCATGACCACAGAGCCATCTGCCTTCCAGTCTGTGTGTGCTATAAATATGGCTTCCAGGCTTCCTGGCTTCCTGGAAGAGTGCTCCTTACAGTACAGGAGACAAAATCATGGATGAAGGCCCAGGAATGACAGTCACCGTGGATTTCTCTGCTCCTGGGTGTCTCTCCAGCTGCCCCAGGTCACTGCCTTCACTATTCCTGGTTTCTGTTATGCTTTGAGACTCTCAGCCAGCCTAGCCCAGGTGAGGAAAATCTTTCCCTTTGGCTCCACTGAGATTGGCTTACATTTCTTAAAAGTAAAACTTGTCTGGGAAACTAAAGGGAAAGGAAATCAAAGAGACATATGAAAATTGAGAAGCAAACAGTTCCAGACCACGGATTACCTAAGCGATGACTAGCTGCCGCAGATGACCTTAGCTGGCACTTGGTCCTTATCCAGTTCAAGTCTGTGCTATGTGTCACCATGCCTTCAAGCCCTGGAGGATCTACCTTGTGTGTTTGGCCTCTTTTACAAGACAGACACCCACTTTGAGCATCTTAGGCCAAAAAAAAACATGGAATATTTTGCTCATAAATTCAAAGACGGGTTGAAACTGAGAAGTGGGAAAGGGCAGGGATAGATCTCAGAAGTAACTAGAACTCAAGAATCAAGATCCCTATATATGTGCCTTTCTCTGGATGTGGGCTTCATTTCAGAGTAAGTGGCAAAACACTCGGCTGTTGAAAACTCTCAAGCTTTACACCTTGCGGTTTTTACCATTGAAGAGGCACTGCAGCTATTTTCTATTTTTAGTATTTAAAGAATCTCAGGTTTGGCTTGGGTCTGATGCTCACTAGGAAGCATTCAGCTATGGTGGGGGGGGGAAGAGTCATGTAAGAATGTGACAGCTGTAGAGGTCGCATTTCAAATCAGGGAGAAAAGAGTAGACTGTTCAATAAATGATGTTGAACAAATAGCTATCCAGGGACTTCCCTGGTGGTGCAGTGATTAAGAATCCGCCTGCCAATGCAGGGGACATGGGTTCGAGCCCCAGTCCGGGAAGATCCCACTTGCCATGGAGCAACTAAGCCCGTGCACCATAACTACTGAGTCTGCGCTCTAGAACCCGCAAGCCACAACTACTGAGCCCACGTACCACAACTGCTGAAGCCTGCGTGCCTAGAGTCCATGCTCCGCAACAAGAGAAGCCACCGTGATGAGAAGCCTGCGCATCACAATGAAGAGTAGCTCCCACTCACTGCAACTAGAGAAAGCCCACATGCGGCAATGAAGACCCAATGCAGCCAAAAAAAAAAAAAAAAACCTAAAAGTATTAGAAGAAAATATAGGAGTATATCTTTTTTTTTTTTTAATTTTATTTATTTATTTATGGCTGTGTTGGCTCTTCGTTTCTGTGCGAGGGCTTTCTCTAGCTGCGGCAAGTGGGGGCCGCTCTTCATCGCGGTGCGCAGGCCTCTCACTATCGCGGCCTCTCTTGTTGCGATGCACAGGCTCCAGACGTGCAGGCTCAGTAACTGTGGCTCACGGGGCTAGTTGCTCCGCGGCATGTGGGATCTTCCCAGACCAGGGCTCGAACCCGTGTCCCCTGCATTGGCAGGCAGATTCTCAACCACTGCGCCACCAGGGAAGCCCTATAGGAGTATATCTTTAAGATCTTAGAAGAGGGAAGGTCTTTTTGAGATATGAAAAGCAAAAAGCATACAGGAAAAGAGGGATACAACTAAAAAACACACCAAAAATTAAGTTAAAAGTCATGATGTTGATGGGTATTCTTGTAATTCAGGTCAGGTATCCTGGGAAATAGACTCTGAGATGGACATTTGCACACAGGGAGTTTGTGGGGAGTTCTCTTGGGATCAATACCTATGGGGGAGTGATGGAAGTAGGACTGGGCAAAGGGCAAAGTGGAACTGTGGTGCAGTCTCACGAAGGCTTAGACGATCCTGATCCCACAGGGAGCTCTGGAACTGAGTTGTCCTGAATTGAGGAAAGGAGGTTGACTTTTATTCCCCACACTGACCAGTCAGTGGATGTGGGCAGCTTCCAGGAAGGGGGCATGACCTGGGTGAAGGCAAGTTCTAGAGAGAGACTCAGCTGTGAGCTGTGAGCTACCTACGTTCCCAGCTTCTGGGGGAATGGGTGTATCGTTTCTGAAATGAATAAGATGGTTGGCACCCCACAGCATCTGTTACGCTGATACACAGATCAGAAAAAAGAGTAGTAATCACATTATATAAAGAACTTTTACCTCTCAATAAGAACAAGACATAGTACCCAACAGAGCACTTTGCAGAAGATATAAACAGGAAATATGCAGAAGAAATAAAAATGGTCAATACACCTTAGTAATGATCAGGGAACTACAAATCAAAACAAGATGTAATTTTTTAACGATCAGATTGTGAAAAATTAGAGAGCTTAACAAATTTTGGCAAAAGTCTAGAAAATAGATATTTTTATATACTGCTGGTATGAGTGGAAGAAATGGTGATGCCAATTCTACCCAGAGATCTACTTCTCAATATCTGCAATAACATTACTACCTGTGTGTAAGGAGGCATTGCTTGTACTAGAAAAGCAATGGAAACAACCTAAAAGTCCATCAATTGGAGAAAACTAAATAATCTTTGGTATAATCACACAATGAAGTAGTACATTTGTATTTGGGGTAATTAGTCCAAAAAGATGATTATACACACACACACACACACACACACACACACACACACACACACACACACATATTTATATAAATTGATGAGTTGCAGAATGATGAATATGTGCAGGTGATAAGATTTATATTTAAAAATTACACACATCTAACATGATACCATATATTTTCTATGGGTACATATATAAGTATGTAACAGTACAGAAAAAGGTCAAAAACTATATACAATGAACACACAAGAGAGGTTGCCCTTGAGAAGAATTATGGGAAATAATATTTCAATTAAAAAAAAGAATATTTTCATATTTTACTTGGAAATTAAAAATTAGTAGTTTCAGCAGATGCTGTTGGCTACCACTGTCACCATGGCCCTGATTAACCTATTGCAGTGTTCTCAACCCTAGCTGTATTTTAAAATATATAAAATGCCTTGGGACTTCCCTGGTGGCACAGTCGTTGAGAATCCACCTGCCAATGCAGGGGACACGGGTTCCAGCCCTGGCCCGGGAAGATCCCACATGCCGTGGAGCAACTAAGCCCGTGCGCCACAACTACTGAACCTGAGTGCCACAACTACTGAAGCCTGCGTGCCTAGAGCCCAAGCTCTGCAACAAGAGAATCCACCACAATGAGAAGCCCACACACTGTGCTGAAGAGTAGACCCCACTTGCAGTAACTACAGAAAGCCCGCGCGCAGCAATGAAGACCCAACAACGAAGACCCAATGCAGCCAAAAATAAATAAATAAATAAATTTATTTAAAAAAATATATATATAAAATGCCAATGCCTAGGTCTTACCTCAGATTCATGTTCTGTTCTTGGGCAAAGTTTTGGAAAGTGCTGGATGATTTTAATGTGCAGCTGGGGCTGTGAACTGCTGATCCAAGACAATCATGGTGAGCATATTTCCCTTGCAAGTGATTGGTTATGGAAAAAGCATGTGCCTCAATCATGGGGTATGGAAGCTTCTGGGAGAGGGCTTCCTCATTGACTAAAAAGTGAGACACAGGAAGAAATTTTCTGTCTTCTTCTGTTGGACATTGTCATGGCTGAATATGACATCTGAATCTACCACAATTATCTTGAGTCATGAGTGGAGCTGAGCTGGCCCAAAGACCAAACTCACATGCCGAAGATGGTAGAGGGAAAGATAGAAATAACCTGGGTCGCTGACGATAAAGCAGTGAGTCACCGAATTAGCCAAGACTGGATTGCCCTCCCTTAAGACTTGTTACATAACACGATAAATGGTCCTTATTGTTGAAGTCTATGTCCTAACTGACACAATAGTATTATGTTGAGCCATATAAAATTGCTGATATCTTACCATTTTTTACACCTACTTTTTTCCATCGTCACTGCGGATCCAAGGCAGATGTCTTCCTGACTTACTTTCATCACCTTCAATTTCCTTACCTGTTTCATTATATTTTTCTCCACCCCAAAGATCTGTCATCTTTCATTAATTTCAGTATCCACAGTGATAACTGATCTAACATCCTAGTACAGAGTCTTAATAGCTCTGCTATTCATTCACAGGTATTCATCCAAATTTTAATCTATATGTACAATCTATTTTTTCTACATATGGATGTATGATATCTCTTAGCCAAAACAATCAGCTGAGAAGATCAGAAAACATGTTGTACAACTTGTTCTGATAGAAGGTAGATTAACTGCTGTAACAAACAATGCTAAATTTTAGTGGCTTAATGCAAAAAAGTTTATTTCTTGCTCTTGTCATAGTCCAATGGAGGGAGCGGAGTGGGAAGGTAGCTCTGCTTCACATGGCTTTCAGCTCAATAAAATCACTGATTACGTGGTGTTAATCACCCAATATTTTGTGTTGTAATGGCAGTAGTTATTTAACTAAAGGATTAAAAAAATACAAAATGTACTTGTATTCAAAGTATATGCAATTTAAACATATTTTCATAAAAATGTAAATTAAAGAAATAAAAAAATTTTTTAATGTATTTATTTTTCTTCTAAAATATTTAAATTATCTATCAAAATTAAAAGGCAAAATATAAAACATTATAGAGATGAATATCAACATTTTAAATCAAAATTATTTAAATAAACTAATTTTTTGTTTTAAAAAATTTAATTATCTCTATGAATTTTTATAAAAATAAAACTATTCATGATTCTAGTGTTCAATGTCCCTTTAACCGCCAATGTAAACAATGGATATCATACTTCATGCATGTTTCCTCTACACCTACATGTCTATCAATTTAAAAGTAATATAAATTAATTATTTTGTAGCCTCCATTATACGTGTTGCACACGCACACATATTGAAATATGGAGAGACAAGAAAATAGACACTCAGCACTACTACGTGAAAATGATGCTCATTTTAATGCAAGTCTCCATTACGATCATGCTGAGAAAGAATTTGACAAGTTAATTAATTGTCTTTCCCCCAACTGCTTCCTCTCTTCAAATTCTGCCTGCACTCAGAAGCAGCAGCACAATCTACACACCTTGAGAGCATTTGGATGCAGTCAAGGTGTGTTCCCCTGGGGCTTAAACAATGTTAGTCATGGGAGCCGATGTCCAGGGTATCAGGTTGTATTATGTCAGAACTGAGCACCAGAGCCTAAGTAAAAGAGATCTCCACATATTCTTAAATATGTTTCCTATTCTCTAGCACTAGTATTTGAAAGTGTCCTGCACGTCCACTCAGACTCAGTTCCCTGATCTCCTCAACACTGACCTTTTCCTCCACCCCTCTTCATCTCCCATTCCCATGACAAGGACCACACCTGGGCACTTTGTCATCACATGAACTTGCTGCTTCTCAGATATCTTAACTTCCAACATCCCACTCCAACCACAACCTTCTGCTCCCCCAGTTTTCTCTCTTGTCAATTCCCTGTGCCATTATCATCCTGTCTAGCAAAGGCTAGAAGAATCCAACTCTCTGATTTCTACACGCCAAGAGTGCTGCTGGAGAAAATCACTCAACCTGGCAGACTGGAGCCACTATCAATCACTGGTCCTCAGTGTCAACTGGGCTTTCAGTGCTGCCTGATCACCTGTTCTTCCACAGTCAAGGATGGATCCAAGGAAGCTTATACAATTCATGGGATCATCTTTAAAAGAGTAATACACAATTACAGTTACAAAATTAGGTACAAAATTGGACTTTGATTTAGAATGAAGAAACCCATCACCCCCAACCAAAAGTAATTAGAGCCGTGGGAATTTAAGATCTTCTGAGATCTCTTTAGGTAATTTGACAGCAATGCTTGCATAAAAATGCCTTCAGAAGCAACTTGGCTTCCCCCCCCCCCCAACCTAGAATACAACTTCCAGCAACTCCCTTAACTCACAGGGGCCCAAGTAAGCTTCAAAAACTTCATAGTGAAAATGCCTCTTAGGTTACAATATGGAGAGGTTCACGTCCTCTCCATATTCTCAAGCCACTCCACCCAACAGCTCCCTTGAACTGTTAACAGTTGATTTCTCCTCTGATTTCATGGAGAACTGGGAAGCCATCAGTCTTAACTCCCTCAACTTTCTGCTACAAAACCAGCAAACTTGTCTATATCCCACTCATATTTTCTTCCTTGCCTCTTTCCACAGTAGAAGAGGTGTCACTCCATCCATGAAGATTGTTTAATCTTCATGTTGAGAATTTCTCTTAACATTTGTCTCCTTCTTTCATCAAAGATGAAGTTCATGTTTCTATTTGTTGCCCTCCTTGGCTCTTTGGGGGTGGTTTACAAGTAGAGCCATATGGAACCTAGAGACCCACACTTGCTCCCTTGGCTTCTGTGACCTGCATTCTTCTGGTTCTCCTCCTCCTTCTGGGACTTCTTTGCAGGTTCTTCTTCCTCTACTTGCCCCTTAAATTGTAGATACCTTCACGCCACCATTAGATCATTCATTTATTAAAAAGAACACACACACTTTGTGCCAGGATTGTTGCAAGCACGGGCGGTAGGAAGTGAGCCAGAGTGTTCCTGTTTCGGCCCTCACTACAAGGACATGTGGCAGAAATGCCCATGCTAGTCTGGGATGGAGGGAAGAGATCTAAGGAGACGTCCTAAACCAAGTAGCATACGCTTAACAAGACTTGTTCACTAGGTGAAGAGACGGTAAAAAGTGGTCCAGGCAGCAGGCTCAGAGGGGGCAAAGCATATATCACATCTGAGAAGCTGAAAGAAGGGAGTTGGGGGTGGAAGGTGAGAAATGAGAGGTAGGTAGGGATCCAGTAAGGAGGGGCCTTATGAGCCCTGGTGAGAATTTGGATTTTATTATTATTATTATTATATACATATATTTTTGGCCATACCACATGGCATGCAGGATCTTCCCTGACCAAGGATGGAACCCACGCCCCCTGTGTTGGGAGCTTGGAGTCTTAACCACTGGACTGCCAAGGAAGTCCGAATTTGGACTTTATTTTGAGGGCTACAGGAAGCCTCAACTACTACCCAAACTTGGTAACATCTCTGCTTCTACTTTTCCCCCTGACTAACCTGTGCTCCATTCTGCAGCCAAAGTGACCTTAAAATTTGTCACGTCACGTCACTCTCTTGCTTAGAACATTTTGGTGTCCTTCTATTATCCAATGGGTTAAATCCCAAACTCCTTAACAAGCTTACGGGACCCTACATGACCTGGTCACAGCACGCTGACCAGGCTCCAGCCTGATGCGATTTCTTTGATTTCTCTCAGTTAGATACTCTGTTGTCTCTGGACCCCTTTCTCCCGCTACTTGTATCCTGAGCATCATGTCTGCTGGGAAGCCTTCATTGGCCTCCCTCCAGTCTGTATTCAGTACTCCTTCCATGAGCTCTCATTTACACCCTGGACAACCTCTCAATATTTAATATATGAGACAATAGCAAGTGACCGGGCATCTTCTATGACTCTGTAAACTCCAGCATACAGCTCACAATATAACCTTAATATTTGTTGAATAAATAAGTGAACAAAAAATAAAATAGGGGATGTAGTCAATGTCTTCTACGATCACTTCTAGCTCTAAAAAGTACATAGTTCTTTGTAGGTACTGTCTGATGCAGGTGACTTAGGAACAGTTCAATAATTTACTTTTAAAAAGATAGTGGGAGTCAAATTTCTATTCATTGAGTTCCTATTTCCATTAAACTGGAGTAACTACTATATTGGATTTTTTCCCTCAGCTCAAAGGTTCTTAAAATATCAACACAGAAATGAAAAGAATCTTCTCAGCTTTTCTTTAAATATGTTCAATCTTGCCCATTTTCCCTACAAGCAAAGAATGTTTTTCTCTCTAAGGAAATGACTTCTATACTGGTAGTTTCCTTAAATGAACTATTTCCATTAGTTCAATCCAATTAAAAAATTCAGCTAAAGTTTACTGACAGCCCATCATGTGCCAGGCTCAGTCCTGGGGATATAAATAAGGCATTTGAACTTATAGTCATTTGACCAGCTTACAGTCTGGAAAAAGACTCTTGAACAGATAAATGTTTGTTTCACTTTCTCAACTATTTCTGGTTCAGGACATGCTATATTCTTTACAGTTTAATTCAAACATCTTTATTTACTAGTAAATAATGTGCAAGTAATTTGTGGGTGAACTCAAAGGTGAGCAAGAGATGATCCTTGCCTTTGAGGAGCTTATGGTCTATGAGGGAACAAAAGGACAAGTAAAAAAATGACTGTCAGGAAGGCAGAATAGGGGAGTTTTAAGAGACACAGAGGGTTAAAGGAGTAAGAGTCCACATCCATGGGGCGGGAGCAGAGAAGGAAGCGGGGAAGCAGAAAACAAAAATGTTCTCAGCAGAAGTGCCTTTTGAAAAGGGCCCTGAAGTACTGATAGAATTGATGTAGGCGCCTTATGTAAATGGAATCATATATTATTTGTCCTTTTGTATCTGGCTTATTTCACTTAGCATAATGAAAAGACAATTTTTATGTAATCAAATGTGTTGCTCATGAGTTTTTAAAATACACTGTAACAGGGCTTCCGTGGTGGCACAGTGACTAAGAATCCGCCTGCCAACGAAGGGGACACAGGTTCCAGCCCTGGTCTGGGAAGATTCCCACATGCCGCGGAGCAACTATGCCCATGCGCCACAACTACCGAGCCTGAGCTCTAGAGCCTTCAGGCCACAACTACTGAAGCCCGTGCGCCTAGAGCCCGTGCTCCACAAGAAAAGTCACTGCAGTGAGAAGCCCACGCACCGCAACGAAGAGTAGCCCCTGCTCGCTGCAACTAGAGAAAGCCCGCGCGCAGCAACGAAGACCCAATGCAGCCAAAAAAATTAATTAAATAATAAATAAAATAAATAACTAAAATACACTGTAACAAAAATAAAAGGACCATCAAAACCTAGAAAAACATGTTTGCAACATATATGACAAACAAAGGTCAAATGCATTACGGTGGTTACCAGGGGCTAGGGACAGTGGGGGGACGGATAGAGAGTTAGTGCTTAATGGGTACAGAATTTCAGTTTGGGAAGATGAAAAAGTTCTGGAGAGGGACAGTGGTGATGGTTGCACGACAATGTGAATGTATTTAATGCCACTGAACTGTACACTTAAAAATGGTTAAAATGGTAAATTTTTTGTTGTTGTTGTTATGGGCATTTTAACCACAATAATGACAATTAAATGTTTCAAGGATCCTTGGGTTTGCATCTGCTTAGAAAGACTTCCCACGCCTGAAGATGATAGAGTTGTTTATTCTTCTAGAAGTATTGTTTGTTAATATGGAGTTGGTAGGAGAACCAACTTTTGCATAGGTGTTTGAGGTGAAGAAAAGAGGCTTCTGCAACAGTCAGGGGAGAAAGTGACAAGGACCTGAAGTAAGGTGATGCAGTGGAAGGGCCAGTGTCTTCCGACTGGGAAAGTAGGATGAAAGGATTTGGCTTTCAACTCGATATATGCATGGAAGGTACTTGAATGTTTGTTGATCGAGAAGGGAACAGAAAGTCAATACAGAGAACACCTGAGGTTTCTAACCCAGGCAGCATGCACAATAGTAATAATAACATTAATTGATTGATACTAATATTCACTGACACAGGAAGATTAGGTTTGTGGGTGGAATAGGATGTGTTCCATTTTGGACATGCTACTATTTTTAGAGGCAGGCAGGTCAGCCATCTGGGTGAGTTCCAGAAAGCAATCAAAAGGTGGATCTGCTGTGGAAAAACATTAAGGGGGAGAAATTTGACTTGGAACCCAGCCAATCAAGATGATTGCTGAAGTTATGGGATTGT
This sequence comes from Tursiops truncatus, assembly GCF_011762595.2. NCBI lineage: Eukaryota > Metazoa > Chordata > Mammalia > Artiodactyla > Delphinidae > Tursiops > Tursiops truncatus. Next base: position 34,294,302 of record NC_047035.1, on the reverse strand, counting down.
ATGGGAGAGTATAAGAGTGTCAAGAGAGAATGGATAAGACCTTGAAGAATTTTAGCCCTTCAGTGGGATGAAGAGGAAGTATAGCCAGAGCAGCAAATAATCTGTAGAAAAGGTACTTGAAAGGGGCTTGACGAAAGGGTTTTAAAAACAGAAGACTGGAGGGTTGGGGTAGCGGAGGTGGTTAAAGAGTTCCAAGCAGAAATAAGAATGTGAAGAAATAGCGAGCAGGAAAGCGCTCCACCAAAGAAGCCCTTCAGTAAACCAGATGTTGAATAAATTTGTTGTAGAATCGGAGGTTTCAAGGATGGGTTAGTCAACATCATTACTGTGGAAGAGAAGATGATGGCCAAGAACAGGCCATTTCCCTCAGGGTAACTGTGACTATTGACATTTGGTTGCTTGAGCATGAAAAGTCTGACAGCATTTGATCTACTTCACTTAAGCTCCAGCCAAAGATATCCGGTAAATTTGGAATGTCTCAGGTTTCTAAACATAGTCAGCGTCCTCTATCCTAGGGTTAGGTTGGGTGTTCCAATTTCCTTTGTTGTGACGCATCTTTGTGCCAGATCCCAAACAGGTGGTTTCCAGTCTACCTTCATCATTACTTTTTGTTTGTTGTGTTTGTTTTTGAAGTTTTTTTTTTTTCTTTTTTTTTGCAGTACGCGGGCCTCTCACTGTTGTGGCCTCTCCCGTTGCGGAGCACACGCTCCGGATGCGCAGGCTCAGCAGCCATGGCTCACGGGCCTAGTCGCTCCGTGGCATGTGGGATCTTCCCGGACCGGGGCACGAACCCGTGTCCCCTGCATCGGCAGGCGGACTCTCAACCACTGTGCCACCAGGGAAGCCCTGTTTCTGAAGCTTTGTTAATTTTTTTAAATGAGAAATTGGATGAGATCATGTTTCCAGGGAAAGGTGATAATGGCAGCAATGTTACTGTCCATGGTTCAAGTATCATACTGCACATGTGTGCTGTCAGAGGGTGGCAAGAAAACTGTCTAAGCCCAACTTGAGTTCTACTTTCCCCAAAGACCCTACACCTGGTTTCAGAGTCACAGTTTGGTTGCTATTAAAAAGATACGTAGAATTAACAGCTTGAAAAAAACTTCAGAGTTCCATTTTTCATTCTCAGCCTGGCAAAGATATACAAAATTTGATAACTGTGGGAAAGCAGGCACTTGTCCTACAGTGCTGGTGGGAGAGTGAATTGCCACGACCTCTTTGGAAGGCAACTGACAATATTTACCAAATGCACATATCCTCTGACCCAGGGTATTCGAGACAAGATGATTCCCTGCAGCATAATCTGTTGTGGCAAAGATGGCAACAACCTAAAATGTCCATCAACAGAGACTGGTTAAATAATTATGGTGTGTCTTCACCACGAAATACTTCAGGTGTTACTGCTTCTTTATGCATAAAATAGCTCTGGAACTATACGTTAGAAACTGGTCACCCTGGTGGCCTCTGGGAGGGGACTGGGCTAAAGGGACAGGGATGGGAGGGACTTTTCATTTGCCTTCTATACCTGATGAATGCATAACCTACCTCCACCCACCACTCTGAATGAAGCAAGACAGTTTCCTGGTGGCAGAGAGTACACTAATGGTTTTTAACATATTAGGAATCTTGAGATAAATCCTAACCACAGTCCTGAGTTATGATGGGAATCATTTAGAGAAGTTCAGGAGTTGAAGGCCATCTCATGTTTCCCACCCACCTTTTCTCTCCACACAGAACACAAGGCATGAAGAAAGGGAAGGATAAGAGCAAGACAGCACAAAGGAGCCATGAAGCCAAGAACTTGTAGGACAGACACTTTATTAAGACTTGCTTATAATAAAACATTCAACCCTTTGACGTGTCCATTAGTTTGTTATTTTGTTTTTTGCTGGAGACCACAGCCTGATGCCCAAAAGCCCTTAGCCTCATCTTACGTCAGTCTAGTCAACGGCTGCCTATTTTATAGTTCAACTAACTGAGAGTCAGGAAAATCTGGTCTTAACATCCCAAATTAAGGGCTGTAAGATTTGCAACCCATTTATATAAAGTGCTTATGTTCAGTGCAAAAAGGGCAGACTCAGAAGGGCAAGCAGATGCCAGGAAATGATGTTTTCTGGGAGACAGATGCATTTTATGACTCAAAGCCACTTGTCACACTTTCCCATAAAGGGGTCTAGTATTTTCTTTTCAGTCTCTCCCCTAAGAGGACCAAAACTTTGAATCTGACAGATGCTCTTACAGTTGTTTATTTTACTATTAAAAAAACCTGGTTCAGAGGGAAATCCACAGGGTTTCTAAGCACCAGAGATAGTGACTTTGGCTTCTAGCTCCCGTTTCTCTCAGCAGCAAACGTGAGATCAACAGGCTGAGCTCTGGCTGGTGGGAGGCTCGCAGCTGCGGAGCTTTCCTCACACCCCTCATTTGCAAATCCAAGTCATGGACTATGGAAGACCTTTTCCAAAACGCTGTCACATCTCTGGTGGGAAGACAGGCCAATGCTTATTAAAGGAGCACTTCACCTAGTTGCCCAACTGGACATGACCTATTTCACCATCCCCTTGTTTAATTCTTCTTTTTAAAAAATAAATTTATTTATTTATGGCTGAGTTGGGTCTTTGTTGCTGTGCACGGGTTTTCTCTAGCTGCAGCGAGCGGGGGCTACTCTTTGTCGCGGTGCACGGGCTTCTCATTGCAGTGGCTTCTCTTGTTGCAGAGCACGGGCTCTAGGCGTGCAGGTTCAGTAGTTGTGGCACACGGGCTTAGCTGCTCCGTGGCATGTGGGATCTTCCCGGACCAGGGCTCGAACCTGTGTTCCCTGCACTGGCAGGCGGATTCTTAACCACTGAGCCACCAGGGAAGCCCCCCTTGTTTAATTCTTGTCCGCTGGTCCAACTTCAAAGTGAACCCGTGACTCCCTTTGTTAAGACAAAGAAGTGCACTGCCTTCTCAACAACCTTGGGTCTCTGCGTGTACATCCTTCTGTTCCGAAGAGACTGAAGAGAAGCAGGAGGGAAGAGGAAGTGATTTCCTAACCAATTTAAGGGGCACATATAGGACTGTAACTCAAACAGGCAAAGTCCAGCCATTCAGTTCCAGGGTCTGGGCTACTGTTTCTCTCCCCAGACTCTCACTTTGCAGCAGGGATATTGACAAGAGCCAGTTCTTTGCTTGTCAACAACCCTCCTGCAATCCTGTTTGGAGAGGTTCCCTTTTCTCTCCCTGTGGATAAACGTGATGGCGCCCCTCCTGCCCATGTGTAGGGCTCCAGACCCCATCACGTGCACAGGTAGCCACAGCTTTCAGATGCCAGCACCTGAGGACCTTTCTGTTCAGACCACCTTCCGAAGATTCATGGTAACTCTGGCGCTTGTGAGAGGAGAGACACTCAGAATGGTTTTATAGCACAGGAAGCAACTGCCCTAAAGCCATCTCTGAATTTGGGGACGGGAAGGAGGGAAGAAGAGGAAATCCTTTTGATGCTGCTCTATAATTCTCTGTTAAAACCCTTCCAGTCACGAGGAGCTACTGGAACATCTCCACACAGAGGGAACTGTGTACAAACAGGATGAACCCGGGTTAAGAACCAAAAACGCGGGGAAGGTTTTCAGACAGGCAGAAGTCTAAAGTAAAGTGCCTCTTTGCAGTGGGGGGAGAGTTTCATTTGTTCAGAAATGCTTGGGCGTAAACATGAGCGCAAAGAGCGTGCACACACACACACTCACTCTGAGGTAGAAAGAACTGGCCATCTCCAGACAAACACAGACTCCACAGTTTTACAGAAACATGGCACTTGTGTGAAAGGTCCTGTCTTTGCCCAGGATGGCAAGTCGGGTCCAATTCCAGCTCTTTCCCACCTGGGGTGGAGCCAGGGAAGTCCCGTCCCACAGGAGGGAAGAGCTGGAAGCATGCCCATCACTCCCCTCCCACAGTTGTCAGGCCCCGTAGTCCAGGGTCACTTCCTGGAGCCCGAGCCGTGGGCACCCCGGCTGTGGCTTGTCAGAAGCCACTGGGAGCAGATGTCTTGCACTACTGCGTCCCCACTGCTCTTGGCGGCCTGCTGCACCTGCTGGACGAGGACCGCGGCCCGCGAGTGTTCTTGCTTCACGGCGATCAAGTAGGCAGAACGCAGCTTGCAACACGTCAGGTAGGCCTGAACCTGCCAGGTGGGTGTAAGAAACAGCGGGAAGGAAACCGTCACTGACAAGTCACCAACAGGCGCACAGAGAGCTCAAGCAGATGAGACACACTTCTCACCTACCAATCAATAATTGGGTTCTTGGGCTTTCCTGGCGGTGCAGTGGTTGAGAATCTGCCTGCCAATGCAGGGGACACGGGTTTGAGCCCTGGTCTGGGAAGATCCCACATGCCACGGAGCAACTGGGCCTGTGAGCCACAACTACTGAGCCTGCACATCTGGAGCCTGTGCTCCGCAACAAGAGAGGCCACGACGGTGAGGGGCCCGCGCACCGCAACTAGAGAAAGCCCTCTCACAGAAACGAAGACCAAACACAGCCAAAAATAAATAAATTAATTAATTAAAAAAAAAAGATACTCTGTCAAAACAGATTAGAGGTTATTAGGAAAAAAAATAATTGGGTTCTTGCCTTTTATTACATTACGGCCACTCTTTAAATATTACACTGTTATTTTATAGTGTAAAAAGTTATTACAAATAAGCTAAGAATTTCAAAAAGAAGAAGGTAGGCAGGCAGAGTCTGGCCGCTAACCACTCCCTCCAAGGCCCTCCTCACTCCCCTGGGCTCTCCAGCCTCCTCCTGGCCTCGCTGCCGACAGACTGTGGTTTTGTAGTTATTTGTCTGATGATTTGATTGATGACTGCCTCCTTGGCCAGGATGGCAGGAATGGTGTCTGCTTTTTCTAGCCATTCCTGGTGCCTAGCACAGGGTCTGGCATGCAGGTGTTCAATGAAAATGCATGAAGTGAATGAGTGAATGAATGAGCCATCATACCTGCCCCCTACAATGGGCACACAGAGCCCCTTTCTCTATTTTCTGTTTCTGACCTGCTGAATTAAAAATCTTTTAACAGGAAATTTTGGGAAGAAAACGCACACAATTAGAAAAACTCTAAATAAGGCGTGACCCCAGGTTGATCTGACTTGCAGTTTGGCACAGAGGCAGCTCAGTTTCCTACATTCAGGACACCCTCCAGCTCAGGAATGTCCAGCTGGGTGGAGACGAGAGCCCCTGCCTTCCCTGGCCACGACCTCACCAGCACCTCCCTGGTTAGCCAGGGTTCCAGGCCAGCGAACAGCAAGGCCCAGGTGAGTTGCCTCAGAGCTCCCGCTAGCAGCTGCCTTTCTGCCGTGACAGTCCTTCTGGTGGTTGGAGGGGACTCTTCTCTCTTGATGTTTCAATGCTCCATCTTCTTTTTTTTACCTTGGTCACTAAAGTCTTCCTTTCCTAAGCTCAATTACAGATAATCGCCTACAGCTAGAAGACATGTTCTGACATGTCTGAGCTCTCTGAAGTGATCAAGTCCTGCAGTATGGTTATCTACCTGCTGCCCTAGGACATTCGCTTCACCCAGGCCCTCAGCTCTGCTTGGTACCAGTGTACATTAAACAGAGTATCACAAGTTGGCAGGTAAAATTCCTACCTAGAGGAGGAGGGCATTTTTCCAGAAAGTCTGGAATAGAAACTGAACGAAGCTGTTTTTTGGCAAGATACTGTGACCTGAGATCACGTAAGTGTGTTAGAACAGCTGCTACCAGAAAAAACCTGAAAAAGTAATAACGACGGCATAGCTTTCAGCATCCATCTTTCCCAGGCACAAAGTCTCTGTCCTACAGAACAGGAGGATCACTGAAGGCTTGGAAAAGAACCATAGCCGGAGAATCAAGAAACCTGGGTGTCTGGCCTGGCTGTCGGGTTCTCATTTTGATTCTAGAAAAGTAATTTTGCACATTTTAGGATGTCAGAATTCCACCCCTTCCACAGGATGTCATCAGGATGTTGCAGAATTAAGTGAAGAAATGTTAAGAACAGCTTCTCCCTAACCTCAAATGAAAAATGCTCTGCAACTTCAGTCCAGGGATTAGCAATACCGCCGTGGGGAGCAGCAATGTGGCTGTGTGAGAAGCTGTTTGCCTAACATTAGTTTTCTTCACAAGGGACTCAGCTGCCAGATCATTCCGCTGCTAGTGGCCAGGGCAGGCTGGCTTGGCTTTCTCCTGCCTCTCTTGGCCTGTGGGCCTTCCTCCAGATGGCAGGTGGATTGAACCTGCGGTGAGGCCACAAACAGGAGCCGCTGGCACCCTTCCCAAAGGTTCACCGATTTCCCTCCCACTCAACAGGAAGAGCTTGCAGGCCCCAGGGGCAAGGTCTGTTCTGCAGACTGAGGCACCAACAGACATCGTTGGTCAAAGGGTTGGGTGGGTTTTTTCCTTACTGTAGAGGGTACACTTGTTCCTCCAGGATAAAGAGATGCCTGCTCACTCTGAGAACCTCATGCAGTGAGTCCATCTGAAGATGAAAGTGAGGATTTCCTAGGGCTCTGAGAGAAAACCTCCATAGGAAATGGAGAGTTGAGAGAAGCCTAGGACATGTGTGTCTTGGGGGATAAAGAAATGGGAGGGCAAAGGCTCGTGTGGTCAGGTTTCTCACGTTCCCCACCTATTCCCTCCCTTCTACGCCCCTATCTGGGTCTCAGTCCCACCTCTGATAACAAAGAGGCTGAGATACAGGTCGAATGGTAGCGAGCAAAGGATAAAGGTGAAATGCAAGTCCAAAGTGCTGCTCCCGAGCGCTACTGGGTGTGGAGACAGTTCCGCTCACCTTGCTGTCATCACTGTGCATCGCCTGGATCAGGCCCTCCAGCTCCTGTTCAGAACAGAGACACAGTAGTCATGAGATGGAGGGGTCCCCAGCGTGGCAGCCGGGGCCCAATCCAGCCTCAGCCCAGCCGTTCTGACTCAGGGTGGGGATGCCTGCCTGACCCTTCTCTACAAACTCATCACCTGGGAATTCCCAGGCGGTCCAGAGGTTAGGAACCCATGCTTTCACTGCTGAGGGCCCGGGTTCAGTAGCTGGTCAGGGAACTAAGATCCCACAAGCTGCGTGGCACGGCCAAAAACCCCACAAAAACCAAACTCAACTCCTGCTGTAAGAGCAACAGAGGAAAGCTAATGATAACACTAAGCTTGGGAATCTGAGAAGCAACAGCAAATGAGGCCTGTCCTTGGCCTTCAAGAGAGGATGTGGGGCTTCCCTGGTGGCACAGTGGTTAAGAATCTGCCTACCAATGCAGGGAACACAGGTTCAAGCCCTGGTCTGGGAAGATCCCACATGCCGCGGAGCAACTAAGCCTGTGCGCCACAACTATTGAGCCTGTGCTCTAGAGCCTGCGAGCCATAACTACTGAAGCCCGCACACCTAGAGCCCATGCTCCGCAACAAGAGAAGCCACTGCAATGAGAAGCCTGCACCCTGCAAAGAAGAGTAGCCCCCGCTCGCCACAACCAGAGAAAAGCCCACGTGCAGCAACGAAGATCCAACGCAGCCAAAAATAAAATAAAGTAAATTTATTAAAAAAAAAAAAGAAAGGATGTGGCTCTGTTCACCCCTCTAGGAAGCCATTGGGGGACATTTTTGCAGGTGACACGCTTCAAAGGCCACCTGCAGGCCCACAATGACCTCCTCTACAATCACAGGGAGAAACTCAACTCTGTCCGTCTGCAGACACTTCCGGGTGCCAACAGCATCAGACAATGGGATGCTGAGGGATGGCCTCTGGATACAGTGATTATCACCATGAATTTTCTTTCCAGCGAAGGGTTGATTAGTGAGGCCATCATTACAGAGGGGTCAGAAAGACAGAGGGATCTTGTAGAGTTTCAGGTACAGAAGTATGAGGAAGAGAAAAATAAAGAGGGGGATGTGAAGACACTGAAATAGGCAGAGGAGCTGAGAGGTCTGGGGGTGAGCGCACCTGGGGTGGAATTCTCTTGAATGCTTCCAAGCAGTTGAGGAGGATGGTGTCCCCGTCACTTTTGGCCGCCATGCCTGACTCGCTGACACATTTGAGCAGCTGTCGGATCTCACTGTACTTCTCCCTCTCCACCAACTGCCGGGCGGCTTTGCAGTAGGTTGCGGCAGCGTCCAGCTGGAAGTCCTAGAACAGAACGTGGGGTGATGGGTGTAGGGAGGCAGGGACACCAATGGCGGGAAGGAAGGTGACATTTACAGAGCTCCCACTGGGCTTGGGGTAGACAAGACTGCAGTCCCAATAGAGAACATACATAAACAAACAATCAGCAAAAAGTTCTTCTCTTGGAGCTCGGCAGACATTTAGGAAGCAGCCACAAAACTCGTAACTTTGATACCTACACCGGTACATCTCACGTGCTGCCGTGTCACTTTCTGAAAATATTCTAATCAAATGCCCAAGACCAGTTCATTCTCTCTCTAACGAGTCACCTTTCTCTTGGAAAATGGATGTCGGGGGCTGATACTGGCTGCCCTGGACACTTGGTGCTCTGTTAAGAGATGCCTTGGTGTTAGGAAACAGACCAATTCACCAAAAGACTGATTTGCTAGAAACTACCAGATAAACATGTTGTTGCCTTGGGGTCTTTGCCCAACAGGGAAAATGGGTGGGAAGAAAGAAATCTGTCAGCTGGTTTGTTGTCTTTGATCCTTTAGATGCACACTGTGTGAAGACCGTGTCTGCCTGGAGGGTGATGGGCCTCAGCGTGCCTGTGTGTCACTGTGTGGTGGGGAGTGGTCTGGCTTTTCATGGTTTTGGTGCCCTGTTCCATCCTCTGCTCCAGTGCCACAGCTGTACCCGTGTCCTCGTATCACAAGCAACAGAAAATGTATGCCTCGAGCCGGCTCCTGGGCAGCGGCCCCTCCCCCTGAATAGGACCCCCGCACCGCAGCCCCTCTGCCACCTCCTCCAGCCACGCCCCCCACAATGAGGACAGCTGTGTGGAACTCTCCTAGACCTCGTTTCGGGTAGTTATTTGATAGCTTTTGATGAACTCGTCATTGGTTGCTTGGCTTTTGGCAAAGTGGCCTACGGTCTTGAATTTGACCCAGTTCTGTAACAGCCCTCTTGTTGATTTCATCCTTGATGTACGTGTAAATCTGCTTTCCTTGGTATAAAAATTTTCTGAAGAATGATCTCTCACAGAACTGTGGTCATGTGCTGATCGCCCTCGGTATAATCCTGAGTAATCTGCGTCATACCTGCAGAACCCGGAATGCAATTCCAAAACCATCTTCTACGTTTTTCCCTCCTAGCATGACCTGAAAATGAGAGGGAAACGTGCTTAAAGAAGCAAGAATTACTGGAGCAGCCCCGCAGTCACGAACGAGGCCCTCACTCAGTCATTTATTCAACAAATATTTGTGGAGACGCTACTGAGTGCAGGCACTAGCGATACAAGAGTAATCAAAACGGACTCGGTCTCCAGCCTTCCGGGGCTCTCATTCCATCGGGGAGGCAGCCCTCAAAAGAATGACTGAAATAATGATAACTGGACGATTACAAGTGTGACAGGCACTCTGAAAGAGAACAGCCTGCCGGAGGTCTGACACATCGTGCATACCTTGCAGGCAACATCCATTTTCATGTGGTTGTTTCCAAACAGGGTTGGCAGAGGCAAGGGGGTGATCTGAGAGGTCCCAGCACTTTCGCAGCGATGTAAGAACCTGGTCACTTCCATCTGCAGCTGAAGTGTGTTCATGTGCCTACGGTGACAGGAGATGCACAGTCTAGCCTCAGGAGGGACCTCAGGAGTAACAGGGCCAGGTGACTGAGAAATCATAATAGGATGGCAATGGAAAAGGCAGAAGAAAGGATGCGGAGGGAAAAGAGATCCAAAATACCCTCTGAGCAGTTACGACAAGACGAAAGCGGCTGATGAGTGTTTACGGAGCACGGCGTGCTACTAACAACAGCAGCGGCTGAGAGAGACATGAACCCTGCCCTCCAGAGTTCGGAGGCTAGAGGAGAGGTGGGTAACAAGCAGACACATCGAGTATCTAGCGACTGGGACTGTGAAGGAATAAACAGTAGCGGTGGAACATTTACTTCAGATGTTGTGTTCTCAGCAAAAAGGCTGAGAGGAGGGAAGGACCTGGGGTGCTGAGGAACCCCCGGAGGCCAGGGTGCCTGACACGCCACAAGAAAGGAGAGAGTAGCGTTAGGTAAGATGGAGATGCAGGCGGGGGCCAGATCACCCAGGACCTCCTCTGCGTCTTGTAAGGGGTAGGGACTTAGTCTGACTGTCACATGTGATCCCAGTCCCTGCGCCTCCCCTACTTTCCTCTTCTCCTACAAGCTCCTCTGGCAGCTTTCCAGGCTTGTACTGGACACTGTCATCCAGGAATGATTCCTGTTAGGTGTGTGCGTGTATGTGTATGTGTTTGTTTCCCAAGAGTTCAGAGATGGGCAAGAGCGGCTGCATCACCGACAGACCCTCGGTTCCAGCCTTTCTGCCCCACCCCAACTGCTCCCTGAACCCCAAGTTACCTTGACACATCAGCTGCCGTCATCTTCTTTCGGAAGAAGGTGGTTTTCTTCCTTCCAGTACGGCGGGAGGTTTCTTGGAGGTAGATCTTCAGGTGGTCCTTGGCCTTAAGCAGCCAAGAGAGCTTCTCTCCCAGCTCCGTATATGTCTTTGCTTTGTGACTGAAGAACCGAATACAGGTCATGGCGGCCCGGATGTGGTCCTGGAAGAGGAAAATGAATGTTCAGGTCAAAGGAGATTTGGAGGGTGGGGGTGTGAGGAGAACTCTGATCTGATGTCCCCCCATGAAGCCTGGCTGCCAGCACCCTTTCCCTCAGAGGCCCAAGAGATCCCAAAGTGAACTGACTGGCTGGGACCTTAGGTAGGACATTATTCCAGCACAAAAGAGATCTTTAAAAAGGAGACTTCTGATTCTCCATTTGACTTGCCTTCACTTTCACTCTGGCGTTGAATAAGCCAATTTCTCTGTGATCTAGTGTTGGCCACCCTCAGACAGATTGGAAGAAACATGATCCCTCTCCTTTCATGCATCTTCTCTAAAAACACTTACTTCTCCTTCATTCCTTATGAATTCTGCATTCGTGCCCCATGTTTATCTTGAAACTACCGTATCCCTCTTTTTTATCTTTACATTCCCTGAATTCAGAAGAATGCTATTACTGACAAGATTAAAGTCTGCCTCTTTAGGATGAGAATGGAAATCCTGATATTACGTAAGAATGCTAGAGAGTAACGTGGATTTGCGGTAAACTTAGTCAAGGAGCAAAAGGCCAGGAACCAAAACGACAGTCTCGTTCCCTCATCCTGCACAGTCTCCCCATGTGACAGGCCAACAGGGACAGAGGCAGAAGGCAGGATGGGGCTGCTGTTACCTTCATAAACTGCTGTAGCTCGTACAGAATGTGGTAGTAGTTCTTCTTCTGTAAATGTTGGCAGGCGGCAATCAAGTACTTTCCCCAGCTTTCCAAGGTTGGATCAATGGATTCTAGCAAGTTTTCTAAAACGTGTAGCTTCCCACTTTTATAGCTTGGCTGGAAGATGCCTTCTATGAAGATTTCTGGGGGACTCTCCTGGAGCAGGGCAAAGCAAAAAGTCAGAAGTCTTGAGCCTGGTTCTGGCACTGTCTGGGACCCATTCTGAGTTTCCTTCCACTCACAGCCCTTCAGCATCCTCCCACAGAGGTGCGTCTTATCTTTTTGCACATCACAGATGGAACCCTTAGAGAATCCCACCCGGGTGACTGCTCCCCTTCTCTCCTTCTCCGTACAGAAAAGTTCCTTGAGTTATCTGCACTCCAGAGTTCCAGAGTTATCTGCACTCCCTGTTCCAGAGTTATCTGCACTCCCTGTCTCCAGTTCCTCTCCAGTGACTGTCTCCTGAACTCACTCACATCTAGCTTTTGCACCTACAACTCCATTGCAACTGCCCCTCAGGTCACCAATGACCTCTATGTTGTTAAATCTAAAATTCTTAGTCCTTGTTTTCCACCTGCTCTGTCAACAGCTTGTGATACAGCTGATGGCTTCCTCCTTGAAAACTTTTCTTTATTTGGCCCCCAGGATACCACCCCCACCAGGTTTTCTTTCTGCTTCTCTGGCTACGCCTTCTCAGTCTCCTTTGCTGATTCCTCCTAATCTCTCCAGGGCTTAGGAGGGAGCTGTTCTCTTTTCTCTGTTTTTGGCTGCGTGTGGGCTTTCTCTCTAGTTGCGGCGAGCAGGGTCTACCCTTTGACGGGTGCGCGGGCTTCTCATTGTGGTGGCTTCTCTTGTTGTGGAGCATGGGCTCTAGGCGCACAGGCTTCAGTAGTTGCAGCACCCGGGCTCAGTACTGGTGCCTCACATGGGCTTAGTTGCTCTGTGGCATGTGGGATCTTCCCGGACCAGGGATTGAACCCATGTCCCCTGCATGGGCAGGTGGATTCTTAACTACTGTGCCACCAGAGAAGTCCCTGTCCTTTTTTCTTTACTCACTCTTTTGATTTCATAAGTCTTAGGGCTTTAAATTTATCTATCTGCTGATTATGTCTAAATCTCTATTCCCAGCCTGTTTATCCTTTCTGAACTCCAAAATTGTATACCTAACTTACACCCAACTGCCGACGCAAAAAGTCCTCTTTGGTATCTAGAGAACAATACATATTGATATAAAACTGCACTCCTGATTGTGTCTTCCCAATCTGCTCTTTCTGCAGTCTTCCCCTTCTCAGATGGCAATTTGGTTCTTCTATTTGTTCAGGCCAAAAACCTTAGCCATCTTTCTCTGACACCACAACATAAAAGTCATTAGCAAATTCTATTGGCTCCACCTCAAAATACATACAGAATCTGTATGTAGCTGACCACTTCTCACCACCTCCATGTACCATCCTGGTCCAAGTCATCATCACCACTTGCCCGGATGATTGCAACGGCCTCCTCCCTGGTCTACCATCTTCCACTCCTGCCTCTTTTTTGACTAATGCCAACCAGTCAACCTGAGTGATTCGGTTAAAACATAAGTCAGATCACGTTACGTCTCTGCTCAAAATCTTCCAATGGTTTTCCTTCTCACTCAGCACAAAGCCCAAGTCCTCATAATGTCTACAAGGCTCTATATGATCTAGGCCCTGTTAGCTTTCTGACCTTATCTGCTACCACCCTTTTCCCCAGCTTACTCTGCTCAAGCTGCCCTGGCCTTTGCACTTGCTACTCCCTCCACGTGGACCGTGCTTCCTCCACAATCTGCACAATTCATTCCCCATCTACTTTGGGCCTTTACTCAGATGTCATGTGTCCTGGGCACCCTGTCTAAAATTACACAATCCGTCCCTTCCCTCTCCCCCACTTCACTCTTCTTATTACTTGTCACCTACACTATACATCTTATTTATCTTGTTTATTGTCTCTCTCCCTACTATAATGTAAGTTTTATAGAGCAACTATTTTTGTCTGCCTTTTTTTTCTTCACTGTTGTGAAGAATAGTCCTTGGCTATTTAATAACTATTTCTTGGATGAATGAATAAATGATAACTATCATAGACCAACTCATCAGGAAAGTACAAACACATACTAATCTGCTCACTTCTGAAGTTCATCTGTGGTTCAGACACCATGAGTCATAAACCCCCATTCCACAGTCATAGAAAAGAAAACCATTTGGCCATTCAACCCCTTAAGAACTTCCATTTTGGGACCTCTCTGGTGGCACAGTGGTTAAGAATCCACCTGCCAATGCAGGGGACACGGGTTCAATCCCTGGTCCAGGAAGATCCCACATGCCGCGGAGTAACTAAGCCTGTACACCACAACTACTGAGCCTGCGCTCTAGAGCCCGCAAGCCACAACTACTGAAGACCTCATGCCTAGAGCCTGTGCTCTGCAATAAGAGAAGCCATCGCAATGAGAAGCCCGCTCGCCGCAACGAAGAGTAGCCCCCGCTCGCCGCAACTAGAGAAAGCCTGCGTGCAGCAACGAAAGGAAGACCCAACACAGCCAAAAAAAAAAAAGAACTTCCATTTCATCCATTCATCTATCCACTCATTCATTCATAACTAGCACTAGGCCAGGTACTTGAAGACACCAGGTAAGGTAAATATGGGCCTTCTCGCTCCAGATGCGAAGACACGATTGTAAACAAATAGTTGCAATCCAGTGGGATAAATGCAGTAACAGAGTTACGTTCTAGGTACAGTGACGGTTTATAGGAAGAGGTGAATGCTCAATACAGAGGGTCTGGAAGGATAAACAGGAGTTTTCCAAGAAAACAAGGAAGGGCAGGGCATTCTAGGTACAGGGAAACAGCAATGCAGACTCATGGAAGTAAGAAAGGGCATGGTACAATCAGGAAAATTTAAGTAATTTGGCAAGTCTGGAATATAGAGCATAGATAGGATTTGCAGTGAAAATAAACTGGTGAAATAAGGGGGCCTGATACTGTTGGGTCCTGCATTCATGCTAAGGAATTTGGACTGCATCTTGTGGCCATGGGGATCCACTGAAGGCCTTTTAGAGGGAGGAATACCATGAATTAAGAATAACATAAATAACATGTACTATGTTTTAGAAAGCTCACTCTGGGGCAATGTGGTGGGTAAGGGGTGAAAAGGCAGGGAATGAGGCTGGAAACATCACGTCTTCCATGCTCTAGGCATTCAGTCATAGTTTTCACAATGTTTTTTTCTGTTGTTCCCCACCTGCTTGAGAAGGTAAGATACTTCAGTTCAAGGGTAGCTGTGATTACAGGAGATAAAAAGAAGCCTTCTTTCCTAGCTCTGACGAATGTAAAGCAGGGGCAATGCTGCCGTCAGCTTTTACCAAAATAAGTAAGTAAGCAGCTTAACCCTCTGGAGTGGTCATCAGTTAGAAGCAACAGAACTGGGTGAGGAGAAGTAGCTTTACCTCCAAACTCTTTAGGAAACTGAGGGAAGGGAAACAGGTTTCAGCAATTAAATGTCAAATAATATAACTTTTACAATATTCTTGACACCCGGTTAAGACACAGTAGCTACGGCAGTAGTGAAAACACTTCCCTTTCGCTGTCCTGTAGGGGTATGGTTACCACGACTCTGTACTGTTGACCCACTTGGAGGAATCCTAGGAGATATGCCTGTTTGTAAACTTTCAATGGCCGCCATTTTGGATAAAGGCAGCAGATTGGAATTAAAGCATAACTCAAGCTCCTTTAATTTTATATGAAATTTGGTACTAATCACTCAATTCCTCAGAAAAATTGCATGGGACTTTCAGATAAAAAAGAGAAGGGTAAAGAGTCATGGTGAAACAGAGTCCTAACAATGGCTCCAAAGAAATAATGCACTTCAGGGGTGCCTTTGCCCCCTGTGGGAGGAGGGCAGAGGATGTCAGAAGAAACAAAGGAGGGCACACTCTCCTTCTATGAGATACTTGTGGCCCCAAATTTAGGATGTGGCTCATGGGTGCTTCCTGGCCTTTGTGGTAAGAACCCTGAGTGGACGAGCAGTGGGGTCGGCAGCAGGACACAGCCCAGAGCAGGTGGGAAGTGTGTGGAAACAGAGAGGTTAGGCAATTTGCTCAAGGTCACACCACTTACACCAAGCATCTCATTCCAGAGACCATGCTCTCAGCTATTACTTGGTTCTGCTAAATGTTCTGGGAGAAGGGATGAAATTTGTCACTGCCCGTCAGAAGGACAATCTGGGATCCAGGTTAAGACTTTCGCACACTCATCAAATCATGATTTGTGCAGATAGAATTTGCCATTTGTGTTTTGTTTTGTTTTGTATTTTGGCTGCCCATGAGGCTTACAGGTTCCTAGTTCCCTGACCAGGGATTGAACCCAGGCGCTCAGCAGTGAAAGTGTGGTGTCCTAACCACTGGACCACCAGGGAATTCCCTAGAATTTGCCATTTGGACCTGACTTTGCCAGAGATGATCTCATAGTTCAACCCTGGGGTAAGGTTAAGGGGGGGTTATTGCCTCCATGAAAGCTGGATGGGCCAAGCCAAGCGGGCAAAGCAGGCACTGCCGTGTGAGAGCCAGCCACGTCTGCAAGTCCCACCTTTTGGAGGAGGTGCAGCAGGGCTTCCCGCAGGCAGCTGTGCCTCACGTAGAAGCTAATGATGGCCAGGCTGGTGCTGTAGTTATGCAGGTAGAAGAGGCATTCTTGGTAGTAGGTGTTGTTCATGATCTTCCCTTCAGGAATCACCTCCAGAGAGAGGCTCTGGGTCCGAAGGGTAGCTTCCAGCTCTTTCAAGGTGGCCAAGTAATCATCATCTTGCTGCCAAGAGAGGACAGAGTGTGAGGGAACAATGGAACTCAGGGAGTTCTCAGCAGCCGCTGGAAATACTGTTTTCAAAGAATATTTAACAATGTGGAAAAGTGCTCACTATTATATAGTTTTAAGGGTAGAAAACAGGCAGGATATAAACTTCTATATATTATAAACTGTACAACACCAATTAAATCAAAAACATAACCAAGAAAATTCACTAAAATCTAAATATTGCTTAAGTCTGGGTATGGGATTATATGTGATTTTCATTGTTTTAAAATTAGTTTTCTTTTTTTTTTTTGAAATTTGACTCTTTATGACTTATCTAACCATATATAATGGAAAGAACGAAATTCAAACCTGACAGCTCTGAGCCAGGGCTGCCACTGTCAGCTGAATGGAAGCTGATACTTTCCCCAGGCCATTACTGCCCCTGGGCCTCCCCCTGGCCCTGGAGCCCACCCTCTGCCTGCTGTGCTCTTACCACGGATAGAAGTGGCCTCGCTGTGGACTCCAGGTACTCAACCACATCCTGTACCAGTCTTGAGCCATGACTCAGCTGATTGAGGTCGAGAGGGGGCTTCAGACAGCGACTAAACTTCTCCCGTGCGGCGGTGAGGTTCCCAGCTTTGAGGCAGGCCATGCCCCAAGCGTGCCATGCCCCGGTGGTATCAAGGCCAGTCTTTGTGGAGACCTGGAGGAAAAACTGCTCCTTTTAGGGGGAGGCACCCACAGCCATGCCTGAGGGTCCCAAAGACCAACTCTATCCCCTTGGTGTCAATCATTTCCCTCCCCACCACCCCACCTGCCATTACTCCCACACTGGCAAACTTGTCATGCCTTAGACACTCCCCATGGCCAAGGACAACTAGAGGAGGTAACTCGCTGGGGTAGATGTCAGCTTTGTCTGTGCCTCACCTCAACGCCCAGTTGGTAGTACTCAGCTTCCAAAAGCTGGTTCCTTAGCCTGGTTACTGCGGCTGGTTGCAAGATCTGATCCAGAGATGGCACGTGGCGATAGGCAGCAGCAACTAAAATATTCAGCACATCTACCTTGCTGATGTAGCTACAGGGAGGAAAAGGGCAAGGCAGTGAGGCTCCACAGGGTCATCCCAAGAACAGGTGCTGCTTAAAGGTTTTCTATTTCATTTCCAATGTGAAATGTGGTAATGAGAATTGTGAGGTACATGGGAGAAAAGACTCTGGAGTCAGACTCTCGGAAACTCAACTCTATCACTTAGTGGCTCTCTGACTTTGGGCAAGTTAGTTAACCTTTCTCAGCCTCAATTTACTCATCTGTAAAATGGATAGAATAATGGGGAGTTTTAAGGATAAAATGAAATAACCGGAGGAAAAGAGCTTAGGATGGTGTCTAGAGCTTTGTAGGCACTCATCAAACGTTAGCTATCAATACATGGATTACGGACGCTCTGGGACACTCAGGTCTCCTATTTTGAGGCAAGGCCTTTATACCGACGCTGGGAGCTCGCAAGCTACCCGTTTCTTTTTGGTTCTCTGGAACCCTGCTTGCTTGGGAGAGTGTATATGGACTGTATCGGCAGCCTGCACTCCCGGTCAGTACAGAGGTCACATCACTACTATCCTCTGGAGGTGCTGCTGGGCAGGGCCCTCAGATTCGAGTGCCCTGGACCTGACATCCTTTCTCTGGGTTAAGGATGGACTCTTGTTACTAGGACTGCTGCCTTTGATCTTATTCCTGACACCTGGTGATTGCAAAAACCTTATAACAACAGAGCCCAGAGAGCTGTCTGGGATCATTCTGTTTAGTCCTGCCTGAGACAGGCCTACACTCAAGGTTCTTGAATCTTGTATCATAATTCTATCAAAACCCCCTGCGGATCCTGACTTGTCCACTGATTTCCCTGGAAAGGGATTCAGTACATCAGTGATTCTCAACCTAGTGGGGATGGGCAGGGGAGAGCATAGTGTGTAAAAGCAAATTCGGTATCATAATGTATTGGACGTGTGTAATAGGTGGTGTGAGTTTTGTTTTTAAACATTTATTTATTTGTCTACAGAAGAAGGTATGAGTTAAAAACAGCGGAAAAATACTCTGCAAACCAGGAGTTCTAAACACACACGAGAGACGAATCTACTATCATCAGCAACTAGGCACAAGTGCAGCGATTCCCTAGAGTGAGTGTACCGATTCCAGGGCTGGGAAGAAAGGATGTGTAATTTGAAACCACTGCTATTAAGTGTCAGAGAAGCCCATGGCACCTGGGGATGGGTGAGAATCCCACTGAAGCAAGGACTTCCTTAATTTCTGCTCCCTTAACCCAAAGTGGATATTTCCTCCATCTATATTAGATTTTGAAGGAAGTATAGGACTTGCTGTTAGATTTGTTCTCCAGCCCCCATCTAAGTATCCTTTTCTGTTAATAAGATTTTATCTCATTTACATTTCTGATAGTTGAGAAATATTTAGATATATCTTTATTTTTGCCTTAAATTCTACCTTTTGCTATATAAAATGGTTTCTGTTCTTTCCTTCCCTTCTCCATTTCTGATAAATTGGTAGAGTTTTGGTTCTTTTCATGGTTATTTAAAAAATTGTATTTAACATATTATACAGCTCATTTTTCATTTGTCAACTTGAAAAATGATGTAGAATCTTTTGCCTCTTGATATGAGTGAAATTAACTCCTTTATATTTCCTTCCACTTTCTGTCCCACCTCCTTCTGCCTTTCTCAACCTTCTGGTTTTTGTTAGTAAGAATAATAAAACTAACATTTTTGGAGTACACAGGCTCAGTTCTTAGCCCTTTATATGGATACAGTACTCTCACTTTACGGCCATAGGAAATAAATATTATTATCATCCCCATTTTCTAGAGGAGGAAACCGAGGCCCAGTGTGGTTAACAGACTCATCTAAGGTTACAGAGCTAGGAAGCGGTGAAGTTGAGAGTCACTGCACTCTCTGTTATCTGGTGAGTTTGCAGGCCAGTACCCTGGGCAAGTGCCTGAAGCACTGACACGTCAAAGAAAATTATGCTCTTTGCTCTCAAATCTGGCTAGGACTGAGAGCTGGGAATGCACGTGAGTCACACATCTGGGTGGATAAGCCAGGAACTGGGAGTTTTCATTGTCAGGTTAATGAATGGAGGCAGAGCAGGCTGCGTAGGGAGCTGGGGCCTAATCCTCACTTTTCCATAGAAACTTCTACTTTATGACTCACATTCCTCCCTGGGACTTAGGGACAGACCAGTCCGCAGTGCGCTTTATAGATCTGTTACCCAGAACTCCGAGGCCACAGTCTGAATTTGGTCAAGGCTAGGGTAGAGGACACATCTCCTTTAAAAGGCAGAAAGTTCCACAGAGACTAAAGGTGCTCTCCAAAATTGATGTGCATTACAAATTAACCCAAGTCTTTCTTTCCAACTGGAAAAGAAAGACTCTATAGCTAGAGAACCTGCCTTGAGGATCCACTCAGGGAAAGAGAAGCACACAGGCTGTCAGCGTAGGGTGAGGAAGACTGCTTGTGTAACAGCATTTCATCAACGTCAAATGGAGACGCAAAACAGTTCAGCATGTCTTGTCAGAGGACTGGGAGGTGAAAACCCACAGTAGGGTCAGAAAAAGAAGCTGGACAGACATGACCACCGTGTAAAAGAAGAGAGACTCATTTCCACTTACCTGTCACAAAGAGCTAGGTCCTGGCTCCGGCCTGCCTTGACAAACATCATCTTGGCGCTGAAGAGCAGCTGCTTCATGATGTCTGTGAGCAGCCCCGCATCTACCTCCGGGTTGGTGAGCCCCTGGGACAGCCTGCAGCAGTGCTCAATCAGCTGGTGGCCACAGGCAACGCTGTCCTGGTGCAGATTCAGGATGGCGATACACAAGGAGGCGCTGGGGGCCTGGCCCAGGTGGACGAGGAGAGAAGCACACTGTGAGTTCCCAGACCAAAGCAGTCTTCAAATGTAGCTGGGAGGGAGGAATTACTCTTCCCCTTTCACAAAGCTTGAAAAACCCTGGGGGAAGGAGCCAAAAATCCCACGGCACAGCAGAAGTAGAGCTAAACATACTTCAGAAGTTCTAGGTAGCACTGGCAAAGCTCTGGCTGCTAGGTTTTTGTCTCCTTACTGGGCGGAAGGCAGCTGTGTCCACGTGTTACCTACTTCCTGGGAATGCCTGTAGGTGCCCTTCTTTTTTAGTCTACTGTCCCACCAGCGCAGGTGCTCCTAATGCTGGCTTGGACGACAGTCACCTTGCTTGTCTGGCTACCTGCAGAAGTCTTTGTTTCAAGCCACTGGAAATAGTGCTGCTAAATTAATATTCCTAAAGCACACTCTGAAACCTTCCGTGGCCCTGATGCCTACCAAGTACATATATCTTACTGCAGAGTACAAGGCCCTACACATAAACAGCCTGTGTCAACCCTACCTTTCCTACCTCTCTATTAACACCCTATGTTCTCTCCAAATTAAACCACTTCTAATTCGCCTATCATTTTTGATACTGTGCCTTCGCTTGGATGTTAGAGTTTGGAACTCTTTGCCCTTCTCCTATCCTCACTCCACTCAGGACACCCAAACTTCTGCTTGTCAAACTCCTACCGCACTTCCAAGGCTCCTCTTAAATGCTACCTCTTCCACGAAGGCTTTCCTGATTTCCTCTTGTGTATTTCTCAAGCTGTTCCTCATTTTCTGCTTTAAGTGGTTTACTTGTCTTAGCTCCCATGATATTACACTGTGAGCAAGTGAAGGCCTGCTTGTGTCTGCCCAACTCTGCATTTCCTGCCATGCTACTACACATCATAAGGAAACTCAAATGACCGTCACATTTTATTGCTATTACCTGCTCATAGTAAAATTCACTCCGCACCAGCTCATTTTCCTCCTCATTCAGATCCAAAATCCATTCCACCTCAGCTGCTTTGGGGACTCTCACCACAGCTGAGTATGGAGGGCTTTCACTCTTGGGGCTGTCTGGTGCTGAGAAGACAAATGCCGTTCATGTGTCATTCACTGGCCGGTAGTCCAGTCCAGCCCAGCCCAGGGAGCCACGAGCTGCAGGCAGATCCTTGCCTGATATCTTAGGGCCCTTTCTCTCCTTTTGGTCCCTTTTATTTCCTTTAGGAGACCACCTTGGGAACCTCAAACTTTCTTCCCCAGGCACAGACCTGGAATGAGTGTTACAGTGTTTGTCACACAAACTTGTTGCTTCACACGAGAAACTCTGAATGCTGCATGCTTCCCAAATGGAGGGATGAGCCATTGGCTACTCTAAAAACTAACCTGCCCAAATAATTAATAATGATTACCGAGGGGAAGGAGGGAGCATTAGAAGGCAGGATGGTGGTGAAGGGAAACCTAGTGGGGGAAGGAAGAGAAATAAGCTACTAAAAGTTAAGGACCAAATTCTTTGGCTGCTGGCCTCCTCGATGCTGGAAGCTAATGGGCCAGTATGATAGGTTACTATGATGACAAACCTTAAGGGAAATAGCCTGACAGAAATGCCAAGAACTTCCTTTGGTCAACCTGTTGGACTGAGTTGCCATTGAGGGTGTCAGTTGCAGCAGATATGCTGAAGGACGAGCCAACTTGAGCACAGAGACAAAAAGTCACAGGGAGGGAATTCCCTGGTGGTCCAGTGGTTAGGACTCCACGCTTTCACTGCCGAGGGCGTGGGTTCAATCCCTGGTCGGGGAACTAAGATCCCACAAGCTGGGTCGTGTGGCCAAAAAAAAAAAAAAGTCACAGGGAATGTGATTCAGCCTTACCTCCTGGTTGTCCTGGATTCTCCTCTGGCGCACTGGAAACAGAGAAAGAAAAAGTGAAATGCTTGAATCCCTCCTCCTGCTCTTTGTTTTGAGCTTAGTGTATAGCACTGACATTTACTGTTACTCGAATGAGATTATCAGGGAATCATCCAAAACTCTTTTCTCTCCCTCACCTGTCACAATCAACCACTTACCATTTCTTGCCCGTGCCATTTAAAATACCTGTTTAAATGTCCCCATCTCTCTCCTCATCCCTGCCTCAGAGAAGGCCCTCATCATTTAATGCTAGAGCCTTTGCAATAGCTTCCCAATTGGTCTCCTTGATTCTACCAAGCTATTCTCTACTTTGTAGGTACAGCGAGCTTTCAAAAATGCAAATCTGGGGCTTCCCTGGTGGCGCAGTGGTTGAGAGTCTGCCTGCCGATGCAGGGGACACGGGTTCGTGCCCCGGTCCGGGAAGATCCCACGTGCCTCGGAGTGGCTGGGCCTGTGAGCCATGGCCACTGAGCCTGCGCGTCCACAGCCTGTGCTCCGCAACGGGAGAGGCCACAACAGTGAGAGGTCCGCGTACCGCAGAAAAAAAATTAAAAAAAAAAATGCAAATCTGGTCATATTATGCTTCTGCTTAAAATTCTTTTATCAAATTCTTTGATAGCTCCTCAGGGTAAAATATTCCACATTTGCAGTTTAGCAGACAAAGCTCCTTATGGCTTCGCTGCCTCTTGAGACCATCTCCTACCACCCATGACCTCTGCTCAACCCATAAGAGTCCTCCCCACACTGCTACGGGCTCTGATCAAGTTCAGTTGGTGCCACCAACCACTAAATCCCAATGTCACAAGCCAGAGCCCAGGTCTAGCATCTGCACGAGGAGCCTCCTGGTCAACCCCGGCCCATGCTTCAAAGAGCAAGCTCCAAGCCTCTCTGCCATTCCCTAGGTCCTCCCAGCTCAGCTGCCAGCCTCTGAGTCCAGAACCTTAGCCCATCACCTACCTATTTACACTTCCTCAAAGGACCCACATTTTCTCCTGCCCCTACCTTTGCAGTTGTTACTCCCACTTTGGGGCATGCTCTGTTTCGGCTTCTTTTCCTACCAACTTCTCATCCTCTAAGTCTCAGACCAAGTGCCACACCTCTAGAAAACCCTCCAGATCACTGGGCTAAGCTGGGTGTGTCTCCACACTGCACTTACCCAAGGGCTCTGTGGTCTGTGTTTTGGCTGTCTCCCCACTAAAATCGGGGCTCCTCGAGGGCAAAGTGATTATTGCTCAGTGATTGCTGAATGAAAGAATCCTCACTGATACCAACTGCTCATTTCTAATCTCAGCAGTATGATAAATGGGTAATTTCCCTGTCCCCCACCCAGAGGGAGGCAGTGGTATGCCAGGGTCACAGAAACTGTGGTATGAACACGGCACGTCTTCCTTCCTATCAGGTCAGTAATCACCATGGTAAATAATGTTAAAAGAATGTTCCTAGTAAAAGAAACACAAAAATGCTGTTGAGCTACCGGGCAGAATGTAAAATCCCTTTAAGTCTGTTCGTAAAACATGAAGAACTCAAAGTGATTTTGCTCTTGGAGAGCTGCTTTGGCTCCTATTCCCACATGCTCTAGGAGTCTTAGTTTCACCCTCCTCTGCTGCTAGAAGAAGTAGAAAAAATTGAGCAATACTGGACCGGCAAACACCGTCTTGACCTGTCTTGCCAGAGGCATGAGCAGTTTCTGAGGCTTGTTCCCAGCTGAACTGTGCACAGGAAAGTGTGTGGGCTCTTCTAGTTGCGGATAACAAGCCAGAATGATGAGCTCAGTGAGAGCTGACGCAAGTGAGGCCCCAACATTCAGTGTCTTTTGGAGTCCAGCTGAGACCAACTGAAGCGAAAGTGGCCGGAAAAGAGGTGTGGCTGTTGGCAAACTAAGATCCACGGCCTCAGTTAGCGGACAGGCCCACGGCCTCAGTTAGAGGACAGGCCGAAGAACTAAGTGTCCTGATCCCAGAGAGAACATCATGTAAGAGCTCTGATCTCTGCTTCTACTCATCCCTACTTCCTCTCTTAGAAGTCTCTCTGACCAGGGTCAAACATTACACTGTAGAGTGAATGGCATTTCAGTGTGAATGTGAAATGAAAACTTTCTGTAATTGCTCAGATTGGAGACGCTTTCCATAACGAGACCCCTAGGAGTGCCGGGACCCGGGGGAGGGTGCAGTGGTCAATAGCAGCAGCGGCCCCGCTGCAGGACACTCACTCTTTGTTGAAGTAACTATAGCACTGGTCACACACGCGAGTAGGGTTCTCTCTGCAGCCTTCCACCACCGTTTTCTTAGTGGAGCAGGAACTGCACACTAGCCGACCACAGCGGCGACAGTGATGACGCCTGTTAAACTGAGGAGTGTCATCAGGAAGAGAAGGAGGAGGGAGGAAGAGAAGGTGAGATTGCAGGACCTGTGAGCACCCGGCAATCCATTTATCCTTGGAATTAGCCACCTGTGACTTACTAAGAATACCATGTGCTTGGGCCTCTACTGAGAAAAGAACACACTAGTCCTTGCCTTCAAGAAGCTGACATTTAAAGATCTCTCTCATCTGATGGGCAAAGACGTCCAAGTCATGGACAGTTTTTCAATAGCTCCTGACAAGTCTTATCTGTCTGTGGAGGAAACATGTGAAGACACCGCAAAAAGCAGTGGGGAAGAAGTGACTTTCTCAGCCAATGAGGATCACATGTCTACATGGTATTGATGATGATGAAACAGTGTTTTTTTCAAGATGCTTTTACAAATACTGCCTTATTTCATAAGAGGTTGACAGATATATTACACTGCTTTTATACACGAGGAGGAAACAGACACAGAGAAATTGCATCGTCATCCAATTCATCAGCTGAGCTGCTGTGCCAGTCAGGTACTGTGTTCAGGGTGGTAACATTTGTTACTGTAGTTAGTGTTTATAGCTCCATGAACCAAATAACCTAGCATCCCTAGTTTACAAGTGAGCATCTGAGACTGAGAAAGTTAATAGTCACATTGCTAGTAAGAGGCAGTGCTGGTATTAGAACTGAGGTCATCTGGCGCCAGCACATAAAACCAGTACCAGGTCACCCGTCTTTTTGCGAAAGACACAGGAGCTAGAAACGAGATGCCCCAACATTTGGCGACTCCTCCCATGCAATACCACTCTGGCTCTTTTTATTTATTTCATGAGAATGGCAGAGATTTTAGAATTTAAGGCTCCTTGAGGGTGTCTACCATCTGTCTAAATTCAGAAAATATATTCTGGTCAGGTCAAAGGTAAACCCAGAGCCGTAGATCTGGTAGTCAGTTCTTCTGAACATACCCATATCCTCTTGGGGACAGGAGGTGACTATAAACTCAAGCTCAGGAAGTAGAGCTTTCCTTCAATTTCTCCTGCAGGTAAAGCCGGAGACGGACGCTGCTTACCATGGTGAAGCGCTCCCTGCAGCAGACCATGCAGGTGCTCTCACTCTCATCCGGTACCCACTGGTGCCTGGCAGGGGGCGTTGCTGGGGGCACAAACTCCAGTGGCGGCTGACTCTGTGGGAAGCTCCTCTCCCTCGGACTGGGGGAATGCACAATGGAGACACCTGGGAGTCAAAGCCAGAAGTCAGAGTAAAAGGTGATCAGTAGTCCAGCTAATAAACAAAGAAGGGATGAGAGAGTTAGAACTGTACCACTTTACAAACCCTACTGATAGCATAGATCCAGTTATTGATCATCGATGGCTGACTGCAAAAAGAGCATTGTGCGTCTCCTGATGGAAGGCACACGGCCACCTATCAAATGTACTAACCAAAAAACATTAAGCCTGAATCAAATCAAGCTTCTAGATCTATCTACCAGTGTACTGGAAAACACAGGGGACGGAGACCCAGATTGCCATGGGGTGACAGTCAGCAAGATGCAGTGTGTGGGAAGCTCTAAAGGACAAATGACCTAGTTTCCTCCACAAATAAAAAGAGGTAGCGGGACCTACTGATTAAAACAGATTTAAGAGAGAGTTTAGTCGAATGCCATGTGTGGACATTATTTACATCTTGATTCTAGAAAGACCAATTCTAAAAAGAATCTTCATGAGACAACTGGGGAAATCTGACGAGTGACTGGATAGTTGATAATAATAAGGAATCATTAATTTGGTTTTAGGTATGGGAATGATGTTATGGTTTTGTTTTATAAATGTCCTTACCTTTTAGAGATATACCCTGTTTTATTTATAAACAGAATGGTATGATATCTAGGATTTGTTTCAAAATAATCCAGTAGAGGGACAGGGGTAAAGATGAAACAAGAATGGTCATACTGACATGATAAATATTGCAGCTGGGTAATAGGTATGTGACACTTCATTACACTGGTCTCTCTACTTTCGTGTACTGGAAACTTTCTGTAATAAAGAGTTAAAAAAATTAAGTAACCAAAGCTGCTCAGGCTGCCTCATGCAGATTTGTGAAGCTGCTCACATGCCTGTACGTCTGAGCCCTTCTGTCAGGTCTGCTGATTACTGTGAAGCAAGGCTAATGCTCAAAGCACGGCCACGAAATGCCACGGTCTTTGTTTTATGATATCTAAGGAGATTTCCTGTCAACTAGCAGAACGATGTTGGCAGGTCACAGAAAGAGAGAACTGGAAAACACAGTGACTCTTAGCAGCACCCAGAAGAAGACGGGCTGTCGACCTCTCCCCAGAAGTCTGCTCTCCTGTTGGCAAAACAAACACTTGCTGAGCTGCTTCTGCGTGTAGGCCACTAGGCAAGTCAGGAGACTGTGGGAGAAGAGGGGTGGTGAAAAGGGATGACCAAGACATGGCAGAGGCCTTCAAGGACCTTGCACCCTGTGTGGGTGACAGATATAAATAACTACCTGCAGGACAGGGTCAGAGTGAACATAAGGGCTAAATAAGTCGATTCTCCTTATTAGTAGATTCCGTATTTGTGAAGTTGCCTACTCGCTAAAATTTGTTTGTAACCTCAAAATCAATATTTGCATTGCTTTTGCAGACATGCACAGAGTGGTGAATAATTTGAGTTGCCTGGTATACAGCTTCTCATCTGGGGTTGAACAAGGTAATGTTTCCCTTTCTTATCTCAGCTCTCATACAGAGATGACCAGAGGATGCAGATGGTAGGGGACAGTGCAGCAGGGTAGTGTAAGAAGATCCACTCTGGGGCTAGTTGGACAGGGTTTGAATCCCAAAGGCTCATTAGGCACTCATTAATGGGGTGGCTTCAGGCAGGGCACTTTAACACTCTGAACCTCTTTTTCTCTTTTGTAAAATAAAGAAAATAGAATTTACTGGGATGAATTGTTTCCAATTTGAGATTATAATGTACGTGAAATGTGTGTGTGTGTGCGCATGTCCACACATGTAATCACACACACGCGTGGGCGTATTTTCCCTAGGAGCAGTGGTTTAGTATTTGCTAATTCAGTGTTTGTGGAGCCTTCATAGATATACCACTGCAAATAATAAGAATCGATTGTATGTTGAATTTTCTGGGATACAAAAAGCTGGAAAGAATCAAGAAAAACAATAAGAATGTTGTGACTGGAAATGAAAAAAGAAGCAAAAGAATCAGAAAATCAGAGTAAGGCAAGATTGAACTGAAAAATGGGTAACTCTCAGAACCTGTCCTTACCAGAAGCAGCAACAGAAGAGAACTCCACTGACGGTGACCTAGACAAGGTCTCAAGGTCTGAAGCCATACTGACAATTTCCTGGAGGTAAGTCACAGGATCTGTAGGGAGGGAAAATGTTGACAGATTGTTCTATCATAAACATCCTTACTTGCTGTGCTAGGCATTTAGTTCAAAGCCCTGTTGGTTTCACTGTCATCCCATGACTCTACTAGGTATGCAAAGAATGGCAGAGGTACTTCTAAGACGACAGCAAGCATGCTTCTTAAATGCCTCAATAAACAAACTGTGTTAGGCACGTGAGATAAATGAAGTAGACACTAGGATTTTACAAAATACATCTAAAGATGCCCAGGGGGAAGTAGAAGACATTTAAATGGTGGTCCTGGAGGGTAGGGAGTAAGAAAAAAAAAAGCTGGCTGGGAACATCAGCCCCCATTTATTTCATTTTCTTCATTCTAGAAGAGGCTGAGTCAGTTCCCACACTAGTGGCATCTGATGTGATCCTGGGAATAGCACACACCCTCAGTACAAAACGATGGCACTTAGAGCCCAGTGCACCAAGGCCAGACAGAGACCACCCCCAGCATGTTTTTTTGTTTTTATTTATTTTTGGCTGCTTTGGGTCTTTGTTGCTGCATGCGGGCTTTCTCTAGTTGGGGCGAGTGGGGGCTACTCTTCGTTGCAGTGCGCAGGCTTCTCACTGTGGTGGCTTCTCTTGTTGTGGAGCACGGGCTCTAGGCACGTGGGCTTCAGTAGTTGTGGCTTGCGGGCTCTAGAACGCAGGCTCAGTAGTTGTGGCACACGGCTTAGATACTCTGCAGCACGTGGGATCTTCCCAGACCAGGGATTAAACCCGTATCCCCTGCATTGGCATGCGGATTCTTAACCACTGCGTCACCAGGGAAGTACCCCCCAGCATGTTTTTTTCCCCCGAAGCTTTATATTATTATGCACGTGGTGGTTATCTACCATCCTTTCATTCTGGTTAGCCTGCCACTTCCTCCAAGACAGATCTCTCCTATATAAAAGAGCTATCTCTCCTGAAGTGTATCTTTTCACTCTCAATCAACTCAAAAGTATAAAAGAGGAAAAATGAAACTAAGGATGTAGCATGGTATTTCCTTCTCCATGTAGAACCCCCATCGAGGATGCTGGCGGTTACCTGAGCGTTTCTCCCGCAGAGGGTACAGAAAGTCCAGGGCTTTTCCTGCGTATCTGGAAAGCAGCGAGTCCACCTCGTCCATGGTGAAGCCAATCTCCTGGCCAGCCAGCAGCTGATGCAGAGTCTGCACAGCCATGGTGGCCCAATCCACTTTCATGTTCATGAGCAGCTGCTCTAGCATGAGCAGGGGGTTAGAGGACAAGTGGGAGTAGCTGGCCCGGTACTGCTCGGGCAGGGTTAGCAGGACCTGGGTGTGGGGCAGAGCCACAGAGTGAAGAAAACAGGACACGAATTTCAGAAGAAAGCCAAGATTCTTACTGGGAAGGGGGAAGGGTATCTGGGACCAAAGGGCACTTGGCCAGCTACTGAAACTGGCTAGGAGTCTCTTAGGCAGCAAGGCTGGCAAACTTTTCCTGTAAAGGTTTAGACAGTAAATATTTTAGGCTCCATAGGCCATAAGGTCTTTGTGGCAACTACTGATTTATAAAACCTGATAAAACCTGATTTATAAAAGCAGACAGAGGACTGGATTTGGCCCACAGGTGGTGGTCTCCTGACCCCTGGCCTAGACCAACCAGGCATGGTTGACCCCTGCCTGATCCTTAAAGCCACCATTCTGTCCATTTGAGGCTTTACTAGAATAAGCAATATAAGGTGGACTGAACCTGGCACCTCCAGTGTTCTCCAGGTGAATGATGACTCTAAATTCCTCCTAGAGGCGGTTATTCCTGGGCTTGAAATACATTCACTGGCTCTTCTCATTGCCAATTTTCAAAGATTCCATTTAGGTACAGTACATCCAAAAAAAAAAAAAAGAAAAAAGAAAAAAAAAGGTGTATCCTCTTTAGAATCATTTTACATAGTTGAACTCTTGGCAATAGGCTCGTGGTCATATTCATGGCTCTCCCAGCACTCATTCTATTCATGGGGCAAGTTCTACACTCAGGGGGCCAGTATATATGACTTCCAATCAGAATCATTATTAGAGAGTTAGAAGGCCTTATCTCTCCCCAAACTCTCCTTCACTGGATTACTTTTTCTAGCTTATAATTTCTTCTATTAGTGTCTCCAAGGTTACACATCAAAGGTAAAGACTTATCTCATTGCCTAGACAATTAACCCTTTTCCTTTAGCACAAAGTAGTTTTAAGGATTTAAAGCAGTAGTTTTAAATCCTCGCATCAGAATCCTTCTGGAAGATAGGCAGGCCCTGTCCCAAGGGGTTCGGTTTTAATTACTCTAGGGTGGAGATTAACTACTGCTATTTTTAGAAAGTCCAGGTGATTCTAATTCATGGTCCGAATTGAGAAGGCTTGGTATAGCAGATGCCAAGGAAAGCATAAAGAGAATTTAAGAGGACAGTAAAATTCACTTTGGAGGCAGAGCAGTAAGAGAACGGTAAGTCCTAAGGGATGTGGTGGGCTGTTAGGGTCAAGATTTTATATACCACAGGTCAAGGATGGCAGGTGCCTGGAAGGGCAAGTTCTGAAGTGGGAGATGGGCCAGCAGTCCCTCCCTCAGGCATGCTTTCCCAACACCCCCTTCTCCTCCTGACCTTGGATCCCATGTACAGTGCTTGGATTTCACGGTGTCGGTCAGCAGTCAGTTCTCCATAGAAGTGGGTGGTGAGGTAGTTGGCC
Source organism: Tursiops truncatus (assembly GCF_011762595.2). Lineage (NCBI taxonomy): Eukaryota > Metazoa > Chordata > Mammalia > Artiodactyla > Delphinidae > Tursiops > Tursiops truncatus. Next base: position 34,263,881 of record NC_047035.1, on the reverse strand, counting down.
AAGAAGTGAGAAGTGGCCAAGCTAGAGTGCTGGTCGAGGGACTGCTCTGTGACCTCAAGGCACATGGTGAGGTCAGGAATTCTTCGCAGGAGCTGTTGCAGGAGGAAGGTAGAGGAGAAAGGTGAGACCTGTAGAAGAACTCTTAGAACAGCCTTGTTTTGTTCGAGAACAGAACCTTCAGGTTTAGTCACTGAGGATTAGCCCCTTCTCTGCACTCATTTTTTCACCACCCCCAAAGCTTCACAAATGATGGCTTTGACAGGACCAGAGATCAGCAGAGTCTTGGACCCAGCTGCCCGTCTGGCACCTAATGCAGGGCTAGGCACCTGTAGGGAAGGTGACTATAACCAGCTCCTGAAGGACACGGAGGGGCAGATCTGAGACTGCGAATGCTTTGCATGGGATCCAGCAGGAACAGAGCCACCTGATTTGACTAACCTTCTCATCCCCTACCAAAACTGGGAAGAGTTGGAGGCTTACCTGCAGAGCCTTTTCATGATCGCCTCTTTCTAGAAGGTGGAGAAGATGCTTTTGATGTAGGTTGATTAAATGTTCTCTTGGAATGGGGTATAGGCAGCCCCACTCCTCACACAGCTCATACTCCTGGAAGGAAACACACATGCCTTCAATCCCTTTAAATTCCTGGCCTTGTCACTCATCCAGCTCTTGCCTGATTTTTCTCAGGAGTCTTGAGTCTGCTAAAGCCCCAGGAAAGTTTGGGAAGCGCTGATGGGAACTTCACTGTGGGACTAAAGTGGTATCATAAAGGACTAGAGTGGCAAGGTAAGTTATGAAAATGATCCAAGTAGGCTGACTGTTCAGGATGTCCTTTTTCTTTTAGCTCTACTATAATAAAGAAACAGATGACATATAGCTACTGACACTCGGTGTCAGCCCTGGGAAGATACTAAGGAAGTGGGGAAGACCGAAAAGACTGTCCAAAGGAGACAGTGCCTGCTCAGCTCTGACTGTTGCCATATGAATGTGCAGGCCCAGTGGTGCCAGACTTTTAAAAATGCCAAAAAAACTTTTTTAATTAAAAAAATTCCCTATTTTACAAGGTTGGCAACGAAATCAATACGAAAACTAAAAATTCTGCAGAGCAATACTACATGGGCCAAACAAACATGTTGGGGTTGGATTCCATTGATATCACCCCTTGTTACTCCCCCTTCCAACACCAAATTTGTGAACTCTGGATTAAAGCTTCCCAGAGCTTTGTCCATGTGTTCTAATATGATGGCATCTGGAAGGCCCTCCCCACAACTCTGCCTGGGGCCACCTTCTTCAGGATGCTTCCTTGTTTCTTGGGCTGTCTTAGGCACCTGGCTGTGCCCCACCTTAGTCTGGGATTACTTCGGTCACTTGGTATATCACAATCGCCCAGGGATGTGTCTCGCATCGCCCCGCCCTGCTCCCTCCTTTCCCAAAATGTGAGCTGCACAAGGGCAAGGACTAAGCTTAATTATCTTTGTTTCAACACCATCTAGCGCAGTGGTAAATAACAGACAGTAAAGGTTTCCCGGATGAATGAACATCTGAATAAATACACCTCATTTTGAACTATGGTATATCAGCTCCCTATAGGGTAAAAAAAAGTCTCCTTGGCACTCAAATGTCCAATACACACATGAAAAGATAATCAAGGTCATTAGTAATCATGGAAATGTAAATTAACACCATAATGACATACCATCTTATTGGCAAAAAAGTGAAAAGCTGGACAATGCCAAAGTTGCTAAGAAGACGGAACAACAGGAACTGTGAGTGGGAGAATAACAGGGACAGGACGACGGATCTGAAGAGCAATGTTGTAACATCTTAGAAAAGGTGAGGATGCTCGTGCCTCATGCTCCAGCCATTCCAGTGCTAGGTACACATTCTGTACCTAGTGTAAACAGTGTAGGAAATCTTGTGAATGAAAACAAGGGTGATAGTACAAAAGTGTCAACTCTATTATCCTCTATTCTTCTAGGTATGTTGGTAAATTTCACACACACAAAAGAGAAAAAAAAAAGTGTTGTGTAGTTATAGAAAAAAATGTGAACCTTGATACGTGGAAAGAGGTCTACATAACCAGCTAAGGAACAGCAACTCTGGAAAGAGGAGGAAGGGGAATAGTACCCAGGAAAATGGTACCTTGGCTTCTAGAATCACATTCATGACAGTTGATGGGTCCTCGACACAACAGTTCCTCAGGGTCTGCCAGTCACACCACACGGGGGTAGCCTGCAAACCTAGAATCTAAGGAAAGACAGAAAAAGCTATCAAACCACACTGCAATTACTCTGCTCAGGAATAAGTCATTGGAGTTTCCAGGGATGGGCCATCCCCAGGTCTCTGTCCCAAAGTCAGGCTGTCAGAACTTGCCAGGACAGAGGAGGGATTAGAACGAATGGGACAAAGAGTGTTTGGAGAGGTGAGAGAACCTATCCAGCGAGTATAATCAGGGAGCAAAGGCTGAGTGGGGGGGCCAGGATTGGGGCCTTTCACTTGGAGGACAATCCTCAGAGGCTTCTGTGCTTTGCAGCTTGTTCAGTCTTCTGGAGTCACTTGTCCCCTGCCCCTCCAGCTCAAAACTCTAGAGAGGTTATTCTTCTGTCCTGAATGCTCTGTGGGATCACCTTTCATGCAGCATTTTAGCTCTGCATGAAAAGTGCTATGGAAGAGTGGAAAGAAAATCTTTTTCACCTGCCACTTTCACTGTCCCTGGTTGGGCTCTGGGCTCTGTTCAGTTCCAAGCACACATGGAAAAATTAGCATATATGTATACTTGTTATGTAGCTGTACCATCGAAATCTGTCTTCCTGAGCCTCTTGATCTTGAATATGACACATATATCCAAAAATTTTTCACTGTGAAACTGTCACTCTCATGCATCCCTTTCAAAATGGCTCTTGAAATTTAGCTGAAGTTTAAAACAATCTTTAAAAAAGACATAGGAGATTAAATTCTATAAAAACTCTTGAACAACAAGACACAATATACATAAAACATACAGCGAGCTCACATATACAAGGATACCTTGGAGATACTGTGGGTTCAGTTCCAGACCACCACAATAAAGTGAATATTATAATAAAGTGAGTCACACGAATTTTTTTGTTTCCCAGTGCAAATAAAGTTATGTTTACATTATACTGTAGTCTATAAATTGTGCAATAGCATTGCCTACAAAAAATTTACATGCCTTAATTAAATATTTTACTGCTAAAAAATTAGTTTTAGCAATTAATTTGAGCATTCATCTAGCTATAATGTTTTTGCAATAGCAACATCAGAGTTTACTGATCACAGGGACTTCCCCGGTGGTCCAGTGGTAAAGAATCCGCCTTCCAATGCAGGGGACGTGGGTTTGATCCCTGGTCAGGGAACTAAGATTCCACGTGCTGCGGGGCAACTAAGCCTGCATGCCACAACTACTCAGCTCGTGCGCCTCAACTAGAGACCACGAGCCACAAACTACAGAGCCCACGCCCTCTGGAGCCTGCGTGCCACAACTAGAGAAGAAAAAAACCTGCACGCCACCACTAGAGAGAAGCCCCTGCACCACAATGAAGAGCCTGCACGCTGCAACAAAAGATCCCGCGTGCCGCAACTAAGACCTAACGCAGCCAAAAATAAATAAATAATAACTAAATCTTTAAAAATAGTTAAAAAGAGTTCACTGATCACACATCACCATAACAAATATAATAATAATGAAAAAGTTTGAAATACTGTGAGAATTATCAAAATGTGACACGTAGACATGAAGTGAGTTAAGTGCTGTTAGAAAAATGGTGCCAAGAGACTTACTTAATGCAGCGTTGCCACAAACCTTCAATTTGTAAAAAACATAGTATCTGCAAAGTGCAATAAAGCAAAATGAAGTAAAAAAAAAAAAGGTGTGCCTGTACGTATGAAAAAGGCATTGTGGACTGTAAAGCACCATTCTAGTGTTAATTTTATTATTAATTTTTAATCCTTGTCTAACATGTACATATTTAAGATTACAGGAGTAAATAAAATAGGAAACAGATAGAGGCTCCCTCGCTCTTCACCTAAGAACGGAAGCCAGATACAGAGCAGAAGCAAGATACAGAGCAAAAGCCAGCCCCAGATTTTCTGTTTCTTAAAATCCACCATCGGGCTTCCCTGGTGGCGCAGTGATTGAGAGTCCACCTGCCGATGCAGGGGACACGGGCTCCCAGTCCGGGAAGATCCCACATGCCACGGGGTGGCTGGGCCCGTGAGCCATGGCCGCTAAGCCTGCGCGTCCGGAGCCTGTGCTCCACAACGGGAGAGGCCACAACAGTGAGAGGCCCGCGTACCGCAAAAAAAAAAAAAAAATCCACCATCACATGAGAACAGGCTGGAGTTGGTAATAAGGTGAGAAGGCTATTTCCTTTCTCTTGATGCCGAATCCTATACCTTCTGATACACCAGCAGCTCTGCTAGCTTTCTCTGTAGCTCACACTCCAGCCCATCTTGGAGATCTGTGTCTGAAATGCAGTAGGCCAGGATCTCCAGGCATGACTCCAGGGGCCACCGGTCCACAAACTGCAGTGTTAGCCGACTTCTCAGAGATGCATCCTTCACAGCAAACAGGTACTGCCAACCTTCTTTGACTACAAGACAAAAAGATGCTCAGCAAGGCTGGCGCCGGAGCTCAAGAGTCCAGGTTACTTCTTAAGAGAAGGGCTTTGTTCAGTTTCACAAAACAGAAGCTTGGAGGATCCTGAAGATCCTTCTGACCTAAATTAGTTTTTACACTTGGAACACTATAGGAGAAATACGATACCCTGTTTCTCTTCATGCAAATGTAATCATAGTCACGGGACTTTCTGAAGAGAGGGAGAAAAGGCGAAAGGAGAGGAAAAAGGAAAGATTTTCTCCACTCCCCACAGCCCGCCCAGCTCTTGCTCCCCCTAGTGGACAGCTGTAGGTCATTGCTCTCAACTCTGGGTACACATCAAAGTCTCCTGGGGAGCTGTCAAACAGGCCCAGACTCTGTTTTTATAAATAAAGTTTAATTAGAATACAGCCACGCTTACTCGTTTATGTATTGTCTATGGCTGTTTTCATGCTATGACGGCAGAGCCAAGTAGTTGCAACCGAGCCTGTACAGCCTACAAAGCCCTTTACAGAAAAACCTTCTTGACCCCTACTTTAAAGCAAACACTTGCCTGAACCCTATCATGGGCTTCTGTAAACGGGGCTCTGATATTTGTAGTTCATAGAATTTCACAACGATTCTGCCATGCAGGGTTGAGAATACTGGTTATGAGTGCCTGTCCTAAAGTTCGATGGAGTTGGGTTCTAAGCTCTGCTCTACCACTGACTATCCTGGGCAGTTTCCTACCCTCTGAGCCTCGTTCGCCTCTCAGTATCATGAGATTATGGTGGCACCTTTCTCTAGAGTTACTGTGAGCATCAGATGCGGTGATCCACTCAGTGAATGCCCAATACTATTACCACTGGTGAAGGAGGGAGGCACGGCTTTCTGCTCACCACCTGCTGCAGCACAGCTCAGGACCGCATCCTGTATGCTGCTCAAGTCGTCCACATCTCGCCCGTACACTTCCGTGAGCTGAAGGGCCCGGTGCCAATCTCTGGCCACCAGGGCTTCCTCGAAGGCCTTGGTGAGCACATCCAGGGCTATGGGAGAATGCAGGCCCAGGAGGACGGTAGAGAGACTGGCCCGGCCGCAGAGACCCGCTGCCAGACTCTGCCCCTGCTTGGAGGACCCTCGTAGGGGCTCCCAGGCAGCTAGGAGGGAGGCCTCAAGCATAGGGAACTGTTCCAGGAGGCGCTCACACTCCTGGGCTACCTGCTCTGCAGTCAGAGGCACCTCCCTGTGGCCACGAAGCTCCTTCCAAGACAAGCCGGGCTTGGTGATCTTTGACCCCTGGGAAGCCCCCAGACAGGCCACGGTAGCCAGCAGCTTTGAGCGGGACTTAAGGAAGGCCAAGGCAGAGGAGGTGAGGGCTGGGCCTGATGAATCCCTCGGGGAGGAGGGGGGCTTTCTCTCCAGCGTGGGATTCTCAGTTGGCTTTGAGGAGCTCAGTGTAGAAAGTGGGAGGTCCTCCAGGCAGTGGGAGGTATGCAGCTCGGTCAGAATGCCCAGCTGGGTCAGAAGGGATGATGTCTGCTGGCTCTGATGGGAAGAGCAAAGGGCAAGGGGCTCACAGCAGCAGTTGACAATGACCTGTGGCACACTCAGGCTGAGACCCTCTCGGGCCAGAAGGGCTGCCAGCCTGGAGGGAGAGAAGCAGAGGGCATGTAAGGCCTCAGTGCCTGGGCACCATCACTCAATCTCAGAATTTCTTTGTGTGTAAACAAGCAAATGTAAATGTAGACCCTCTAATTGTTCCCCCACCCCCTCTCTTTTTAAATCAAAAGGCAGCCTGTTGGACCCAATTCTCTGCCCCTTGCTTTTTTACTTAATAACAAATCTGGGAGATCTGTCCATAGCCCTCTACAGAGAGGCCCCTCATTCTTTTTTTTACAGCTACATAGCATTCCATTATGTGGAAGAAACTGAATTTAACTAGTCTCCTATTAGCGGACAATGGCTATGCCATACAAAGCTATAATAAAATGACTTGGTACATACAGCATTTTTCATACTTATAACAAAGGATAAATTCCCCAAGGTGGACTGTTAGGTCAAAAATGTGGTTTGTCATTTTAGTGGATATGGACAAACTGCCTTCCCACAGGGGCTGTACTAATTTCTATCCTGATGGCAATCTGTGAGAACGCTTGTTTTCCTACAGCCTCGCCAACTAATGTGTTATCAAAGTTTTGGATTTTTGCCTACTCATAAGTGAAGAGTCCCCTTAATTTTATACTTGCAATATAAACATTAGAGGTGGAGAGAGAGAAAGAAACGAGGTACACTGAATTTTAATGTAGCTTGTATAAGAGTAAATGCAAATTAAGGGAAAAGTCTGGAAGAAATCTCAACTTCCTGTATTGAACTCAAACACAGCCCCACTGAGCCCTTGGTTTCCTTGATGAACAATTAGGAAGGCCCAGGCCTGGCTCCTACCTCTCTGGAGGAACTTGTCGCTCAAGCAGGAGGTGTGACACCAGTTGGGAAGAGCTCTGTTGCAGGAGAACAAAGGGGTTTCCCACCTTGGCCTCCACGTGATCTGCAAAAGTAAAGAAAGTGATCTTTGCACCACTGATTGCAACATTCAGAGCGCTGTTTTCCAGAATCAATAAAAAAGCAGTGTCCACAGGGATATTGGCTCGGTGCTTTGTGACAGCCTGGAGGGGTGGGATAGGGAGGGAGGGTGGGAGGGAGGGAGATGCAAGAGGGAAGACATTTGGGAACATATGTATATGTATAACTGATTCACTTTGTTATAAAGCAGAAACTAACACACCATTGTAAAGCAATTATACCCCAATAAACATGTTAAAAAAAAAAGTAGTGTCAAAACTACATGGAAAGCCCTTCTGTTGATATTTTTCCAGGTAAAAGGTATTCCTGACATGATGCTGACCACAGGTTTATCTACGCCTTACCACTGTTCTAAAGACTTCCAACTACAGATAGACTTCAGTGAGCAGGCCTAGCCACAGACAGCCCAGACTGCTCCCTTCGATATGACTGAAGTGCAGGTAATACTCGCTCTGCGGACTTGAGTAAGAATCTGGCACTCGACTCAGAGACTTAATTCCCCTGGTGGGTCCTCATATCCACAATAGATCGAAGATCTGGGAGAGGTATTTTTGAGTCATTAATGCCATCAAAATGTATTGAATACTCTCATGTGCTGTACCATTGTACGAGGCATCAAGGAGACAAAGGTGAATAAAACACAGAGGTGAATAACAGAGGACCTCATACGTAGTGTCCTCTGCTACCGCTGTACCCAGAACCTCTTCAGTGTGTGCCTTCCTCTTCCTTGCCCCTAAACACTTGTGGGCCAGTCCTGACTCTATTTTCTTTCTTGCTACTTACCAGGCTCAGAGCTCAAACTCCGCAGGAGAACAGCAGCCAGGGTGCTGCAGTACCTGAAGAAGGTGCCCATGTAGTCAGTCTGCCTGCCGCCTGCCGGCATCTGTTTGCCCAGGTTCTTCTGGAGGAGCTGAGTCTGGATATACACAGGGTGGGCCTCTGCCTCCAGAGCTTTCTCGGCCACCTGCTCCACCAGGGAGGTGAGTGGAGTACTCCTGGGCTCTGGGAAGAGTTATGAAAGGAGAAAGCATGTAGTGTTGAGTCTGTGCATCTGGCTTTGGGTCAGTTTCCAAACAATATGGGAACTGGGCCTCTGTACACTGCATGGGACATCCTATAGCCTGGCTGCTACGCTGACAAGGCAGTTATAAAATCCTAAGTTGGTTGCTTATACAAGTGATTCTCAGCCAGGAAGAGCTTTGAGTCTGGAGAAATCAGGGTGGAGAGTTCCATTTTCACCCATGTCTCGGGTGGAACAGCTCTGTGAAGCTCACAGCACTCTTTTGCGGAAGGGTTAATCAATGTTTACGGAGTCCCTTCTGGGTATATCTCTCATAAGGAATGAGAAAAATGTTCCAGCTAATGAAGTGCTAAGCAGCCCTTCACTTAGGAGGTGGGGAAACAGGTGGAATTAGTTACGAGACAGGCCCTGGTTAACTAGAGGGCTGGTAGGGCCCACTTCTGAGTCCTCAGCCTCTGCTCCAAAGTACTCTTTCCCGTTCTACTGTGTCCTCTCCCCATTTCAACCTCATCTGCTCCCATGCAGTCGGGCCTGTACCTGGCAGCTGTAGTGCTTCTCTCAGTGACTGAAGGATCTGCTCCAGCTGCTGGGAGAGGGTAGCGTGGCTAGCGACACAGTCCTCGGTGAGGCTGGGCCAACACATCTGAAGCAGCTCAGCAATGCTGCACCGTGGGGGACCTTCCCCCTTTTCCTCTACACTCTCTACGGAGAGCAAATGAGAAAGAAAAAGTGAGGTCTGATGCTGACCTCATGTTCCGAGGCTGGGAGGTTAAAAAGGGGTAGTAAAGCAGCTCACCTGGTTTGATTTGTCCGGCTGACAGAAGTGGGTAATTGAGAATCTTACTGATCTGCTGAAGAACGCTTGGAAAACCTCGAATGCCATCAGCACTGAGGAATACGTGGTCTAGCCGGCGACCTGGAAACAGGATGAATCGAGAAGGAATGCAGAAAAAAATAAGGTACTTTCAGAGATTGACACTCAGTCCTGTATTTACTTGTGAAGTTTTATCTTCTCCAATATTGAGGAAGAAACATACGCTGTGCCGTTTTTCATGACAACCAGCATACTGGGCTTATTCCACGCCCACTGTTCCAGGGTTACCTCTGGCAAGATGCCTCAGCTGTCCACAGCAGCAGACCCAGAAGCTCTGGCATTCCTAGGGAATCGCTGTCCCAAGCCGATCAGGCACTTCCTGTGCATTTGCCTTGGTACTTCCTTCAGCTGAGAACTTGAGCTGGGATCTTATCTGTATCTTGACACCCTCACTAGACTATAAATAACTTTATGGACAGAGATTATTCCTCCTACCTCTCCTGTACTCCCATATACTTGGGATAATCTGGAAATGCAGTAGGTACTAAGTTAATTCCTGATTGATTGGCATGAAACCAGTCAGCTTGAATATTATTAATAGCTTGGATAATATTTACATTCATTTTAGAATATAAGTACTAGATGAGGGAGAGGGAAATTGTTTGATAAAAACAGCATTGTGTATGCCACGGCATACTTTCCTAGAAGGACTATGTCAATGTTAAAGGACTTTTAAATCAACAGCTCAGAAGTGATTTGGAAGGGTGTGCAGAATAGAGTTATCACAGCAGGCCTGAGACTGCTATCCTTAGAAAGGGCTGCTTGCAAGGTTGGTCCCTGGTTGGTGTCTGTGAACTTGACTAGTAAACGGTTTCCTACACTGATATAAAACTTTCTCTAAATGATGAGAGCGACTGATTGTGCCTAAACTGTTTGTACAATGTGGTTTATGCTGAACACCTGCCTTCCTGCTGAGAGCCTGGAATTTTGGTACATGCTGGGCAGAGGGTCCCTCTGTCACCAGCTCCCAATAAAAACCTTGGGCACTGGCTCACTAATGAGCTTCCAGCAGACAACACTTCACACTTGTTTGTTGTCACAACTCATTGCTGGAGGAGTTAAGCACATCCCGTGTGACTCCAGTGGGAGAGGACTCTTGGAAGCTTGTGTCTGATGTCCTCCAGACTTTACCCCATGAACCTTTCCCCTTTGCTAATTTTGCTTTGTGTCCTTTTGATGAAATAATTCGTAGCCATGAGTATGACTATATGCTGAGTTCTGTGAGTTCACCCATCGAATCACTGAACCTAAGGGAGGCTATTCATATATCTATTCACCATTCCTCCCTCCATATTACTCAGAGAGAACATGTTTCTTTCTCTCTCCCTGGTCAGTCCTTCCAATGCTGGGTGTGTGTATCGAGGATGGGTGGGGAGTGGAACTTTGCCTAATTCTTTCTTCACATTCCTCTACCTTCATTCCTCCAAGAATTCCATGTACACATTCTGGGATATTATTAACCTCAAGGTACAATCCTCCCTCCAACTGTGATCCACTAAATTTTCCCTTATACCTGGTTTACAAGCTTGAGACTCAGGTTTTAGGTTAAGTGGGATTCACTCTGGAGGAGGTATGCAGTTTAAGGGCACAAATTCCATTGGTACCATTTTTGAATGTATATTTCTTCCTTGAATTTATCTATAAACCAGAAGAGAATTTCCCCAAATGACTGGAATTTGTTATATCTGTTAAGAAGGCGAGACTCTCAGTAAACTATATTTAAGTTGCCAGACCGGACATGAGGAAGTGAACTAATAATCCTTTCTCCCCGTCCCTCCTTCCCCGATAACTTTCTTCTTGCACGATTATTAAGCATCTCAGAACCCCATCTCCTCATTTGAGAATGAAGGGATCAAGCAAAAGCAGCGCACTCACCCCGACTCTCAAGGCTGCTGTTCAGGCGCCGTTCAGCAGTTTCCAAGAGCTGCTTGCCGGTTTTCCAGAGCTGGCACTGAGAGCAAGCCAGGTCAAATGCAGCCATGGCGGGGGGGCTGAGGTCTTCCAGAACCTCTCTCAGGGGGGCAGTGGGCTCCACTGGGCTACTGCTTATCCAGAAGTCCTCCTGGAGTGTGGGGATGGGGTCTCCCGAGGTGCTGAGCAGCTTGTCGGTCACATCAGAGATGGAGTAAAATACCATTCCTGGACACCCAGCAGTGGGATACAAGGCGAGAGGTTAAAATGACTCTCACTAGCACTTTTATTTTGAAAAGTAGTTATTTAAAAAATGTCTGAGGTCCTTCTGCACAGTATACCATCTATGCATATCAAGACCACCATTACAGCCCACTCTTACGGCATCAAAACAATGGCATGGAAAGAAAGACCAAGAGAAACTCAAAAAGGTGGAGTTTAGATCCAAATGGGATTTAAAAGTAGGATGAAAGGAGGTAGATCTGTGTGTGCTCAACAGAAAAGATCTCTAAGATACATCACTAAAAAAGCAAGGTAGAAAATAGTACTTGTTGGAAGAGCTCATTTATATTAAAAACAAAAAGGATGTAAAGAAAATCTCTGGGAGCTTATAGAAGGAGCAACAAGTGATGGTAACTTGATATATAGAGCCTAGACCAGCAAGAGATGTAAAAATATGGGACAAGATTCCACTTTCAAGAAATAATGAAACGATGAGCCCTTTCTGCAGTGCAGCCAAGGGTGGGAATTGACATCTGTGAATCCCAGGCCACAGGTGTTAGATACAACTTGTTCACTTGCTAGAAAAGTAGGATAATATGCTTTATCCCTGAATGATTACATGGGAAGAAAATAAGCAATTCCCCAAATCCCAAGATTAATGGCCATCAAAACACATGGTGGAAACTGCATTCACACTCTTCAGTGTAAGTTACGTGGGACAAGCTTAATGGAGGAGCTCGTGGGGCAGGTAAGTGACCACCGTGGTCGGCGAGGTTAGGCACAGCTAGAAAATGACTCTGGAGGTGTCAGGACTGCTGTTCTTCAAGGCAACCGTCCTTCTCTAAGTTTCTGCTCACCTTCATGATGAGCCTCTGATTTGGGTGGTTTTTCCCCCATACCCTCCTCCCGCAGCTCCCTCACCACCTGGCAACAGGGAAGCCGGACCTGCGGCTGCAGCGCTGCCAATGGCCTGCAGAGTTGAGCGGCCGCTGCCTGTTCTTCGGATGGTGCCACTACCCCCGTCCGAGTTCTGGTTTTCGATCTTGTGCTCTACTCGGGCCAGCTCCTGGATGACCTCCTGGTAGCGCTCCATGAACAGCAGCTCCCCGGAGCTGGGCGAGGACTTCAGGTTGAATGTGAACACCACCTGCCACAGGAGAGGAAGGAGTGTGGCTTGCGGCAGGCCCACTGAGGTGGAGAGTGTCTACAGATCTGAGATCTTGCTAGTCATCAGACTCTGGCCCTAAGACATCTGCTTTGTGGGGCTGGAAGAACACTGGACACTCAAAGAGTAGGTCAAATGTAGAAATAACTCGTAAAAGTCAGCAAGAGGGGCCACTAAAGCCCCAGCGGAAAATAGGCAAAAGATGTGGACAATTTCAAAGAGAAAATACACAGGACTAATACACAGGTAAAAAATGTTTTCCCTTCCCAGTAATTCAGGGAATTTAACATTAATACTACCTTGCATCTACCATAATGACAAAGTGTAAAAATAAACCCTCAGGGGGTGGTGGCGGAATGAACTGTCACAACCTTTTTGAAAAGCAATTTGGCAGTCTACAGAGCTTTAAAAATGTTTATATTCTTTGACTCAGTCGTTTTTATGAAAAACTTTCTTAAGGAAATAATTCAAAAGTCAATGTATAAAGGTGATAATCTTGACACTATTCACTACAACTATTACCAGGTTGAAAATAAATGTGAGTTAACAGGGAATGGTCAAATGCAGCTACTAAAGCAGACTATCATAAGGTCACTAAAATCAGTTACTAGGCAAATGCTTATATTATAATGTAAAAAAGGCACTAAGTTTTAGATTCAAAATGATCTTGGCTCTATATAAAAGTCACATACATCTTGGAAAAACATTGGCAAAAATATGCTTTTATCTTTAGTATTGGTTGTTCTGGACAATAGGTTAAAAGTAATTTTAGGGCTTCCCTGGTGGCGCAGTGGTTGAGAGTCCGCCTGCCAATGCAGGGGACACGGGTTCGTGCCCCGGTCTGGGAAGATCCCACATGCCGCAGAGCGGCTGGGCCCGTGAGCCATGGCCGCTGAGCCTGCGCGTCCGGAGCCTGTGCTCCGCAACGGGAGAGGCCGCAACAGTGAGAGGCCCGTGTACCACACACACAAAAAAAATAATAATAATTTTATTTTCTGGTTAATACTTTTTGGTATTTTCTTATAACTATGCACAACTTGCTCTGTAACCAGGTTTAAAAATAAAACCGTTTATTAAAAAAGAAAAATGAAAGAAAGAAAAGATCAAAGCCCCAGGAAAGGAAGAGGAAGTGAGGACATTTAGCGGTAAAGCATCAGGGGGCTTACAACTGACTTCCTCTTGGTTTGGGTGTCAGAAAGGCTGGCGAGGGTCCTATCCTTCCCAGAGGGATAGAATTATCATTATCATTAAAGTACAGGATTTAAAATGTGTCAGAGGAAGTTAAGTAAAAATTATCCAATCACCTAGATGTTTCGATGATTTACTCCTCAACAAGTAAACTCACATGAAAGAAAAATTCTGACCTATGTATTAAGGGGCCAGTGCAAGCGTCATAAATATATCAAGAGAGTTTTAAAAACTAGAAGAGTGGGCTTTTATGCTTTTAAATTTAAGCAATAGCAGAGGATTCTTGTATTTCTCACAGCTTGCACATAATCCGCTTAACATTCCAAGAGGTAGCACAAGCAGGTATTATATTTAACTCCAAGTTTCAGATGAGGACGTCAAAGCTCAGAGGGAGTAGAGTCTTTCTGGTTTCGACTCCCTGCACTTTTCCCTACACAACATTCTAATTTGCTAGCTCCCTACACTTCCTGTATGTTAAACTGGCATTCTATTTATTATTAAATATTGTTTGCATAGTGATTTCTAACTATGTAAAACCACATATGTGTTCAGAAAAGGACTACAAGAAACAAAAATATTTCAACGTTTTGACTGTGGCCGAATGTTTTCTTTTATCTTGTTAAAAAACTGTTTTAAAACAGTTTTTTCTTGTTAAAAAACTGTTAAAAAAAACTTTATACAAACAGATGACTCAACGGCTTAAATCTCCTCCTTCTGGATCTTGAAATCCACAGTGCTCAAGATCAGGCTCCATACATGGAAACTCCCTCCTGCTTCTGCTACACGTGGCCCCTCAGGTGCGCCCGACTGGCTCTGCTTGCACAAGCATTTACCTGATGCCCCGTGGGTCCCAGACAGCAAAGGGCTACCTTAGCGTTCTTAACTGTGACAAAGTAGAGCCTAGGCTCCTAACACCTGCTGCACAAGTACCCGCCTCACCTGATGGGCTTCTGTGAAGTTCCCCCGGAGGATGCAGGATGCCAGCAGTGACTCAGGTGGGGAGAACATCATGCGGATGAGTGAACTTTGAGGTTGAGGCTGCAACCGGCCATCCAGCTCATTCTTCCCAGATGCAGTGCTCAGACTTCCCTCTGTCGGGACACAAGAACGTGGGGGTCCAAGGAAGGGATAGAAATTGAGGAAAAACTATTCTGTCACCTGTTGCCAAACTCCTATCTTCTCAAAGTCCTTCTCTAAAAGGTCTGTAAACGGACCTTGAATTTTCCTCAAATGAAGCGCATACCTATGCTATCATCTTTTTCTTTTTTTTTAAATTGAAGTATAGTTGACTTACAATATTGTGTTAGTTTCAGGTGTACAGCAAAGTGGTTATATATATATATATATATATATACATTATATACATTCTTTTTTTAAAATTCTTTTCCATTATTGGTTATTATAAGAAACTGAATATAGTTCCCTGTGCTTTACAGTAAATCCTTGTTGTTTGTCTATTTTATATATGGTAGTGTGTATCTGTTAATATGTTATCATCTTTGAATATAAGACTTATGTACCAACAACCTTCCTTGGGTATTTACCTCTGTTTCTCTCTACTGATGGGTAACTCAGCTGATAGTGAAATAGCCCTTTCCCCACTGAACACAAGCATGAACTGCTCGGTCCAGGTTTTCACACCGTGGTGTATGGCATCTCTTTATGAGGGCAAAGCTGCTGGAAGTTGGCAACTGGTTGGGACCCCCCATACCTGAAGTACTTGTGCTCAGCTCACTACTTGTACTTTCCAGGGATGGGCTGGAACCTCTGTCCCGGCCATCTAGAGGTATTAGGAGGAAAGAGAGAAAATCAACCATCAGTGCCTTACAGTGTAGAAAGTGAGAAGTTGGCTTAAAAGCTGAGATCTGGGTAGAGTGAGAAGATAATGGGTAGCTACTATACCAGTGGTTCCTTCTACAGTAAAATGCAAATTCCTACAGACGAAAGGTACAGGGGTGGGCTTAATATGGTCCCAGTGCTCATTTGGATAGTAGCTTATATCAGTGGTTTCCAGTCTCTGGGTCTCAGAGCCCCAGGAGCTTTCAAGTTACTTCTAGGGGTCAGCGACCCCCATTGCTCACTAAGCACTGTCAATAGTCTGAAAAAAAAATTAAAGCACAACTATTATGACATGGAACCAGTATGGTGCCAAAGAGGGTCACAAAATTTTCTGACATAGAAAAAGTTGTCCTCATAGTTAAAAAAGTAGGGAACCAAAGTATAAGGCCAGGCTGATCAAAGACCATGATATTGGGACTTCCCTGGTGGCACAGTGGTTAAGAATCCGCCTGCCAATGCAGGGGACACGGGTTCGATCCCTGGTCTGGGAAGATCCCACATGCCGCGGAGCAACTAAGCCCGTGCGCCACAACTACTGAGCCTGCGCTGTAGAGCCCGCGAGCCACAATTACTGAGTCACAACTAGAGAAGCTCGCACACTGCAACGAAGAGTAGCTCCTGCTCGCTGCAACTAGAGAAAGCCCACGTGCAGCAACAAAGACCCAACACAGCCAAATAAATAAATAAATTTATTAAAAAAAAAAAGACCATGATATTGAAAGTCCTGGAGAAAAAGCATCTTCTTCTCAACACCTGCTTTCCTACAGCTGTAGGAAAAGAGAAGATGGATTGTGCATTCTGGGCGGGATGGGTCAGGTGGATGCAAACTGACTCAAACCAATTAACTGAGCAACTTAAGGGGCTCAGCCTTTACGTTTTCCATGTTTCTCTCATGGTAGTCTCCACCCCAGCCAGCATGTTCATGTCTCTTGTTGCCACTTAGCTAAAGCCTACTCATTCTTCTGAGCTTGATTCAAAAGTCAACTCTTTCAGAAAACCTGTTTCTCTGCCTTTGTAGACTACGCTGACCTCCCCGTCCATGAGATCTCTTCTGTTTTCAGGCCGTGCCTCCGGGCAGTTTAAGTTTTTCATGTATACTGTCTATGCAGGTAAATTATAAATTCCTTGAAGGCAAAGTCCTGGTTTATGCCTCATTCACCTCCCTCAAGATACCTAGTATTTTTTTTAGCACACAGGAAACTCTTTATGAACTCCCTGTTAATTATTTTAAAACTACCAAAAACCATAATGGAAATTTGATTATCTAAAAATTTAATACTTCTGTATAATGCGTCTGTGTTAAACTCCTTTAGAAAAATTCATAATCAAGTCAAAATACAAAATGGAGCAAAACTTGTAGCACAAAATGACAGAATATTTTTCTTAAGGTATAAAGAACTTCTTACAATTCAACAAGAAAGACAAACCCAACAGAAAATATGTACCTTAGACTGAAAAATATAAATGGCCAATAAAAGACATTCAATCTCAAACTAAAAATTAGTATTAAAACAATGACACACCATTACTATATTAATCATATTGGCAAAGACTAAAAAGAAACCTGATACTACTCATTTTTGTTGAATGTATATGCAAATAGGCACTTACATACAGGTGGTGGGAATGTAAATTTGGTCCACCTTTTTTGGGGGGCAATTTGTTATATCTGTATTTATACCCAAATATACTTTGACCTTCTATATTATACTGCTAGGGACTTATCCTATAGATATACTCACACAAGTATGCACAGACATACGTACAAGGTCGTTTACTGTAGCATTATTTATAATAGTAAAAAACTGGAAACAATTTAAATGCCCACAAAAGGGTACATATGACAATGGACTACTAAGCAGCCTTTAAAATAAGTGAAGAGAAGTGAGTTCTCAATATAGAGTATGATATGTTTGCATATGTAAGAGGATATAAATGAAAAAAGAAAGTTGCAGTTCTCTCTATGTAGTATGATGCATCTGTATATCTAAAATGATACACATGCTTGTATTTCATGGAGAATTTTTGGAAGAAAACTATTAGCAAGGGTTACTTTGGGGGAGTGGGATTAGGATAATCTTAGATCACTTTTGTTTGTACCTCATCTTAAAGAATTGCTTTAAGATACTTTAAGATCTTATCTTTATCATTAGTGTTAAGGTACTTTATGAACTGCTTTATCTTGAAGAATATTAGACAAGTGGCACTATACCATTTGCCGCTTGTGGGAAGGAGGCATGGAGAGAGTTCTTCAGATTACCTGCCCGGCTCCTTCTTGTCCGACGACCCCGGCGGAGACTGGGGTGCCATGTGGCAATGGGCCGGTATCTTCGGGAGGGTTGCTCCTCTGAAACAGCAAACCCAGTGGGTCATACGGGAGGGTGATCAATTTTTTTTTCAATTCAAGTATTGTTGCTGTACAATATTATATGTTACAGGTGTACAATATCGCGATTCACAATTCTTAAAGGCTATACTCCATTTATAGTCATAAAATATTGGCTGTACTCCCTGCGTTGTACAATATATCCTTGTAGCTTATTTTATATCTAATAGTTTGTACCTCTTACTCCCCTACTCCTATGTTGCCCCTCCCCCTTCTGAAAGTGATCAGTTTTGATTTGACCCACCTCCTGGGGTAACAGGTAGGGGAAGATCTGGACTGGCCTGTGCGACACTGAGCGGTAGCCCAGAGTTCTGACACAAGTGGCCATGGTGATATGCCCTGAACTAGTGTGCCTCCATGCACTCCTAGCTGTCCCACATTCCCGAGACTTTTCTCCCTCCTCCCTTTCTGTTATGTCCTCTCACCTGAGCCCTGGTTGCTGGTCACCACCTTGTACCTCCACTGGGCCTCAGAGAGAACCTTGGAGAACTGGTGCAGGCGGCTCTGCAGTCCGTCTCTGCTGCTGCTGCCCAGGCCACTCTGGCCTTCAAGCAGCTTTGGCTTCTCGGGGGAGCTGCGGCTGCTTAGCTCATCCAGCTGCTCCTGCAGCAGCCTGAGGAAGGCCCCTATTACATATTCATCAGCCAGGAACCCACTGATACCGCTAGTAAAGTGCTTTAGGTCCAAAAAGCTGTGCCTGTGAGGCTCTGGGCAACTGTCTTTTGGCTGTGCCTTCAGAGAGCTTGGAACTGTGGAGGCCAGGCTCCTGGAGGCCCCCAGGGAACCCTGTTCTGACCTCCTCTCAGGCTGTGCTATGTGCTGAGGGCTCTCTGACGGGGACCTCAAACCCAACGGGCCCTTCCCCTCAGCGTCATCATCCTTAGCGTAGTCCTCGGGCAGGTGAGGCTCTGGGTGAAGATCAGCAGAGGTGATAAGGAGCAATGAGAAGATGTTTTCTAGAAGTTCCAGGCACAGAGAGTCAGGAATACTGCAAAGATACTGTTGACACCTGGCCAGGTATGTTGAAAAGAGATCTGAAGCACCTGAAGAAGCATGTATAAAAGAAGAGGCCAGAGAAAGAGAAGAGAGAAAATGCAAACATTAGAAACAGTACTTGCCAGACTGAAACATTCTCCCAAGTTTAACTCATTTCTTTCTTTGTAGTGACTCAGGGAACCGTGGTTACAGTCAGAAGACTAAGAGGCTATTGAGCCATGTCTTTTCATGATTTGTAGAAAGATTTTGCTCCCTTAACTAAAAGTACAGTTCAGTGAACACTCATTATTTTGTTTCTGCTTTTTAAAATTACATTACTCCTTATCTCTGAGAAGCACTCCATATTTCAGTTCCTAGAAGGAAGGCAGCCTGGAGACTCCTTATTCCTCAATTCCTGTTTGCACTCATTGTTTTACTACAGGTGATCACAGCCTACCCAGATCTCTTAAAATGACCATGCTCAGAGATGAAGGTCTATTCCAAAGCTGCAAGGGAGAGATACTTGACCACCAGTCACAGAAAGCAAGGTAAGGAGTTATAAGTTTTTAAGAAAAATGAGAGCTAATAGGACAGAAGGTTCTTTCAAACTGTAGGCTGTGACCTCTGACACTGACTTGGACGGCTGCATTTGAAAAAACGAAATAAAGCAGAAAAATAATCAGGAGTGTGCTCTGTTTGGAAGGGTAAGTAATGTTTCTTAAAACTTATTTCAGTTTACGCATCACATACACACATATACACATACACATGAAAGCACAAATTATATACCTAGGTGCAAACTGGAGTGATGTGAAATGCTATCTACTGTGGACTGGAGTAAAAAAAAGAAGCATTTGGAAAACACTGTACTAGGTGCTCAGGCTGTGTTAGAACTTATGCAGATCACTTGCTTTCTCCATGTCCCTTTGATTCACAGAGGCTGAAAAATTATTCGTGGGCATAATAAAACCAAGGCCACCTCCCAGCCCTGGTGGCAAAGGGTTCCCACGCAAAGAACCTGCCGGGACAGGTTTTTCCCAGCTCCCGCCAGGGAAGGGGTGGGGGGCGGCGCTGCACCTGGGGAGGAGAGAGAATCGTTCACTGGTTCTGCAGCCACGGCCAGGTCCTCAGAGGGACCGTCTTTGCATTCCTGGCACTGGGAGTGCCGGTGTGAGTTCACACAGAGGGCATAGATGGCATACTTCATGGCACAGAAGCTCCGGTAGAGTGTCAGGTTCTGACACCGGCTCAGGTGCGCAGGGACCGTGGCGTCAGTTGGATCTGAATTATAGAGAGAAACAGGCAGAACTTCAGAGATGCTTCTTTTTTTTTTTTTTAATTTATTTTATTTTTGGCTGCATTGGGTCTTTGTTGCTGTGCGCAGGCTTTCTCTAGTTGCTGTGAGTGGGGGCCACTCCTTGTCGCAATGCACGGGCTTCTCATTGCGGTGGATTCTCTTGTTGTGGAGCACGGGCTCTAGGCGCGCAGGCTCAGTAGTTGTGGTGCACGGGCTTAGTTGCTCCGCGGCATGTGGGATCTTCCTGGACCAGGGCTCGAACCCGTGTCCCCTGCATTGGCAGGCAGATTCTTAACCACTGCGCCACCAGGGAAGTCCCAGAGATGCTTCTTTCAGGCAGGGGCTGCATGTATGGCTGAAGCAAAGAGATGCCACACTGCTAGTCCCCTAGGTGTTCTCACCCTCTCTCCTTTCTGGCAGTGTGATGTGTGTCCCTTCCAGGCCTTCAACAACTTTCAGTCTCTCGGTTGCCTTTTCCCCACCAATCTCCCCTCTACATGTCTGTTCAACCTAGGCCTCATAGCTATTTAACAAATCTTTCCCTTACATTTCTTAAAATACTTGCTTTTCCTTTTTTTAAAAAAAAAACTTGAAGTACATGTTTGGTCTACCTTTCGAATGCCACATTACCCAAGAGGCAGGCTTAAAATGTGTTTAGATTGAGAAATAAGAGAGCAAAGGTAACACGGTGTTTAAAAATAAAAAAAATACTTGATATTTTTAGGAAAGCCCTGAAGCAGACATCATGAGAAAAAACATAAACTCTGTTGAGATTCCGTACACTTGTTTAATAATTTATAATTTTTCATTAAAAATTTGTTTTGAACTTAGGAGAGAGGAAGGTTACCATCTTTACAGAGTCTCTAAACATCTTAATACCCCATCTGAATACCCCTAATTCTTATCATAGCAAAAGTATAACCTGTTCAAAGAAAAAACATTAAATGTAATAAAGCAAAAAGAAGAAAAAAATACCACCCATAAGCCTACCAGCTAAACACAACCACTGCTACATTCTGGTTTAACCCCTTTAATAGTTTTGTGTACATGTGTATGTGTTTGAGTGTAACATTTTATATACTATTTAATTTTCCTACTTCTTAAAAATCCTTTAGAGCATAAGCATTTGATTATGTTTCTTTACAAACTAAATCTCTGCTGGATGCATATAGCTCTACTGAATGAATCCCTGTCTAGGCATATTCCTCAAGGGCAGGACATTGGAATAGTTAGGGATGTTTTGCTACTACAATGCTGCAACAAGCCCCTTTAGGTATAGGTTTCCTAGTGATTACTTCTTAGAAGCTTGGCCTTGCCAAGGTCAGGGTAATAAGCAGAACAAAGTCAATATTGTTCTATGGTCTTGACCTCTTCATGGCATTATTGCCCAGAGCCAGGACTTGCAAGCTCGCTGAGAGGGAGTGGCTCCTTACATTTTTGCCCCAGATGCCTCTCTTGCCTCACCCTAGTCCAAGCCCTATTATCACTCCTCTTTTGCCTTTTCCAAGTTCAAGTTCTAAGTGTGTTCTGGTGGGTCACCAGGGATAGATTTCAAACACTTCTTCGGAAGCCTTTTGTACTCGTATGTAGAAAACAGAGAGTTCCAGTTCCTTTAGGAAATCTGCTAAACAAGTTGTCTACCTTTCCAAAAAAATATACAATGTAGTAACACTAGTTTTACAATTAGTGGTAGGTCCTTTAAAAAAGTAAATCAAAGCAATATCTAGGCTGAGAGACATCTACTGCCATATGAGAATGTTTGTTTCTCTCAAAAGTAAGGTCCCCGGCCTGTGTAGTAGGTTGTGACCACACCATCATATGATTTTTGAGAGCAAAAAAGAGTGCTTGTTTAATGGGGACTTGAATTTTAAGCAAAGATCTAAGGTTAAAACAAGGCTTTGTGGGCTTCCCTGGTGGCGCAGTGGTTGAGAGTATGCCTGCCGATGCAGGGGACACGGGTTCATGCCCCGGTCTGGGAAGATCCCACATGCCGCGGAGCGGCTGGGCCCGTGAGCCATATGGCCGCTGAGCCTGCGCGTCCGGAGCCTGTGCTCCGCAACGGGAGAGGCCACAACAGTGAGAGGCCCGCGTACCGCAAAAAAACCCAAAAATAACAAGGCTTTGTACTGTTTCAGGCAAGTCTTTCTTCTGAAAGAAAAACTCTAAAAAAAACTCAAAACAAGAATCTTCTAGAAGAAAGACTCTTTACCTGTTCAATAGACCATGAAGAAGATATGGGAGGGAAGGAAGGCACAAAATGTGCTGTAAGAAAGCTTATGAAGCATGGAGAGACTCACCAAGAATTTGCATAAATACTGCCAGTGACGATGCTGTGAGTTCAGAGGGCAGCTCCTAATTCTGTTCCAGTGAAATGAGGGTATGCTCATGGCTCCTGAGCTGGATCCATGAGGACAAATGTTCCTATGGAATTGTTCTCATAGGATACCCTAGGCCTCATCAAGAAAGGGGAAGATGTCCCTACATCTTGTCATCTGATTGTGGCAAACAGCACTAATTTAGAGGGTACCTACTGGACCACCCATCTTGATAGATCCCAGCAATCACATCTAGATAAATCTTGTGCTGTAAGAAACATCTGCAAGATTGTCCTAAGAGGGAACCTTGCCCAGGTCACTCCATCGCCAACTCACCATGCTCTTGCTGGGGGTCCTTGGCTGGCACCTTCTGTAGGAGCTTGAGGACATCTTCCTCCCTGAGGGCTGGAAGGTTTGTAAGGTGATGGAGAGAGTAGAGCACTGAGTGGCTTTCTCCACCATGTAAGTGACACAAGAGATCTCTCTTTGGTATGGGGTTGCTGAAAGGGAAAGTTGGGAGGATGGAAGGGGAGGCAGTTTATATAATTGCTTTGAGAAAGACCAGTCTCCATTCCCTCTTATTCTTTCTCTCTGGCCTGTAACACCACAGGTTTCACTTCCCCAAACACTAAATTTCAGTTGGTCTATGATAGAGGATAGCATTTATTTACCCCCAGGGAAGGACATTCATCAAGCTGGCTTTACTTGTCTAGTAAGGACCTAGGAAGGGCCTCTGTGCTCAGCAGGGTCTAGAAAGGGCCCACAGATTAAGCTTCCTAATTTCTGTAATTTTCCTAGCTGAGAGCTGACACGAGCTTCTCTGCTTTTCTTTGAGTCAGGGCCCCTTGCTACTTCCCACAGTGGCCTACTTGACTTCAGAAGTGCTGGTGAGGTGGGTGAAGAACAAAATAAGAACCCAGATCCAGGGAAGACCCAAGGCTAAGTTATCAGGAAAACACAGGGCTGCGCACACATTTCAAGAGGCAGTTGTTGAATAAAAATGTGATCCAAGATAACACGTGGCTAAGAATGTGGACCACACTCACTAGCTGTGTGACTTTGGGCATGTTATTTAACACCTCTGGGCTTCAGGTGCCCCACCTTTAAAATGAGGATAATATTGGTGTTTACCTCACAGGATTATTGTCAAGCTTAAGTGAAATCATCACGTAAAGGGCTTAGAGCAATGCCTGGTGTATAGTAAGTGCTCAGGAGATGTGAGGTTTTGTTCTTGTGATCACTGTCATCCTTCAATTATCCTCTAGTTATGACCTTATGGCTGTGATGAAGATAATCACTACTTATGCTTCTTTCCTGGTTTAATAGTTGGAACAATTATTTGTTGCTGGTCAACACTGTCAACTTAAACCATTTACAGGGAAGATGTCTTGAAATGGCCACACGTGCAGAGCATGGGTCAAGTGTGCCCAGTGGTGGGAAGAGGGCTGGCTGTGCAGGGCCATACCTGCTCTGCTGCACACACCACTCCAGGACCTCCAGGTGAGCCCACAGCCCATCACAGGCATCCCTGAGGAGCTTATCACAGCCTTGGTCCTGTGTTGATACAGGAGAAGAAAGAGATGCTGACTCAGGCACCTGGGGTCAGAGATGTGACCGATTTCAGGACCCTGCATTCTGCCTCAGCCCAAAGTGCCACCACACTCATTTCCAGAGATGCTTGGGCTTCAGAGTGAGAGTTACCTGGGTCCTGTGGAGTGTCTGGAGCAGCCTCTGGGCTGACGCTAGGCTCTGGCAGTGTGTCCAGCCCAGGAGCACGAGCAGTCGACTGAGAGGGCTGAATTCTCTATCTAGCAGGCAGCCAAGACTTGGGAAGTCTTCCTCCTTCAACAGGGTGAGTGCTGTCACCTGGAAGCCAAAGGAGGCTGCTAGAGGCAGCTCTGGGGACTTGCTGCTAATCAGGGTAAGAAGCTTTTCAGTATAGAAGGGAGGTTTCTGACAATGACAGAAGTGGCCAGTTGAATACAAAGTGTTTAGGAAAACACTAGACTGTAAGCTCCTAGAAGGCAGGGATTGACTTCTGTTGTATCCCCAGATCCTAGCATAGTACATACTACATAGAATGAGGTTAGTAAATAGCTGTTGAAGAACTTTCCTGGTGGTCCAGTGGTAAAGAATCCCCCTTCCAATGCGGGGGACGTGAGTTCCATCCCTGGTCGGGGAACTAAGATCCCACATGCCGTGGGGCAACTAAGCCCATGCGCCACAACTATGAGCTCGTGTGCCTCAACTAGAGAGCCTGCGTGCCACAACTACAGAGCCCACGTGCCCTGGAGCCCGCACACCACAACTAGAGAGAGAAAACCTGCATGCCACAGCTAGAGAGAAGCCTGTGCGCTGCGACGAAGAACCTGTGTCGCAACGAAAGATCCTACGTGCCGCAACTAAGACCTGACACAGCCAAAAAAAAAAAATACAATAAATAAATATTAAAAAAATAGCTGTTGAATTAAACTAAAGTTCAGTTGCAATCTGGAAAGAGAAGGTTAGAGTAATTAGAGTCTCCTGTCAGCTAGGCAACATATTGCTGCCACTGTCTTTTCTTCCTCGCACCCTCCGGAAAGCTTACATGTATCCAACATTTCAGTGCCTGCCCAAGGACTGACACAAAATGCTGGCAGTTCTAATTATGAATGATACTGGTTCTCAGAGCCTTCTGGAACTGTGGGATGGACACAACTAGATGACTCACTGCTAATTAAACTGCTTTGTGTTGGATAAATGAGTGCGAGAGAAAGGAGGAGTGAAGAAGCCTGGAGAGAGTCCCTGGGTACTTGAGTGGTGAAGATCCTGAGTTTGACTTACCAGGATCTGCTCGAGGAAGTGCTTGCTGTTGCTCAGGCAGTAGAAATAGGCCAATTTCCAAGCCTGGGCTGGGTCAGGATTGGAGAACAAGGCTAGCATTGCCCGCTCAGGATCTAGATGAGCCAGTGAGACTGAAAATCAAACCAGATGGGGTTACTGGGGAACTGGACTCTTCTTTCCTAAGGTAAAGCCCATTTGAAAAACCAATTGATATGAGAGTTCGCTCTTTTAAAAAGTTAAACCAGGTTTTCTATACTTCTCTCTTAAAGACTCTTTACTTCTCTCAGTAGTTTCTGAAAAGTTCTTTTCTGCTATGACTAGTACTTTATTTTTTTCTCCATCACTCTTTCTTAAGCTATGAAAGCTGCGCTTTCACAGAACATCTTGCCCATTTTTGCTTAGCTTCTCCCATTAGGTTTCCTGAACAACATGGAAGGGAGCAGGCTAGAGGGAGTCAGAGGGGCTGGGCAGAGTGGAATGAGAGAAGCAGTGCAGGGAACACACCTTTTCCCGAGGGTGTGGTTGTCGGTGGCTTTTCTGGGGCCTTCTCTGCATAGGTGTGGCCATACAGGGACACCAGGCCCCGCCCGGCCTCGTGCAGCAGGCAGCCGAGCAGCCGCTCCTCCCGCAGGGGACTCCCCTCTGCCCTGCTGGCCTCCAGCAGTTCCTCACACAGGAGACGCAGCTCAGCCCCGAGCGGCTCTGCAGGGCAGCGCAGAGTCCGCAGGGCTCCGTAGATGGCATCGACTGCCCCTGGGTGCCCGGTGGCAGGACCCCGCAAAGCTCGCAGTGCCTTTCGAATGAGGTCCACCAGCGCCTTCTGCAGGAACCAGCCTTGGAGGCCCGTGTCATCTTCCTCCCCAAGCAGGAGCTCCAGCAGGGCCTGCGCAGGCTGAGGGGCCTCCCGCAGAAGATCCCAGAGCAGAGAGACAGCTTCTGAGCTGAGCCAAGGGGGCCAGCTCTCTTGCCTCTGATTTCCATCAAGCACAGAGTCTGCCGCATCTTGTGCTAAGACCGTGTACAGCTCCTAAATAGGGGATGAAGAGAGGGATGGGCGCTATGTCCAGAATGTTATCACTTACACGCCTTCATGTTTTCCTCTTTTCAGTGTATATATATGCATGTGTGTATATACAACAGTAGCAATAGCAGATACTTCTGTAGTAGTTACTATGTGCCAGGTCCTTTACACAGAAAAATTAAATTAATACTTACAACCGCCTTAGGAAGAAGACACTACTATTATCCTCGTTTTGAAGGTGTCCTCAAATCAGGGGGTTGAGGCAAAGAGAGATTTGCCCAAGGCCTCCATGCTCAAGCTAGTCACCCCCACCCCCATTGCCTCCGAAACGTGCACTGTCAATCTAAATCAGGGACTGCAAACTCATAGACCAGGTAACAGATGGGAAGAAGACACTGTGCCCAGCTCAAGGCATTTAAATGCAACTTTTAAAAGAACACTACAGACCAGTTTTTAACCCCTGATCTAAATCCCAACCAAGATTTTGGATACAGAATGTAGTAACACTAGTTTTACAATTAGTGGTAGGTCCTTTAAAAAAGTAAATCATTCTTCATCCTTCCCTAAAACCTTCCCCAGTACCTCCAACTCACACAACTCTCCCTCTTTATTGGGCTTCCAATGTTCTTAAAATTAGTACCATATGGCTTAGTACCTAATTGTGCCATATGTGTATTTCCTTCCTCCCCAGCTAGATTGCAAGCCTTTAAAAGGCAAGATCTCTGTAGCCTATAATTTGTTTGGTAGGTTATTTCCCACACTTCAGCACCATTTCTGTGGGTGGTACTCAGGGATACCTGTTCAGTAACCACCTCCAAGATGGTCACAGGACCATGAGTCCTTGACCTAATACAAGTGAAAGTCCCTACCTTAAATCCTATTGTGAATATATCTTCAGTTAGCTGGTGGCTGGGTCATGAAGAAAATAAGTATTGAACCTCAGAGCATCCCTCAAGCACTTAAGTATAGATCTAGTTAAGATTTTGAATCTGCTCCCAGAAGGCGGTTGTAAGGATTAGCTATAACACATTCAGTGCACCTGTTACAGAAAAGGTATTCAGCAAATACATACTAGTTCCTTTCTCCCTTTATATTCCCTGCCACATTTTGGTGAAAAATTTAAACATCTAGTTTAAAACCAAGTTAGGTATTCCTTTCACATGAAATAAAAAAAAAATTAATCCTCAGCTATGATTAGTACTTCTGGCCAAGCTACCTCTAAGAATTCTACAATCAGATAAGTTTCCCCTATCTCTAAATTCCCCTCAAGGGGCCTCCACCTAGCCTGGTCTTGCCTGCGAACAGAGAACTGCCAACATCTTGGGGACCTGTTTCTGCTGGATCCCTGAAAGCTGAATTTGTTGAGTGACTGCAAACCTGGGCAGACAGATCCAGGGCCCTCTCTCACCTTGAGGATGTCCTCTGGGATGTCACCTGGGAGGTCTTCTGACAATAAAAGAAACTCAAGTTTTCTCCGGAAGCCAGCTGGAAGTAACTTCTAGAAGAATCATAAGAAGGAAGCATAGATATTAAGCATGTGCTTTAGCTGACAATTATAAATAAATACTTCTTTCTGGTTCATCTTATTTCTGCTGTTTTCTCTAAGATAAAGTACTTCTGACCATTAAATTCCTGGGTATGTCTTCAGACACTTTTCTTTATAAACGGAAACAGCTAAACCGAACACATTCTCCTCTTAAATACTAACACTTAAATCCCACACTGTTTAGCCTCAAATGCCAAGGCTTGCTTATTTCATGTGATTTTTTGCCTCTAACTTGAAGTCCTCCAAGACTCTCCCTTGCAGTGTCCAAAACACCCAGTTATGGGTAAGCTGGGATGGAATGGCCCACATGATCCTCTTTTGGCCTAAACCCATTTTTGGTATTCATTTTTAGTTGGAAAATAAAAGTAAAGGGGGAGAGATCTAATGTTTATGAAACACTTATTATGTGCCAGGTACTATGTGCCGTATTTTCATGTGTTTTTAAAATCTCATTATATCGCTAAATCAAACAAAACTATGGCATCAGGATGTTTTTAAAAATAATCTTCAGTAGTGATGAAATGGTTAGGAAGTATTTTCTAATCATTTCAAGCATGAAAAGGAAAAAGTGACCCCATTGTTTGTTAATGAGACAGGACATCAGAGACTAATGTATAAAGGAAGAGAAAGCCTCTGACTCTTCCTGCACCTGCTTGTTTCACAATAACTTCCCCTCACCTGGTCCTTAAAACTAAAATGATAGTCCCCCTTTCTCCAGACACAAATACAAATGAGATGAAAGTCTGGGACTAATTCTGACAGGCACTCTTTTAAATTAGAGACACCTGTAAATCATGCCATCTGAATGCTTATATAATGCTAATGATTGGAAGGTGTAGAGAAAATTCATTCTGGCAAGCTGAAAGTTAGTGATTCTATCAAGGACTAAGAGGAAGGAATAGATAAGCCCAGACAGCAGGCCCTTAATAAAAGAACTGGTTAAGATTTTAGGACTTTCATTAAAATCCTGAAGACTGACTAGCTTGTATCTTTTTTTTTACTGGTGAAATTACTTTATGCATATGCAGGGTCATAGACAACTAACATTCCTAAACCAGGCAAGAATTTGCCCAATGTTTCTAAGCACAGATTTTCTTACTATAAAAGCAAGGCATGTTCAATGCAGAAAAAGCAGAGAATACAAACACGCAAATGAAAACACACATACACAACACCCCCCCCAAATCTTTCCACTGAAGGAGAACTATAGTTACAACTGTGTTCGAAGGGTATTCAGACCATTTTCTACATATGCATATATGCATGCATAACAAACATACTGTTTTCTAAATTTCTTTTTCTTCACATAGTAGAATATAAACATCCTCCCATGTCACTGTAAATTCATTTACCACGTAATTTTAATAGTGCCAGGGTATTTTACAAGTAGATTAATCAGTCTTGAATTGTGGACATGGGAGTTGTTTCTATTTTCCCCTTATTAGAAGCAGCATGCTGTGAACATCATGCTGTTCACGTGATAAAAGATAAAAGGGCAGAAGGCAAAAATGGATGAAGGAAAGGGAAAATGGAATCAGTTTCAACGAATAATTCAAAAGGAGCTTTTGGCAGCAGGTGGGAGACTGTAGCAGGAGCAGCCAGCAAGCCCCTAAAAGATGAAGTCCAGTTCTGGCTTTGTAGAACTACCTCAGGAACACATTTGAAGTCTTGGTCCTTGTATTAAGTTTTAAAACTCTCTGAGGTCCTTGTATAAAGTTTAAAACATTCCCACGACTGTTTAAATAACTGAGGTACTGGAGCTTTAAGGACCAAATGATCTTCAGTTCTGGAAAAAACAACTCTTAGTCTGTGAAAAGGAACCAGGGAAGTGAAATCCACCTCCTGATCTGGTTGACCAACTGTCCAGAAATTTAACAACCACCAATCAGCCATAAAGTAAACAAATACCCTCTGCTGAGGCAAAAGTTCACCTGGCTTGACAAATTCCATGTTTGTACTGAAAAGCTCCTTAGTCAGTAACAATAACATTCGTTATTTTTTTTCTTTTCTCTTCGAAGATACTATTGAATATTTTAGCTGAAGATGTCTCTTTTAGATCTGAAACTACAGCCAACTCTTAAACAACCTGGGGTTGATTATTTTTCAGTTTTGCTTCTTTTCCTTCCCTCTCCTGTTGATCTTTTTGTCATTTCTCTTTGCTAGACCATTACCAAAAGCCTGGATAATAAATACATTTAGATTAGTAACTTCTGGTGCTTTTTGACAGCTATGTGAAGAAGGGTAAGTGTCAGGCCAAAGCAGAACTAAAGACAAAATTCATTCTGATGACTGAGAAATTAAGAAGAAAATTAGGCTAAATTATAGACATTTACAAAATAGAATTTATGGTTTCTTGTGGCTTACCTGGCGGCGCAGTGGTTAAGAAGCTGCCTGCCAACCCAGGGGGCATGGATTCGAGCCCTGGTCTGGGAAGATCCCACATGCAATGAAGCAACTAAGCCCGTGTGCCACAACTATTGAGCCTGCGCTCTAGAGCCTGCGAGCCACAACTATTGAGCCCACATGCCACAACTACTGAAGCCTGCTTGCCTAGAGCCCATGTTCTGCAACAAGAGAAGCCACCACAGTGAGAAGCCTACGCACCACAACGAAGAGTAGCCCCCACTCGCCGCAACTAGAGAAAGCCTGTGCACAGCAACAAAGACCCAACACAGCCAAAAATAAATAAATAAAAATTTAAAAAAAGAATTTATGGTTTCTTAATTTTAAGTCTATGTAGGCTAAAAGTATTGTTGAGGTGGAAAAAGCAGAGGACTGATGACTCGAAGGCAGAAGACATTGGTTCCAGCTCCAATTTTGCCAACTAACTTTATGGTGTGACCCTGGGCAAGTCATTTATTTTCTGAGTCAGAGGTTCCTCACTTAAATCTTAAAGTCTCAGGTTTAATACAAAATTGCCGAGAATTTTTTTAATGGATATCAATTTCTGATAATTAACACATATTTCTAGAAGTGCTTTGAATGGTAATTTTTCTTAAAAAAATAAAAACCAAAAACCCTTCCTTACAAGTTTTCTTTCACTATTAATTTGCACACTTTGTTTTCATATTTGGTAACTTTTATTTCAATTCATGTGAGTTGTTAAATTATTAATTAATGACGTTTAAATCTATAAGATTTCACTGTACTGGACTAGTTAAAATAAGATTTTTGGATGAACAACTAAGTTTCAGTTCAGCCCATTCTCCCTTACTTGAGTATTATGAGGATTAGACTTTATTCACTATCTTGTCACTTTCACTGAGTTCTGCAAAGTTCTGTTTGGGCACAAGACTCACAACAGTATTTAACACAATAGTATCACCTCAGATGGTAGGTTAGTGAATTAATGCCAATGTAAGTTAGTGAATTAATAAATGAATTTAGGTAAAGAGACAGCAGTAAATACTTAAGCCATTCTCACTGTCAATACTGAGAAAGGAATATGACGAACCTCAAAATACAGGAAGTAACAGACAAAAGGGAAATTTCATAACTCCTTCCAAGTTCTTCTCAGTCTTGGCCTCGGGCGAAAATTTTAAATGTAAACCTACTTACCTTTTCCAGGGCCAACCATTTTTCCAGCACAAGAAGCCAGACCCAGGCTAATCTTTGAGGGTTGATATCCTGTCCACATCTGAGAAATGTAAAAAGAAAAAATTTCTAAACAAAGAGTTTCTACTGACCTTTTTTTCTCTTTTGTGATCCAAGATTTAGATTTCACTGCTCAGTCTGTTTTAAACCTGAACTGGCAAGACACTGTCCTGAGAAATTTTTGAATGTATGTGACAGATCAATAAAATGAGAACCAGAACAGAACTAGCAGCTTTCATTAAAAAAAAAAAAAAAAGTCACAATTCTACCTCCACCTCCCTATCTAGTTTTTAAAACAAACTAATATTACACAGAAAGCCATAAGAGCAAAGCTATCTGAAATAGAAAACTTGAAATCTTGAAAACAGAATCAAATAGTCAAAGAATAAAGGAACTTTATAAAAATTTATTTTTAACTCTATGCCAGAAACAGGATTATAGGAATTCATAAGCCTTTCTTTGAAGTTAGTAATTTAAATTAGACAGCAATTGGCTAGAATCCAAATTTAAGGGAAAAAACAAAGGAAGAAAAGAATCATGTAAATCTCCATTCTATATGTGCTAATACAGTACTTTCTCATAAGTAAATGCCGGAGTAAGGAAAAGTGAGGGAGAGACTGAACGTTTAACTCCTATACCACTAATTGTTAATAGCACTGCCAGGAAGAACTTCATTCAAAATTCAGATAGAGAACATTGGTTGCCAGGGGACAAGGGGGGATCAATGTACAAAGACGTATTCCCAGGGAGCAAGGGAATTCTTTTGTGGTGATGAAATAGTTCTGTACCTTGATTATACTGGTAGTTATATGAGTCTAAGAATGGATAAAGATACACAGAACTACACACATAAAGGTGAATGCAGACTGGGACTTCCCTGGCAGGCCAGTGCTTGGGACTCTGCACTTCAAATGCAGCGGGGTGCGTGGGTTCGGCCCCTAATAGGATCCCGCATGCCCTGAGGTGCAGCCAAAAAAAAAAAAAATGAATTCAGATTTAAAAAATGGTGAAAACTGAATAAGGGCTGTAGTCTAGTTAACAGTACCGGTGTCAACTTCTTGGTTTTGATATTTACTATAGTTATATAAGATGTCACAATTGGAGGAAGTTGGGGAAAGGGTACTCTTTGTATTGTTTTTGCACTTCTTGTGAGTCTATGCTTAATTATTTCAAAATAAAAAGCTTTAAGTTTATTCACTTCTGGTCCTTTGTTAAAGCTACAACAATATCTTCAATTTCACAAGCAAGAAGGGAGCAGGTTTGCTCTTTTGGGGGTAAAGAAAATGCTTTTCAACATAGTTGCACTATCTACTTTAATGATAATAAACAAGAAATGGTGGTTCCAGGCTTAAATACCGCTCCAGATGATAATTCAAAGCCAAACTGATAAAGTAATAAATAGGCATGTATTATAGAGGTAAATTTTCAGAACATGTGAAATACACTCTACCTTTGTTAACTCTTCAGAGGTGATTGAGTGAGGCACATGGACCAGAGCTCAAGTATAGGACCTTGTGTCTCCCGCTCTGTGACTGCCTGGCAGGACAGAGTTCCCTTACCTCAGCTGACTGGGACACATGACCAGCGCCTGAAGTATATCTTCCACCTTCTTTGGGATATCCCCTTGGGCCTCGTGTAGCTGAGGTACACAAGCCTGTGCCAACTCCCATTCTCCTCTCCGAAGGCATTCACAGAAAAATCCAAAGAGCTGCTTCTGAGAAGCAGTTTCCTCTTCTCCAAATGGATGATGCATTTTCCCAGCACAGAGTGCAGGGAGATAGAAAGAGATGAATTACTCAAAACACATTGTCAATTTTCTCACTCGTGGAGTACCTCCTATAAACAACACACACCCGAGTCAGAAGAAAAGGAAGGAACTATATTTAGACAAACTAGCCGTACTAGGAAAGGCGGGGCTTACTTTTCTAATTAACGTTGTAAATTTGATTTGACAGGTTACTGTCTCTTTTGGGAAGTTCCACATTTCCCCAAGGGGTGGATCTCATCTCTCTAGGCGCATCCAATATTTAACGAATATTAATCGTCATATTAGCCCGCGGCGCAGACCCGAAACTCCACTTCCGTATTTCCTCCTGAGCTTTCTGCCTAATCCGGCTCCAAATCCCCAGGTGGTCGCCTCTTTACGGATGAGAAATTCAGCAGGAACCTCCCTAGTTTGAGCCCTCTTTTAAGGCAGAGGATTGAAGATCAGGAGAGGAATCTGTGTCAGAACTGGAGGGCAGTTGGGATTGGGGCTCAGGGACGCTCCCTACCGGGGTCGTGGAGAGCGCTCCCGCCTTCCCTGGGGCGCCTTACACTCACCTGCTCCCGGCGCCCAAATCAGCAAAGCTTCCAGCGCAGCCATGTTTGAGCTGAGTCAGGTGACAAATCCAGTTCAGAAGGTTGAGGGGGGGAGAGGATGACGACTGACAGCAGCTACTCTAATTGGTCAATCGAGGAAATATGCAAATCAAGCGCCATATTTGTTTGGGTCACGTGATTCCACCTCCGCGTTAGAGGAAGCTAGGAAAGAGGTATCAGCTACCTGGTTTAGGACCACCGCCCACGGTTTTGACAGATCCTCCGCCCGTTAATTGAACTGTGTGCTAGGGCCTACTTTAGAAGCTGAATAAGATACGGTCCTTGTCCTCAAGGAGATCACAGTCTAGTGACAGGGTGCAGGTCAATAATTAGGATGCAGTGGGCTAAATTATAAGATAGAGGTATGCACGGGGAGATGGGAGCAAAGAATGAGCAAAAGCCTTTCTCAAATAGAATAATCTGAAACCGAGTCTTAAAGTAACAGTTTACTAGTTTGCTAATCACAGCTGCTTTTATACTGAACCTTCTGTTCGGTTTCCTTGGTGTTCTTCAACTATAGACTCTCACGTTTCCCCATTACATATTTTCGGTTTGAGCAATTTCATTCAGCATTTTCCAAACTATTTCACCACCAAAGTGTGGTGAAAAAAAGCAAACCAAAACAAACCAAAAGCTCTTTTGCAAAACCTCTTCGATGATTGGTGGATTCTCATCTATTCCCAGAAAACTAACATGTCTCTCTGGTCCATTAATCAGTTTTTAAATGAAGTGACAAAAGAAAGAAGAGAGAAAATTAGAAGCAAGTTTTTTCCTGGCTCATATTCTCCTTGCTGATGTTCCTCCACAGGATTTTGATAATCACTATATTGAGAAGTTGGGACTCGCAGACTTATTACAGAATGTGAACTACAATTCCCAGCAAGCAACGGAGCCGACCTGGGCCTGTGCCTACGTTTTATTGGATATTTCGCCAGGGTGACGACCCAACCAGCGCTTTGTTTGTTGCTTTGCGTCCCTTTCCGCGGGGAACTGTGTGAGGGGTAGGGGAAACTTTGAAAGTTGGATGCTGCAGACCCGGTACTGGAAAGTTTCATGTGGGGGGCGGTTTGGGGAATTGGGGTGCGCTCATTATTTCCTGCTCCCTTTCTGGACCAGTGTTGTTGATATCGGGGGAGCGGAGAGTCATTCTTGGGTGCAGGGCACACCCCCTTAGGTCCATAAGGATCTTAATTTGAGCCCCGCCGCAGATCTGAGGCGTCTGGCTTTCCTTTGTGGGGGACGCTTGGAAGCTGCACCTTGTTGGGAAGAGTTATTGTTAGGGGCTTCTGGGGTGATGTTTTCGCTTCTTGATGTCCACCCGTCTTCCCACTTGTGGGCAGTTTGAGGTCTAGGCAGGGGAGCCCGTCATTAAGGGAAGTTTAGTGTCTGACCCTCTTCAGATGGTGTTGAAGAAGAGGTATTTAATAGCGTGGAATATGGAGTCAGATCCCTGGGTTCGAATGGCTACTCCACCATGTGCTAGTTGTTAGACTTCGCTCAAGTTTTTCAACTCAATGCCTCAATATTAGTCTGTAAAATGGGGTAAAACATCTGAAGCTCTTGGAACAGTGGCATCTAATAAGGGCTCAAGAAATATTAGCTATTATTTGTTAATTCACAGTTTTCATTGACCATCTAACATGTGGATTTTTTTTTCTTGATGAGGAGAGGATTCAGTTTCCAGGATTGAACATCTTCCCTCACACCCTCAGTTACGTGCTCGTGCACACACACGCAGAGCAAGAATTTACGGTTTCTGGTGGAAAAAACAAACATGCAAGACATAACAATACGTTAGGAAGATTATCGAACAAATGTGCACACAGTGTAACGAGAACATTGGAGAGGAAGAGCCTAAGTAGCGGGAAGTCTTTGTGGAGGAAAGTCAGGGAGGCAGGGAGGATTTGTGTAACTTACCAACGTTACCGCCGGAAGGCAGGTCACGTGAGGCAACTAATGCTGTTTTCCTGAATGAATTGATCATAATCCCTAGCTTTGAGCGCTACGGAGCCAGGCACCATCCACATCCTTTAACCTTCTCTGCATTCCTATGAAGTGGATATTTGAATGATGCTTGTATTTCAGATGAAGAAACTAAGATACTGGGAGGCAAGTGATTTTGCCAGAAAGGCCAGAATGTGGGCCTTGCAGTCTGATATATGAATGTGAGGGAAGTGAGGGACCAGTTTATGAAGAGGCTATAGGCCATCATAAGAAATGTGGAATTTATACTGTGGTCTCATGGTCCCATGGGTGGTTTTAAAGGATGAGAGTGACAGGATTGGAGCAAATTTTTAGGAGGCTACCTCTGACAGGATTGTGACTTGCAGGTCAGTTTGGTGCTTATTCCTCTCTGCTTCCACAGCACATATATATTCCAATGACAATACTTGCTGCATGACTGTAATTATTTGTGTATATATCTCTTTTCGTCTTTTACTGTGAGTTCCCAAAGGGGAGGAAATATACTTAGATGATTCTTGTGCCACAGAAGCGCAGCAGAGTGTGTGCTTAAGAAGCATCTGTGGAAGGAACAAATGAATATTTTTGTTTGTTTTCTTGTTTGTTTGTTTTGCGAGGCAGGGAGTGACCAGAGGCTGTATGCAATAGTCTAGGCAAGTGATAGGAGTGGTCCTACTAAGGCAGAGATAGCAGAGTTGGTCATTGTTAAAGTATTCCAGGTATTTTGGGGTTTACAATTCTCCTTTTTTTTCTTTTTTTTTTTTTTTTGCGGTACGCGGGCCTCTCACTGTTGTGGCCTCTCCCGTTGCGGAGCATAGGCTCCGGAAGCGCAGGCTCAGTGGCCATGGCTCACGGGCCCAGCCGCTTTGCGGCATGTGTGATCTTCCCGGACCAGGGCACGAACCCATGTCCCCTGCATCGGCAGGCGGACTCTCAACCACTGCGCCACCAGGGAAGCCCCAGT
Source organism: Tursiops truncatus (assembly GCF_011762595.2). Lineage (NCBI taxonomy): Eukaryota > Metazoa > Chordata > Mammalia > Artiodactyla > Delphinidae > Tursiops > Tursiops truncatus. The sequence continues at coordinate 34,227,243 of NC_047035.1, read as the reverse complement.
TCTCCTTTTTGGTTGAATTTATCAGTCTAAATTGTGTCATTGCCCAGAGCTACCTGATCTGTGAAGACCCTAGGCAATGATACAGCAGATGTCACTTGGTAAACTTTCTTTTTGAGAGACAGAAACCAATACTGACAAATTCCCTTTGAGTGAAATGAGAGGGATGTATTTTATGTTTGTGGGAAGGATGTATGTGTGTGAGAGAGAGAAAGAAGGAGAGAGAGCGGGAGAGAGGAAGAGAGTGTTAATCTGATCCGAGAATATAGATGTTAAGTAGAAATTTGGGCCATGGTATTGGAAATAAATATCTACATTCTCAGTATATATTTTTGTTCCAAAATGTGACTCTTTTTCTGATAATTATATTGTTTTATCCCCTGGAACAATGAAGAGTTCCTATTTCTACTCTATTCAGAGGGTATTTTGCCATCTGAGTGAGATACACAGCTTCTCCTTTGCATGAGTTATTAAGGGAATCAGAGTGATTCTATTCTAACTCTCTGAAGACAAATATATCATGAGCCTCATTTAGCCCTCACAGGGTTCAACCAGAAGAGTGAAATTTAATTGCATGTGGGGATGTGAGCAGCTAGTATAAGGAAAAAACAATTTCAGTTTGTAAATAACACCTGAAATAATAAAATCTCATTTGATTCAGAAGGTTTGTTCTGATTCATAGAAAAAGGAGAGTTTAAATATGATTACAGACTTGTAGTACAGTATACTGGTTAAGAGGCTAGGCCTAAGAGTCAGACTTCCTGGTTCGAATTCTGGATCTACCATTTACTTTTTCTGGTAACAGTGGAATGGCTAACCTTTCCAGGGTTTAGTTTCTCATATGTAAAAATGAGATCAGTGATCAATCTTCCTTATAGGGCTGTTGAGAAGCTTGCTTTGGAACAGTGCCTGGTATACAGTAGGTGGTCAATAAATTTATTGTTACAGTGCAATGAAAGTAAAGACTTTCTGAGAGTGCTGTTTGGAAATATGTGTATTAATTACACATCCAAATAAAGTTTATAAATGCACTGAAAATCTTAAGATGCTATATAAATGTGAAACGGTGTTATTATATTTGTGTAATAAGTTTTAAAGAATTGTGTGAATTGCACATTCTTATATGGTTTTGTTTCTCTGTGTGCATATTTGACAAACGGTTGTCTCCCCTGTTTAAAATATTTGGAAAGATTTTATTGCCTTCCTTTATTTTATCAGTAATATTTTAAATACCATACGTTTCATTTTGTATGTGGAGACGCTTGAAGGGTTTTTTATTTTGTAGAGTGTTTTGGATAGCCCATCTACTGTTGCTTATGCTATTTTCCAGCTCTTTTTCAAGGTTCTTCTTTATCTTGCTGCATCTGAAGGCATGGGTAGCAAGAAACTAAGACGAGTGGGTTTATCACAAGAGCTGTGTGACCGTCTGAACAGACATCAGATTGTTACCTGCCAGGTAAAATTTATTTAATTTTTTTCAGTGAGAAACTTGAAGTACAAATTAATCTTTTTTTTTCTTTTTCTTTTTTTAGATTTTTTCTTTTGATGTGGACCATTTCCAAAGTCTTTATTGAATTTGTTACAACATTGCTTCTGCTTTATGTCTTGGCCTCTTGGCCATGAGGCATGTGGGATCCTAGCTTCCTGACCAGGGATCGAACCCACACCCTCTGCATTGGAAGGCGAAGTCCTAACTACTGGACCGCCAGGGACGTCCCACAGATTAATATTGTGTACCTAAATAACTCTTAATTACACCTGAAATATGAACATTTAGGTTTATAAGAAAAGATAAATATGGTGCTTGCTAATTTTAAGTAACAAACCACTTAGCTTGTATTTCCAAATGTGATTTCATTTATCCAAATGCAAGATTTTTGCATTTTGGGTGGGGTTGGGTGGGGAGAATGCTCATAGCAGAAGGTGAAGTACACCTGTGCCATTTATTTGGGATTCTAGAGAAGTTTTGTCCTCATAAAAGAAATTTTGCAGTTACATGAGAAATATGACTCAAATGAGGAGATGGTATTCAAAATGGGTAATTTCTCTTGAAAGCAAGAAAAGTTAGTAGTTAGGATTATTTTCCTATTGATGGAGTGAGAGAAATATATAAGCAGATGTTGTATATTTAAGCAAAAGAGTAAAGCAAATCCCTCTTAGGAGGTTAAATAAGATTTAAGGTTTTCTGTTAGGATTTAATCCTTAATAAGACAGACTTTCAGAGTGTGCTGCAATATTTAAAAAATTGCTTTGTGTGTTAATGATGTCTCTGTTATGCATTTTATAATCCTCATGTTCGTACTTTGAAATACTCTTAAAAGTATGAAATTTAACATTTCATTCCGTAGTTTTATTTATTTATTTGGCTGCATTAGGTCTTCGTTGCTGTGCGCGGGCTTTCTCTAGTTGTGGCGAGCGGGGGCTACTCTTCGTTGTGGTGCACAGGCTTCTCATTGCGGTGGCTTCTCTTGTTGTGGAGCACGAGCTCTAGGCGCCCAGGCTTCAGTAGTTGCAGCATGCAGGCTCAGTAGTTGCGGCATGGGGGCCCTAGAGCACGCGGGCTTCAGTAGCTGTGGCGCGTGGGCTCTATGTCACGCGGGCTTCAGTAGCTGTGGCACGCAGGCTTAGTTGCTCTGTGGCATGTGGGATCTTCGCCCGGACCAGGGATCGAACCCGTGTCCCCTGCATTGGCGGGCAGATTCTTAACCACCGAGACTCTAGGGAAGTCCTTCCATAGTCACTTTTATTTTCTTTCAATTATTAAATACTCCCTCTGAATGATTTCATAGCTTAGGAAGAAACTCATTTTTTTTAAAGTAGTACAACCTCGTATTTATTTATTTTAACATTTTTATTTGAGTATAATTGCTTTACAATGGTGTGCTAGTTTCTGCCTTACAACAGAGTGAATTAGCTATACATACACATACATTCCCATATCTAACCCCTCCTGCGTCTCCCCACAACCCTCCCCATCCCACCCCTCCAGGCAGTCACAAAGCACTGAACTGATCTCCCAGTGCCATGCGGCCGCCTCCCAATAGCTGTCTATTTTACATTTGGTAGTATATTTAAGTCCATGTCACTCTCTCACTTCGTCCCAGCTTACCCTTTCCCCTCCCCAAGTCCTCAAGTCCAATCTCTATGTCTGCGTCTTTATTCCTGTCCTGCCCCTAGGTTCTTCAGAACCTTTTTTTTAGATTCCATGTATATGTGTTAGCTTATGATATTTGTTTTTCTCTCTGACTTACTTCACTCTGTATGACAGACTCTAGGTCCATCCACTTCACACAAATAACTCAATTTCGTTTCTTTTTATGGTTGAGTAATAGTCCATTGTATATATGTGCCACGTCTTCTTTATCCATTCATCTGTCGATGGACGCTTAGGTTGTTTCCATGTCTTGGCTATTGTAAATAGAGCTGCAGTGAACATTGTGGTGCATGATTCTTTTTGAATTATGGTTTTCTCAGGGTATAGGCCCAGTAGTGGGATTGCTGGGTCATATGGTAGTTCTATTTTTAGTTTTTTAAGGAACCTCCATACTGTTCTCCATAGTGGCTGTATCAATTTACGTTCCCAGCAACAGTGCAAAAGGGTTCCCTTTTCTCCACACCCTCTCCAGCATTTGTTGTTTGTAGATTGTCTGATGATGCCCATTCTAACTGGTGTGAGATGATATCTCATTGTAGTTTTGATTTGCATTTCTCTAATGATTAGTGATGTTGAGCATTCTTTCATGTGTTTGTTGGCATTCTGTATATCTTCTTTGGAGAAACGTCTATTTAGGTTTTCTGCCCATTTTTGGATTGGTTTTTTTTTTTGATATTGAGCTGCTTGTAAATTTTGGAGATTAAACCTTTGTCAGTTGCTTCACTTGCAAATGTTTTCTCCCATTCTGGATTGTCTTTTCGTCTTGTTTATGGTTTCCTTTGCTGTGCAAAAGCTTTTAAGTTTCATTAGGTCCCATTTGTTTATTTTTGTTTTTATTTCCATTTCTCTAGGAGGTGGGTCCAAAAGGATCTTGCTGTGATTTATGTCATAGAGTGTTCTGCCTATGTTTTGCTCTAAGAGTTTTTTAGTGTCTGGCCTTACATTTAGGTCTTTAATCCATTTTGAATTTATTTTTGTGTTTGGTGTTAGGGAGTGTTCTAATTTCATTCTTTTACGTGTAGCTGTCCAATTTTCCCAGCACCACTTATTGAAAAGGCTGTCTTTTCTCCATTGTATACTCTTGCCTCCTTTACCAAAAATAAGGTGACCATATGTGCATGTGTTTATCTCTGGGCTTTCTATCCTGTTCCATTGATCTATATTTCTGTTTTTGGTGCCAGTACCATTCTGTCGTGATTACTGTAGCTTTGTAGTATAGTCTGAAGTCCAGCAGCCTGATTCCTCCAGCTCTGTTTTTCTTTTTCAAGATTGCTTTCGCTATTCGGGGTCTTTTGTGTTTCCATACAAGTTGTGAAATTTTTTGTTCTACTTCTGTGAAAAATGCCATTGGTAGTTTGATAGGGATTGCATTGAGTGTGTAGATTGCTTTGGGTAATATAGTCATTTTCACAATGTTGATTCTTCCAATCCAAGTACATGGTCTATCTCTCCATCTGTTGGTATCATCTTTCATTTCTTTCATCAGTGTCTTATAGTTTTCTGCATACAGGTCTTTTGTCTCCTTAGGTAAGTTTATTCCTAGATATTTTATTCTTTTTGTTGCAATGGTAAATGGGAGTGTTTCCTTAATTTCTCTTTCAGGTTTTTCATCATTAGTGTATAGGAATGCAAGAGATTTCTGTGCATTACTTTTGGGTCCTGCTACTTTACCAAATTCATTGATTAACTCTTGTAGTTTTCTGGTGGCATCTTTAGGATTCTCTATGTATAGTGTCACGTTGTCTGCAAACAGTGACAGCTTTACTTCTTTTCCGATTCGGATTTACTTCTTCTTTTCCAATTCGGATTCCTTTTTTTTTTTTTTTGGCGGTATGCAGGCCTCTCACTGTTGTGGCCTCTCCTGTTGCGGAGCATAGGCTCCGGACACGCAGGCTCAGTGGCCATGACTCACGGGCCTAGCCGCTCCGTGGCATGTGGGATCTTCCCGGACCGGGGCACGAACCCGCGTCCCCTGCATCAGCAGGTGGACTCTCAACCACTGCACCACCAGGGAAGCCCTGGATTCCTTTCATTTCTTTTTCTTCTTTGGTTGCTGTGGCTAAAACTTCCAAAACTATGTTGAATAATAGTGATGAGAGTGGACAACCTTGTCTTGTTCCTGATCTTAGTGGAAATGGTTTCAGTTTTTCACCATTGAAGACGATGTTGGCTGTGGGTTTGTCATATATGGCCTTTATTATGTTGAGGTAAGTTCCCTCTATGCCTACTTTCTGGAGAGTTTTTATCATGAATGGGTGTTGAATTTTGTGGAAAGCTTTTTCTGCATCTATTGAGATGATCATATGGTTTTTCTCCTTCAATTTGTTAATATGGTTTATCACATTGATTGATTTGCGTATATTGAAGAATCCTTGCATTCCTGGGATAAACCCCACTTGATCATGGTGTATGATCCTTTTAATGTGCTGTTGGATCCTGTTTGCTAGTATTTTGTTGAGGATTTTTGCATCTATGTTTATCAGTGATATTGGCCTGTAGTTTTCTTTCTTTGTGACATCTTTGTCTTGTTTTGATATCAGGGTGATGGTGGCCTCGTAGAATGAGTTTGGGAGTGTTCTTACCTCTGCTGTATTTTGGAAGAGTTTGAGAAGGATAGCTGTTAGCTCTTCTCTAAATGTTTGATAGAATTCGCCTGTGAAGCTGTCTGGTCCTGAGATTTTATTTGTTGGAAGATTCTTAATCACAGTCTCAATTTCAGTGCTTGTGATTGGTCTGTTTTTATTTTCTATTTTTTCCTGGTTCAGTCTCCGAAGGTTGTGCTTTTCTAAGAATTTGTCCATTTCTTCCAGGTTGTCCATTTTTTTGGCATATAGTTGCTTGTAGTAATCTCTCATGATCCTTTGTATTTCTACAGTGTCAGTTGTTACTTCTCCTTTTTCGTTTTTAATTTCTATTGATTTGAGTCTTCTCCCTCTTTTTTCTTGATGAGTCTGGCTAATGGTTTATCAATTTTGTTTATCTTCTCAAAGAACCAGCTTTTAGTTTTATTGATCTTTGCTCTTGTTTCCTTTATTTCTTTTTCATTTCTTTCTTTTTTTTTTTTTTTGCGGTACGCGGGCCTCTCACTGTTGTGGCCTCTCCCGTTGCAGAGCACAGGTTCCAGACGCGCAGGCTCAGCAGCCATGGCTCACGGGCCCAGCCGCTCCGCGGCATGTGGGATCTTCCCAGATTGGGGCACGAACCCGTGTCCCCTGCATCGGCAGGCGGACTCTCAACCACTGTGCCACCAGGGAAGCCCTCTTTTTCATTTATTTCTGATCTGATCTTTATGACTCCTTTCCTTCTGCTAACTTTGGGGTTTTTTTGTTCTTCTTTCTCTAATTGCTTTAGGTGTAAGGTTAGGTTGTTTATTTGAGATTTTTCTTGTTTCTTGAGGTGGGATTGTATTGCTATAAACTTCCCTCTTAGAATTTCTTTTGCTGCATCCCATAGGTTTTGGGTCATCGTGTTTTCATTGTCATTTGAAGAAACTCATTTCAGCCTGACTCTTTCTGGTCATCTGTTTGTGCCCAGACTCTTTCAGGCACAAGGGCAGCGCCAACATACACCTGAGTTGGATTCTGCTGCTATGTGTTGTTACTTGGTGTGTCCTCTGGTATATGCCAAGGTGGATAATCAGAGGATAAGATTATATCATCATATCTTTTAGTTAAGGGCTATTTAGGGGGAAAATACTATAAGAAACATATAAATCTTTGATCTACAATAAATTTTTTTTTAAATACTTATGGATTTATTTGGCTGCACTGGTTCTTAGTTGTGGCATGTGGGATCTAGTTCCCTGACCAGGGATTGAACCCAGGCCCCCTGCATTGGGAGCGTGGAGTCTTAACCACTGGACCACCAGCGAAGTCCCTCATCTACAATAAATTCTGCTTTTATTTACACATGGATAGTGTCAATTGAAAGTTTCCTTTTAATTCCAGTATCTTTGTTGCACATATATATTTTAAATATTTTCTTTATGTTTTTTAGGACTTTCTATGTCTTTCCCCACTGGAGCTTATGAAGATGACTGGACTTAGTTATCAAGGTGTCCATGAACTTTTGTGTGTGGTCAGCAGGGCCTGTGCCCCACGGATGCAAACGGTATGTATATATTTTAGAATTATGATTTGATTTTTATTTTGAAACGATTCTGTATCTCATTTAAAATCTTTTGGGTGATGAGGCAAAAGCAAAAATAGAGATGAGCACCTCAAAAATACCAACCCTCACAGCATAGAGTTAGTCCTCTAATGAGAATATATGTAAGAAATTTATGTAGTTTATAAGCTCATGGGAGACAGTTCCTAATTATGGGAATGAGAGGGTAATATGATTTTTTTTTCTCTGTAGCTGGTATTGATATTTCAAAAGGTCATCTTTCTCTTTTGTTTGTTTGGGTAGGATTTGTGAACCTCATGGTTAAAGTATAATATACTGTTAATTTTAGAATGCTCCTGTCTCTGTAATACTAACTTTTATCATCATTACTTACTGTGCATCATAAAGTACACCTGTTGGACTTATACTGTCTTACTGATTGAATGAATAATACTTGAAAACTTATCCTCACTCCTGAGAAGAGTTAAAGTGTTTTGTAATAAGCCCTCATCAAGTTGTACCATTATTTCATACTTTCTGTCTCATGACTTTAGCTTTTCAAAATATAGGTTTAGTGCATGGTAGAAAATATCTTGTTTTCCCAGAATAAGAGTTGCCTAAAAGTCTGTCCGGTGTTTTGCAAATGTATTTGTTTATGTGGGTTATAAATTACTTACCTTACTACCTTATATTGAAATTTGGTAACCACTAAGCAATAAAGTAGGATCTAACTCTGTGAAGGAGGAAGGAAGGAATATTTGTGTCATTTGAAACTTTGCAAACAATGAACAAAGTGAGTATTTTCTTTTGTTCAGATTTAGCTCATTGTCTAAGGAAAATACATTAAAGGCAAAATAGTCAGAAGGAGAATTAGAATTGGAGTTAGAGATGGGCAGTAGTCTTAGCTTTGTCGTTGATCCGGTATCTTTGAAGAGCTCGCTTTGTTCTTTGGGAGAAGTTAGAGAGTTAAAATAGTATCTTATGATTCTGTGACAAGGTTCAAGTTAACTTGTCACTATTTTGAAGGTTGTAAATCACCAAGAGAACATTTTGGTTTGACATCTGTCGTTCTATTTGGTCAATATCTATGGCATGTTCCTAGTTAGATAATTAAGTAGGAGACTGTGAATAGGAAATTCACCTTTAGTCTCCACTTCCATCACCACTTTCAGCTGCAATGTCACTACCATTCCAAATGCCAGTTCAAAGAGCCATCTTTCTCCTTCGTTGTACATTACTCTGGTAAAATTCTTTAGATTTGAATCCTGTCTTAAATATTGGCTTAGCCTTAGTTCATTCCCTCATAAAGCTTTTTTTGTTAATTTATTTATTCAATAATTTATTCCTTCAACCAATATTTATCGAGTGCCAGCCATGGATCTGTCAGGTACTGGGGATATTATAGTGAAGATGACTGATAAAGTTCCTGCCCTCATGTAGCTTACAGTCTAGTGGGAACAGTCAGACAGTAAACAAATAATTATACAAATGATTAGTTAACTGTAGTAATGACGAGTCCTATCAAAGAAAAGTACAAAGAGCTTAGAAACTGAATAACAGGGACATTACTTAGTTTAGGGGTCCTTAGGAAGGGCTCCCTCAAGGAAGCGATACTTCAGCTCAAACCTGAAGGATGAATAGGAGAGAGATGGACAACGGAGTTGGGAAGGGAGGGAGCAGGGAAGGGTTTGCAGGCACTGTGACTGGGAAATGCAAAGCCCCTGCGAAGAGCAGGAGAATCGTGCTTGTATGGTAAGAAAGTCAGGCCAGTGTGAATGAACGTAGTGGCAAGGAAGAGAGTGTCAAGAGATGAAGTTGTAGAAGCAAGCAGGGGTCAGGTCACTGGGGCCTGCAGACCATGTTAAGGATTTTGGACTTTATTCTGAAAGCAATGACACATCATCAAAGGGAGTAATCTAATATGTGTTTTTAAAAACTCAGTCTTTAAACATAGACAAGTGATTGAAAAGGAACAAGAAAATATTTGTGAAGACTAGTTAGGTATCTATGACTGTATTACAGACAGATTGTGACATGGACTATTAGTGTGGTACTGATGCCGATGGTGTAATGTCAGTTGTCGTGAGAGATACTTAGGAGGTAGAATGAATAGGATTCGGTGATGATTTGGCTGTGGGTGGTGGTGAGGTACAGGAAAGTGTCAGAGATGATTCCTTGATTTTGCTTTGAAAGATTGGGTGGTACCATTTCCTGAGATGAGGAATATCAGAAGAGGATCAGGTTTGAGGGCGGCAGATCGTGAATTCGTTAGTACCTGTCGAATTTTTGGTGCTTGTGAAACATTGAGTAGAGATGCGAAGTAGGCAGTTAAATATGTGGACTGTGAGCTTGAAGTAGAGGTCTGCACTGGAAGCTGCATTGGGGAGTCATCGGGGTGAACATGGTAGTCAAAGCCGTGAAAATGGGCGAGAGATTGCCTAGAAGGTATGTACAGTGAGAATGTAAGTGTGCCCAAGACCACGTCCCGAATCCAGCCAGCATTTCAAGATCAGATTAGACAACGATGAGTCTAGGAAGCAGCCTCCAGGGTAGAAGAGAACTGGTGGTGTGTCATATCGCAGGGTCCCTCTTTGTCTCGCTTATGTACACACTATGATTTCTGAAGTCTTGTTCTGTTAGTTCATTTTAGTAGTTTTTTGAGTCACGAGAACTATTATTCTAGTAATTACATTTATAGTTGCAAAGGAAGTACTTTAATGTTAACAGATTGGACTGCCTTTACATGTCTGTAAAGTGTCCCCATGCCCACCTATGTTGCCTGATAGATTGTAGGCAATATTTAGGTATTTCTAAATCAGATGAAAGGCACACACCTTTTACTGTAGCTTTATTCTATTTTATTTTATGTGCCTGAATGTTGCCTTTAAAAAACTCTGTGGCAATCCATGGTTTAACTGATCTAAGAACTCAATAGGTGAGATTAGACAAGAGTGGGCACATTTATGGCTCATACGTATTAATATACTGGTCTTCCTACGTCCTCACAGGAGCAGAAGAGCCTTGGATTTGAGACCTAGACTTATTAAATTGTAAACTTTAGGTGGGTAGAAACTAGGTCTGTTTGGGTTACCACTCTATTCCCAGAGCTTATCATAGTATATGGCATGAAGTTGGCAATTAATTCATATTTTTTGAATGAATGAAGGAATGAAAAATTTCAGTTCTGTGGCTTGACTTCAGTTTTGGGCAACTTAATATAACAGTAGTAATTTTTAATGTTAGAGATTGCAGAGAGGCAAGTGTTCTTACACATTGCTGGTGGGTATGTAATCATGTTAACCACATCTGCAAAGACCCTTTTTCCAAATAAGGTAATATTCACAGGTTCCAAGCATTTGATGTGGCTGTCTTTTGGGAGGCCATTTCTTAGTCTCCCCCATCCACCTTCAAGCTGTTCTTCGTAAAGCAACCTTGGTTTGAAATGGTAGCTTGGCCATGCCACTCCCTGTTGCTCTCAGCCTACACGCCACACTTCAGCAACGCTCTTCCTGATTAGGCCCCTGTTTATTTCTCCAGCCTTATTGCTTGCCATACCACGACCTCGCGCCTTCTTTCCGACGTTCTAAATGAACTCTTTTTGTTTTTTGTAGTTTTTGTGAGTTTCCATTTCCTTTCTTTCTTGCTTCTCGACCTTTCTTCGTACATTCTTGTCTCTTTGCCAGGAACATGCACATTCCCTTTGCCTGTCTAACAGTCATTTCAGGTTTTAGCTCAGACATCCAGATCTCCCTTGAAGCCTTCCTATATCACAAAATCCAGATCAGGTATACTCTCTCCAGATCTCCACTTGCCCTATCACAGTATCTCTTATTTAAGTGTATGGTAATTGCTTAGTTTCTAGTCCTAATTTCATAGTCCCTAGTTGGCTATAAGTACTGTGGGGCAGGGGCTCTGTCTTTTATATCACAGCCCCCAGATCTAGCACAGTCCCCGGCACAGAGTAAATAGTTGTTGAATAAATAAATAGTAGAAGAAAAAAAAGGGGTTCCAACTGCTAGAATTTGAGTTTGGAGTTGACTTATGTTTTTGAATAAATATTGAGGTTGAAAATAACTTAATCTCTTCTTTGTTCAGGCTTATGAGATAAAGACACAGAGGTCTGATGCTCCATCACCAGCATTTTTATCTACAACCCTCTCTGCTTTGGATGAAGCCCTGCATGGTGGTGTAGCTTGTGGATCCCTCACAGAGGTAAAAAAGAAACTTTCCAAACCTTCTTCCATTGACTTAGAACCTTCAGAGCCAGGGGAAAAAGGTTAATTAAAAACATAAATTATTTTGGGAATATTCATCTAAATTATAAGTACCTCAAGGGCATGGTTCTCCACTCAGTCCCTAGTACAGTACTAGTACAGTACATCAAAAGGAAGATGGTCCAAAAAAAATCCCTGCTGACTGACTGAAATCTGCTTGGGTTGCTGTTTCTTTGAATTAGAAAGTGATGAATATTATGAAATAATATGAAACAATTTGGGGGAATTAGAAAAGGATCACTACTTAGGGTATTAGGAAGGAAAATTTGAAATTTTATTAACAATGTGGGCAAATTATAGTATTAAACTGAAATGAGCTATTTTCACTTCCTGTTAAAGATAAAATTTGGTTCTAGGAAGTAATAGGTTGTTGTATTAGTTATATATTTTTGCATAACAAATTACCCCCAAACTAAGTGGCTTAAACAACAATAAACATTGATTTCCATTTCTTTGGGGGTGGCTTAGCTCAGTGATATTGGCGAAGGATGCGAGGGGGCAGGTTGGTGCTGGTTGTTGGCGGAGGTCACGATTCCTCCCCAGAGGGCTCTCCACAGGTTGCTTGAGTCTCCTCGTGACACGATGTCTGACTCCCTCAGGCAAGATGGAAATGGCTATTGCTTTGATGATTCAGCTTTGGAAGTTATATACCATCACTTCTGCCACTTTCTCTTCTTTAGAAGCGGGTAATTAAGTCCAGCCCACATTCAAGGAAAGGGAAATTAGACTCTACCTTTTGAAAGAAGTGTCAAGAATTTGAGGATATTTTAAAGCCACAACAGTTCTTTTCCTTGAAAAGTGCATTCATGTGCTTACTGGTCCTCATGTGGTGACTCCATAGACTATGTTTACCAGAACACTCCTGAGGGACTTCTTGCGTGAGAGTTCTAGGGGAATAGATGCTTGAAACAAACTTTTAACAAGAGTAGACGCTTATATTCTGATAGGCATAAATTTAACTGTAGGTATTTTCCCTTGAAAATAGGGGACCTGTTTTAGGTAGTATACATTATTTTATTTCCGGTCTTCCAAGAAAGATTTTTTTTTTATAAAGTTTTTTTTTTTTAATTTTTATTTATTTTATTTTTGGCTGTATTGGGTCTTCGTTGCTGCGTGTGGGCTTTTCTCTGGTTGTGGCAAGTGGGAGCTACTTTTCGTTGCGGTGCATGGGCTTCTCATTTTGGTGGCTTCTCTTGTTGCGGAGCACGGGCTCTAGGCACGTGGACTTCAGTAGTTGTGGCACACGGGCTCAGTAGTTGTGGGTCGCAGACTGAGCAGTTGTGGCTCGTGGGCTCTAGAGTGCAGGCGCAGTAGTTGTGGCACATGGGCTTAGTTGCTCTGCGGCATATGGGATCTTCCTGGACCAGGGCTCGAACCCGTGTCCCCTGAATTGGCAGGCGGATTCTTAACTACTGCACCACCAGGGAAGCCCACCAAGAAAGATTTTAAAATATGTGTGTGCTATGCCTAGTAGATGCCTATTGGATAGTAGGTAAATGAATGAAAGAGTGAATTAACCTTTAATAGAAATTAGAATGTGCTGTTGCAGGGCACTGCCACCAGATGGTGCCAGAATCCTATCTTACATAATCTTTTTGTGATCTAGTTGGACCTTTGTTGAAATAGGTTTATTTAAAAAAAAAAAGAAGAGGCTTTATAGTAATTGTGATCCACAGTTATAAACTTACTTATTTAAATAGCAAAACTTCAGGAAGATTAACCAACAAATACTTTCTTATTTTTTAAGTTTTGGAATAGTTTCAATACTTTCTCATGTAGCTTTTATCAATTCTTTCTGAATCCAAGAGATAGTTACAAGCCATTAGATGTTTTTTCATCATCTGATTGGCTGACATGGGATATAAATACCCTGATTGCTTATTAGAGACAAGTTCTCTACTTTCTGTTTCAGCTCCAGGTAGCCTCTGCAGTCTTTTTGGGATTTTTCAGCTGAGTACAGGGAGTATTTGTTGACCTTGTATTAAAAACAAAAATTTAATATCTATCTTATGTATACAAGATTAAATACATCCTGCATGTGTAAGTTATGAACATTTATGAGCCTGTGACCCAATATAAAACGCAGAACAATACCAAAATCATTGAAACCATCTGTGGGCTCCTCCCTGATCCCATCTTTGGCCTTCTGTTGGGAGGTAACTTCCATTCTGAATTTCCACCATTGCTATCTTTTTTTTTAATTGAAGTATAGTTGATTTACAATATTATATTGGTGTCAGGTGTACAGCATAGTGATTCTACCATTGCTGTACTTTTTTTCCCCAATGGTTACCAATACCTATAGTTTTCCTTTATCACTCATATACATAGGAAATGTAGCATTTTATTTAGTTTTGCTTATTTTTGAGCTCTGTTACACAATATATTGGTGATTAAATCATATCTCTTCTATTAATTGATTTTTCCACTTAATATTATTTTCTAAGATTTATCCATGTTGCAAGTAGCAAGAGTATAATTCATTTTCACTGCTGTGTCATACTCCGTTTTGAAAATATGGCCACAGTTTATTTATCCCTTCTCCTGTGAGTGAACATTTGGGTTGTTTCCAAATATTAGCAGTTTGCTGCTAATATAAACAAGTCCTGTGAAAACTGTTGTACATGTCTCCTGGATCACATGTACAGGTATTTCTCTAGGGCACAGATTGGCAAACTACTGCGCAGTGATCAAATCTGGACAGCTGCCTGTTTTTTATAAATAAAGTTTTATTGTAACACAACTATGTTCATTTGTTTACATTTTGTCTGTGGCAGTTTTTGAGATACAAGGCAGAGTTGCGTTAGTTGTGGCAGAGACCTCATGGTTTGCAAAGCCTAAAATATTTACTAGCTGGCTCCTGTCTAGGGGATCTCCCTTGGAGTGATTTGCTGGTTATTATAGAGTATGCACATAGGTAACATTGCAGAATCAGGACAAATTGTTTTCCAGAGTGGTTGTGCCTGTTTACATTCCTATGAGCGATGTGCACGAATACCTCTTGCTCCGTGTCTTCTTACCTTGGTATTATCTGACTTCTCAGTTTCTGCCCATCTTTGTGATCTTAGTTTTCATTTTCCTGATTACTAATGAGCTGGAATATCTTTTTATAAATCATTCGGCTATTTAAAAAAATAATTTTATTTTATTTTTTTATACAGCAGGTTCTTATTAGTCATCCATTTTATACACATCAGTGTATACATGTCAATCCCAGTCTCTCAATTCATCACACCACGATCCCCACCCCCCGCCACTTTCTCCCCTTGGTGTCCATACGTTTGTTCTCTACATCTGTGTCTCTATTTCTGCCCTGCAAACCAGTTCATCTGTACCATTTTTCTAGGTTCCATATATACGTGTTAATATACGATATTTGTTTTTCTCTTTCTGACTTACTTCACTCTGTATGACAGTCTCTAGATCCATCCACGTCTCTACAAATGACACAGTTTCATTCCTCTTTATGGCTGAGTAATATTCCATTGTATATATGTACCACATCTTCTTTACCCATTCGTCTGTTGATGGGCATTTAGGGTGCTTCCATGACCTGGCTATTGTAAATAGTGCTGCAATGAACATTGGGGAGCATGTGTCTTTTTGAATTATGATTTTCTCTGGGTATATGCCCAGTAGTGGGATTGCTGTGTCATATGGTAATTCTATATTTAGCTTTTTAGGGAACCTCCATACTGTTCTCCATAGTGGCTGTATCAATTTACATTCCCACGAACACCCTCTCCAGGATTTGTTGTTTGTAGATGTTCTGATGATGCACATTTTAACTGGTGTGAGGTGATAAATCATTGCAGTTTTGATTTACATTTCTCTAATGATTAGTGATGTTCAGCAGCTTTTCATGTGCTTCTTGGCCATCTGTATGTCTTCTTTGGAGAAATGTCTAGGTCTTCTGCCCATTTTTGGATTGGGTTGTTTTTTTTTTTAATATTGAGCTGCATGAGCTGTTTATATATTTTGGAGATTAATCCTTTGTCTGTTGATTCGTTTGCAAATATTTTCTCCCATTCTGAGGGTTGTCTTTTTGTCTTCTTTGTAGTTTCCTTTGCTGTGCAAAAGCTTTTAAGTTTCATTAGGTCCCATTTGTTTATTTTTGTTTTTATTTCCATTACTCTAGGCCATGGATCAAAAAAGATCTTGCTGTGATTTATGTCAAAGAGTGTTCTTCCTATGTTTTCCTCTAAGAGTTTTTTAGTGCCCAGCCTTACATTTAGGTCTTTAATCCATTATGAGTTTTATTTTTGTGTATGGTGTTAAGGAGTGTTCTAATTTCATTCTTTTACATGTAACTGTCCAGTTTTCCCAGCACCACTTATTAAAGAGACTGTCTTTTCTCCATTGTATATCCTTGCCTCCTTTGTCATAGATTAGTTGACCATAGGTGCGTAGGTTTATCTCTGGGCGTTCTATCCTGTTTCATTGATCTGTATTTCTGTTTTTGCACCAGTACCATGTTGTCTTGATTCCTGTAGCTTTATAGTATGTCTGAAGTCAGGAAGTCTGATTCCTCCGGCTCCGTTTTTTTCCCTCAAGACTGCTTTGGCTCTTTGGGGTCTTTTGTGTCTCCATACAAATTTTTAGATTTCTTGTTCTAGTTCTGTAAAAATTGCCACTGGTAATTTGATAGGGATTGCATTGAATCTGTAGATTACTTTGGGTAGTACATCATTTTCACAAGTTTGATTCTTCTAATCCAACAACATGGAATATCTCTCCATCTGTTTATGTCATCTTTGATTTCTTTCATCAGTGTCTTATAGTTTTCTGAGTACAGGTCTTTTAACTCCTTAGGTAGGTTTATTCCTAGGTATTTTATTCTTTTTGTTGCAATGGTAAATGGGAGTGTTTCCTTAATTTCTCTTTCTGATCTTTCGTTGTTAGTGTATAGGACTGCAAGAGATTTCTGTGCATTAATTTTGTATCCTGCAACTTTACCAGATGCATTGATGAGCTCTAGTAGTTTTCTGGTGGCATCTTTAGGATTCTCTATATATAGGATCATGTCATCTGCAAAGAGTGACAGTTTTACTTCTTCTTTTCCAATTTGTATTCCTTTTATTTCTTTTTCTTCTCTGATTGCCGTGGCTAGGACTTCCAAAACTATGTTGAATAATAGTGATGAGAGTGGACATCCTTTTCTTGTTCCTGATCTTAGAGGAAATGCTTTCAGTTTTTCACCACTGAGAATGATGTTTGCTGTTGGTTTGTCATATATGGTCTTTATTATGTTGAGGTAGGTTCCCTCTATGTCCACTTCCTGAAGAGTTTTTATCATAAATCGTTGTTGAATTTTGTGGAAAGCTTTTTCTGCATCTATTGAGATGACCATATGGTTTTTATTCTTCAATTTCCTGTTACGGTGTACCACATTGATTCATTTGCGTATATTGAAGAATACTTGCATCCCTGGGATAAATCCCACTTCATCATGGTGTATGATCCTATTAATGTGTTGTTGGATTCTGTTTGCTAGTATTTTGTTGAGGATTATTGCATCTATATTCATCAGTGATATTGGTCTGTAATTTTCTGTTTTTGTAGTATCTTTGTCTGGTTTTGGTATCAGGGTGATGGTGGTCTCATAAAATGAGTTTGGGAGTGTTCCTTCCTCTGCAATTTTTTGGAAGAGTTTGAGAAGGATGTATGTTAGCTCTTCTCTAAATGTTTGATAGAATTCACCTGTGACACCATCTGGTCCTGGACTTTTGTTTGTTGGAAGATCTTTTAATCAGTTTCAATTTCATTACTTATGATTGGTCTGTTCATATTTTCTATTTCTTCCTGGTTCATTCTTGGAAGGTTATACCTTTCTAAGAATTTGTCCGTTTCTTCCAGGTTGCCCATTTTATGGGCATAGAGTTGCTTGTAGTAGTTTCTTAGGATGCTTTGTATTTCTGCGGTGTCTTTTGTAACTTCTCCTTTTTCGTTTCTAATTTTATTGATTTGAGTCCTCTCCCTCTTTTTCTTTTTCATTTTTTTTTTTTTTTGCCGTACCTGGGCCTCTCACTGTTGTGGCCTCTCCCGTTTCAGAGCACAGGCTCCGGACGCGCAGGCTCAGCGGCCATGGCTCACGGGCCCAGCTGCTCCGTGGCATGTTGGATCCTCCCGGACCGGGGCACAAACCCACGTCCCCTGCATCAGCAGGCGGACTCTCAACCACTGCGCCACCAGGGAAGCCCTCCCTCTTTTTCTTGATGAGTCTGGCTAATGGTTTATCAATTTTGTTTATCTTCTCAAAGAACCAGCTTTTAGTTTTATTGATGTTTGCTATTGTTTTCTTTGTTTCTATTTCAGTTATTTCTGCTCTGATCTTCATGATTTCTTTCCTTCCACTAACTTTGGGTTTTGTTTGTTCTTCTCTATCTAGTTCCTTTAGGTGTAAGGTTAGATTGTTTATTTGAGATTTTCTTGCTTCTTGAGGTAAGCTTGTATTGCTATAAACTTACCTCTTAGAACTGCTTTTGCTGCATCCCATAGGTTTTGGATCGTCGTGTTTTTGTTTTCATTTGTCTCTAGGTATTTTTTGATTTCCTCTTTGATTTCTTCAGTGATCTCTTGGTTATTTAGTAACGTATTTTTTATCCTCCATGTGTTTGTGTTTTTTACGTTTTTTCCCTGTAATTGCTTTCTAATCTCATAGTTTTGTGGTCAGAAAAGATGCTTGATATGATTTCAATTTTCTTAAATTTACTGAGGCTTGATTTGTGACCCAAGATGTGATCAGTCCTAGAGAATGTTCCATGTGCACTTGCGATGAAAGTGTAATCTGCTGTTTTTGGATGGAATGTCCTATGAATATCAATTAAATCGAAGGCCTGAACCAAGAGAGCGGAGTAGAAGGACGTGCTCTCACTCCCTCTTGTGAGAACACCAGAATCACAGGTAGCTGCTGGACAATCATTGACAGGAAGACACTGGAACTCACCAAAAAAGATACCCCACATCCAAAGACAAAGGAGAAGCCACAATGCGACGGTAGGAGGGGTGCAGTCAGAACAAAATGAAATCCCATAATTGCTGGGTGGGCGACTCACAGACTGGAGAATAATTATACCACGGAAGTCCACCCACGGGAGTGAAGGTTCTGAGCCACACGTCAGGCTTCCCAACCTGGGGGTCTGGCAACAGGAGGAGGAATTCCTGGAGAATCAGACTTTGAAGGCTAGTGGGATTTGATTGCAAGACTTCGACAAGACTGGGGGAAACAGAGACTCCACTATTGGAGGGCACACACAAAGTAGTGTTCCCATCGGGACCCAGGGGAATGAGCAGTGAACCCAGGGGAGACTGAACCAGACCCACCTGCTAGTGTGGAGGGTTTCCTGCAGAGGCAGGAGGTGGCTGTGGCTCACCACAGGGACAAGGACACTGGCAGCAGAAGTTCTGGGAAGCACTCCTTGGCATGAGCCCTCCCAGAGTCTGCCATTAACCCCACCAAAGAGCCCAGGTAGGCTCCAGTTTTGGTTTGCCTCAGGCCAAACAACCAACAGGTGGGAAGCCCAGCCCCACCCATCAGCAGTCAAACAGGTTAAAGTTTTACTGAGCTCTGCCCAGCAGAGCAGCACCCAGTTTTACCCACCACCAGTCCCTCCCATCAGGAAACCTGCACAACCTTCTTAAATAGCCTCATCCACCAGAGGGCAGACAACAGAAGCAAGAAGAACTACAATCCTGCAGCCTGTCGAACAAAAACCACATTCACAGAAAGATAGACAGGATGAAAAGGCAGAGGACTATGGACCAGATGAAGGAACAAGACAAAAACCCCAGAAAAACAACTAAATGGAGTGGAGATAGGCAACCTTCCAGAAAAAGAATTCAGAATAATGATAGTGAAGATGATCCAGGACCAATGGAGGCAAAGATCAAGAAGATGAAAGAAATGTTTAACAAAGACCTAGAAGAATTAAAGAACAAACAAACAGAGATGAACAATACAATGACTGAAATGAAAAGTACACTAGAAGGAATCAATAGCAGAATAACTGAGGCAGAAGAAGGGATAAGTGACTTGGAAGACAGAATGGTGGAATTCACTGCTGCAGAACAGAATAAAGAAAAAAGAATGAAAAGAAATGAAGACAGCCTAAGAGACCTCTGGGACAACATTAAACTCAACAACATTTGCATTATAGGGGTCCCAGAGGGAGAAGAGAGAGAGAAAGGACCTGAGAAAATCTTTGAAGAAATTATAGTCGAAAACTTCCCTAACATGGGGAACAAAATAGCCACCCAAGTCCAGGAAGTGCAACGAGTCCCATACAGGATAAACCCAAGGAGAAACAGGCTGAGACACATAGTAATCAAATTGGCAAATATTAAAGACAAAGAAAAATTATTGAAAGCAGCAAGGGAAAAATGACAAATAATATACAAGGTAACTCCCATAAGGTTAACAGCTGATTTCTCAACAGAAACTCTACAAGCCAGAAGGGAGTGTCATGATATACTTAAAGTGATGGATGAAAGGGAAAAACATACAACCAAGATTACTCTACCTGGCAAGGATCTCATTCAGAATTGATGGAGAAATCAAAAGCTTTACAGACAAGCAAAAACTAAGAGAATGCAGCACCACCAAACCAGCTCTACAACAAATGGTAAAGGAACTTCTCTAAGTGGGAAACACAAGAGAAAAAAAGGAACTACAATAACAAACCCAAAATAATTAAGAAAATGGTAAACGAACTTACATATCAATAATTACCTTAAACGTGAATGGATTAAATGCTCCAACCAAAAGCCACAGGCTTGCTGAATGGGTACAAAAAGAAGACCCATCTATATGCTGTCTAGAAGAGACCCATTTCAGACCTAGGGACACATACAGACTGAAAATGAGGGGATGGAAAAAGATAGTCTATGCAAATGGAAATCAAAAGAAAGCTGGAGTGGCAATACCCATATCAGATAAAATAGACTTTAAAATAAAGAATGTTACAAGAGACAAGGAAGGACACAACATAATGATCAAGGGATCAATCCAAGAAGAAGATGTAACAATTATAAATATGTATGCACCCAACATAGGAGCACCTCAATACATAAGGCAACTGCTAACAGCTGTAAAAGACGAAATCAACAGTAACACAATAATAGTGGGGGACATTAACACCTCACACCAATGGACAGGTCATCTAAAATGAAAATAAATAAGGAAACAGAAGCTTTAAATGACACAATAGACCAGGTAGATTTAATTGATATTCATAGGACATTCCATCCCAAAACAGCAGATTACACTTTCTCCTCAAGTGCACATGGAACATTCTTCAGGATAGATCACATCTTGGGTCACAAATCAAGCCTCAGTAAATTTAAGAAAGTTGAAATCATATCAAGCATCTTTTCTGACCACAATGCTATGAGATTAGAAATGAATTACGGGGAAATAACGTAAAAAACAAAAACACATAGAGGCTAAATACTACGTTACTAAATAACCAAGAGATCACTGAAGAAATCAAAGAGGAAATCAAAAAATACCTAGAGACAAATGACAATGAAAACATGACAATCCCAAACCTATGAGGTACAGCAAAAGCAGTTCTAAGAGGGAAGTTTATAGCTATACAAGCATACCTCAAGAAACAAGAAAAATCTCAAATAAATATTCTAACGTTACACCTAAAGGAACTAGGTAAAGAAGAACAAACAAAACCCAAAGTTAGTGGAAGGAAAGAAATCATAAAGATCAGAGCAGAAATAACTGAAATAGAAACAAAGAAAACAATAGCAAACATCAATAAAACTAAAAGCTGGTTCTTTTAGTTCAAGAAAACTAAAAGCTGCTTGTCTTTTAGAAGATAAGCAAAATTGATAAACCATTAGTCAGACTCATCAAGAAAAAGAGGCAGAGGACTCAAATGAATAGAATTAGAAATGAAAAAGGAGAAGTTACAACAGACACTGCAGAAATACAAAGCATCCTAAGAGACTACTACAAGCAACTATATGCCAATAAAATGGACAACCTGAAAGAAATGGACAAATTCTTAGAAAGGTATAACCTCCAAGACTGAATCAGGACGAAATAGAAAATATGAACAGACCAATCACAAGTAATGAAATTGAAACTGTGATTTAAAATCTTCCAACAAACAAAAGTCCAGGACCAGATGGCTTCACAGGTGAATTCTACCAACCATTTAGAGAAGAGCTGACACCCATCCTTCTCAAACGCTTCCAGAAAATTGCGGAGGAAGGAATACACCCAAACTCATTGTATGAGGCCACAGTTACTCTGATACCAAAACCAGACAAAGATACTACAAAAAAAGAAAATTACAGACCAATACATTGATGAATATAGATGCAAAAATCCTCAACAAAATACCTGCAAACAGAATCCAACAACACATTAAAAGGGTCATACACCATGATCAAGTGGGATTTATCCCAGGGATGCAAGGATTCTTCAGTATACACAAATCAATCAATGTGATACACCATATCAGCAAATTGAAGAATAAAAACCATATGATCATCTCAATAGATGCAGAAAAAGCTTTCCACAAAATTCAACACCCATTTATGATAAAAACTCTCCAGAAAGTGGGCATTGAGGGAACCTACCTCAACATAATAAAGGCCATATACGACAAACCCACAGCAAACATCATTCTTAATGGTGAATAATTGAAAGCATTTCCTCTAAGATCAGGAACAAGACAAGGATATCCACTCTCACCACTATTATTCAACATAGTTTTGGAAGTCCAAGCCTCGGCAATCAGAGAAGAAAAAGAAATAAAAGGAATACAAATTGGAAAAGAAGAAGTTAAACTGTCACTGTTGGCAGATGACATGATACTATACATAGAGAATCCTAAAGATGCCACCAGAAAACTACTATAGCTCATCAATGAATTTGGTAAAGTTTCAAGATACAAAATTAATGCACAGAAATCTCTTACATTCCTATACACTAATGATGAAAAATCTGAAAGAGAAATTAAGGAAACACTCCCATTTACCATTGCAACAAAAAGAATAAAATGCCTAGGAATACACCTATCTAGGGAGACAAAAGACCTGTATGCAGAAAAATATAAGACACTGATGAAAGAAATGAAAGATGATACCAACAGATGGAGAGAGATACCATGTTCTTGGTTGGAAAAAACAATATTGTGAAAATGACTAGACTACTGAAAGCAATCTACAGATTCAATGCAATCCCTATCAAATTACCAGTGGCAATTTTTATGGAAGTAGAACAAAAAATCTTAAAATCTGTATGGAGACACAAAAGACTCCGAATAGCCAAAGTAGTCTTGAGGGAAAAAAACGGAGCTGGAGGAATCAGACTCCCTGACTTCAGACTATACTACATAGCTACAGTAATCAAGACAATATGGTACTGTCACAAAAACAGAAACATAGATCAATGGAACAAGATAGAAAGCCCAGAGTTAAACCCACACACCTATGGTCAACTTACGTATGACAAAGCAGGCAAGAATATACAATGGAGAAAAGACAGTCTCTTCAGTAAGTGGTGCTGGGAAAAGTGGACAGCTACATGTAAAAGAATGAAATTAGAACACTCCTTAACACCATACACAAAAATAAAACTCAAAATGGACTAGAGACCTAAATGTAAGACCGGACACTAAAAAACTCTTAGAGGAAAACATAGGAAGAACACTCTTTGACATAAATCACAGCAAGATCTTTTTTGATCCACCTCCTAGAGTAATGGAAATAAAAACAAAAATAAACAAATGGGACCTAATGAAACTTAAAAGCTTTTGCATAGCAAAGGAAACCATGAACAAGACGAAAAGACAACCCTCAGAATGGGAGAAAATATTTGCAAACGAATCAACAGACAAAGGATTAATCTCCAAAATAATATAAACAGCTCATGCAGCTCGATAGTAAAAAAACAAACAACCCAATCCAAAAATGGGCAGAAGACGTAAATAGACACTTCTCCAAAGAAGACATACAGATGGCCAAGAAGCACATGAAAAGCTGCTCAACATCACTAATCATTAGAGAAATTCAAAACAAAACTACAATGAAGTATCACCTCACACTGTTTAGAATGGGCATCATCAGAAAATCTACAAACAACAAATGCTGGAGAGGGTGTGGAGAAAAGGGAACCCTCTTGCACTGTTGGTGGGAATGTAAACTGATACAGCCACTATGGAGAACAGTATGGAAGTTCCTTAAAAAAGTAAAAATAGAATTACCATATGATCCAGCAATCCCACTACTGGTCATATACCCAGAGAAAACCACAATTCAAAAAGACACATGCTCCACAATGTTCATTGCAGCACTATTTACAATAGCCAGGTCATGGAGGCAACCTAAATGCCCATTGACAGCTGAATGGGTAAAGGAGATATGGTACATATATACAATGGAATATTACTCAGCCATAAAAAGGAACAAAATTGGGTCATTTGTAGAGACATGGATGGATCTAGAGACTGTCATACAGAGTGAAGTAAGTCAGAAAGCGAAAAACAAATATCGTATATTAACGCATATATGTGGAACCTAGAAAAATGGTACAGATGAACTGGCTTGCAGGGCAGAAATAGAGACACAGATGTAGGGAACAAACGTATGGACACCAAGCAGGGGAAAGCGGTGTGGGGTGGTGGTGGTGGTGTGATGAATTGGGCGATTGGGATTGACATGTATACACTGATGTGTATAAAATTGATGACTAATAAGAACCTGCTGTATAAAAAATGTGTGATCAAATGTATTCTATGGGAAAGGAGTAAAAATAGACCATATTTACAGTCTAAATTATACAATAATTTAATGTATTTGTAGATGTATTTATAGATGTATTTATTATTGCAGATTGTATTTGCTTTATCAATGTCTTTACTTTGGGAATCAAAAAAAAGTAAAAGAAAATAAAATCTGAAAAAAATACTTCATATTCGTCAGGATAATGGTTATTAGAGGAGAGAGTGGTCGTTAATAGAAGAAATCAGTGACATTCTCTTGATGTGAGTTGACTGGCTTCAGTTTGTGAAAATTTATTTAACTCTATTATGATTTTTGCACTTTCTGTATGTTGTATGTTATACTTTAACAAATGTTTAATAAATGAAAATGCTCCATAAAAAAAAAAGAAAATCAATTAAATCTATCTGGTCTATTGTATCATTTAAAGATTGTGTTTCCTTATTAATTTTCTGTCTGGATGATCTGTCCATTGGTGTAAGTGAGGTGTTAAAGTCCCCCACTATTGTTGTGTTACTGTCAATTTCCTCTGTTATAGATGTTAGCAGTTGCCCTATGTATTCAGTTCCTTCCAATGTTGGGTGCATATATATTTATAATTGTTATATCCTCTTCTCAGATTGATCCCTTGATCATTATGTCATGTCCTTCCTTGTCTCTTGTAACATTCTTTATTTTAAAGTCTATTTTATCTGATATGAATATTGCTATTCCTGCTTTCTTTTGATTTCCATTTGCATGGAATATCTTTTTCCATCCCCTTACTTTCAGTCTGTATGTGTCCCTAGGTCTGAAGTGGGTCTCTTGTAGACAGCATATATATGGGTCTTGTTTTTTTGTATCCATTTAGCGAGCCTGTGTCTTTTGGTTGGAGCATTTAATCCGTTCACGTTTAAGGTAATTATCGATATATATGTTCCTATGACCATTTTCTTAATTGTTTTGTTTTTGTTTTTGTAGGTCCTTTTTTTGTCTTGTGTTTCCCACATAGAGAAGTTCCTTTAGCATTTGTTGTAGAGCTGGTTTGGTGGTGCTGAATTCTCTTAGCTTTTGCTTATCTGTAAAGCTTTTGATTTCTCCATCGAATCTGAATGAGATCCTTGCCAGGTAGAATAATCTTGATTGCAGTTTCTTCCCTTTCATCACTTTAAATATATCGTGCTACTCCCTTCTGGCTTGTAGCGTTTCTGCTGAGAAATCAGCTGTTAAACTTGTGGGAGTTCCTTTGTGTGTTATTTGTTGTTTTTCCCTTTCAATATTTTTTCTTTGTCTTTAATATTTGCCAATTTGATTACTATGTGTCTCGGCGTGTTTCTCCTTGGGTTTATCCTGCCTGGGGCTCTCTGTGCTTCCTGGACTTGGGTGGCTATTTCGTTTCCCATGTTAGGGAAATTTTCGACTATAATCTCTTCAAATAGTTTCTTGGGTCCTTTCTCTGTCTCTTCTCCTTCTGGGACCCCTATAATGCAAATGTTGTTGCATTTAATGTCCCAGAGGTCTCTTAGGCTGTCTTCATTTCTTTCCATTCTTTTTTCTTTATTCTGTTTTGTGGCAGTGAATTCCACCATTCTGTCTTCCAGGTCACTTATCTGTTCTTCTCCCTCCGTTATTCTGCTATTGATTCCTTCTAGTATATTTTTCATTTCAGTTATTGTATTGTTCATCTCTTGTTTGTTTGTTCTTTAATTCTTTTAGGTTTCTGGTAAACATTTCTTGCATCTTCTCAATCTTTACCTCCATTCTTTTTTTTTAAAGTTATTTTATTTAGTTTATTTATTTTTGTCTCTGTTGGGTCTTTGTTGCTGTGTGCAGGCTTTCTCTAGTTCCTGTGAGTGGGGGCTACTCTTCGTTGAGGTGTGCAGGCTTCTCATTGCAGTGGCTTCTCTTGTTGCAGAGCACAGGCTCTAGGCATGCGGGCTTCAGTAGTTGTGGCTCGTGGGTTCCAGAGCACAGGCTTAGTAGTTGTGGCGCATAGGCTTAGTTGCTCCGTGGCATGTGGGATCTTCCTGGACCAGGGCTTGAACCTGTGTCCCCTGCATTGGCAGGCAGATTCTTAGCCACTGTGCCAGCAGGGAAGCCCTGTCTCCGTTCTTTCTCCGAGATCTTGGATCATCTTCACTATCATTATTCTGAATTCTTTTTCTGGAAGATCGCCTATCTCCTCTTCATTTAGTTGTTTTTCTGGCCTTTTATCTTGTTCCTTCATCTGGTACAAAGTCCTCTGCTTTTTCATTTTGTCTGTCTTTCTGTGAATGTGGTTTTCATTCCACAGGCTGCAGAATTGTAGTTCTTCTTGTTTCTGCTCAAAAATAATTCTATTAAGGTACAATTTAAATACTCTAAAATTCAACCTCTGTAACTGTAATTCGATTATATTAGTGAATTCATAGTAAATCATCACAATCCAGGTTTACA
This sequence comes from Tursiops truncatus, assembly GCF_011762595.2. Lineage (NCBI taxonomy): Eukaryota > Metazoa > Chordata > Mammalia > Artiodactyla > Delphinidae > Tursiops > Tursiops truncatus. The sequence continues at coordinate 34,200,555 of NC_047035.1, read as the reverse complement.
ACGTGTCCCATCATCCTAAAACATTCCCTCATGCCTGATTATAGTTAATCCTCACTCCAATCCTCAGCCCTAGGCATCCACTGATCTACGTTTTGTCTACATTTGCCTTTTCTAAACATTTCATATAAGTGGAATCAAATAATATGTCGCTTTTGTGTTTGGTGTTTTTCACCTAGAATGATGTTTTTGAGGTTCATTGATTTTGTAACATGTATTAGCAGTTTGTTCTTATTAATTGTTGAGTAGTATTAATAGTATTCCATGGTATGGCTGTAACACATTTTGTTTATCCAACTGTCAGTTGATTGGTACTTGGATTGTTTACAGTTTTTATCTATCAGGAATAATGCTATTATGAAAATTCACAAACATGTCTTTGTGTGGGCATAGGTTTTTTACTTCTTTTGCATAGATTCCTAGGAGTGGAATGGCTAGATCATACGCTAGGTGCATGTTTAGCTTTCTAAGAAACTGCCAGGCTGCTTTCCAAAGTGGTTGTGACATTTAACACTCTCACCAGCAATTCATGATGGTTTGTTTTTCCACATCCTCAGCAACACTTAGTATTGTTTATCTTTTTGATTTTAGCTGTTCTAGTGAGTGTTAGGACACTGTGGTTGTTAATTTTAATTTGTGTTTTCCTAATGACTTGGTTTTAATTTGTGTTTTCCTAATTGTGGTTTTAATTTGTGTTTTCCTGATGACTAATGATATGAACACCTATTCATGTACTTATTAGCCATTTCTATGTTTTTTTTAAATGAAATATCTGTTCAAATCTTTTGCCCATTTTTTAATTGTTTGTTTTCTTGTTATTGAGTTGTGAGTTCTTTTATATTCTGGATACAAGTCCTTTATCAGATATATAATTTGAAGTTATTTTCTTCCTATCTGTGGCGTCTCTCCTCATTTTCTTAATGGTAACTTGTGAAGTTTTTAATTTTGTAGTCTAATCTATCAGTTTTTTTATTTTAAAGACTGTACTTCGGTGTCACCTCTATGAATTTTTTGTCTAGCCAAGGACACAAGTTTTTGCTATGTTTTCTTCTAGAGTTTTATATTTAGGCTTTACATTTAGTCTGTGATCTATTTTGAGTTAATTTTTGTGTGATCTATTTTGAATTAATTGGTAAAGTGAATTGTGGAATATCTTCTCTTTTTTTATATTCTGTAATTGTTTGCATAAGATGAGAATTGTTTCTTGAAAATTTGGTAGAACTTGCCTGAAAAATTGTCTGATCTTGGTACTTTCCTTGTGGGAAAATTGAAACAAATAAATTTTTTAATGATTAAAGGGCTATTCAGGTTTTTTATTTCTTTCTAAGTAGTTTTGGTGAATGATATTTTTAGGAATTTGCCCATTTTCTTTAAGTTTGAAAATTTATTGTCATAAAAGTTTTCACTGTATTCTCCTTGTCTTTAAATCTGGTTTTATATGTGGTTCTACCCACTCTTTTCATTCCTAATATTATTAACTTTGTCTTCTCTTTCCCTTCCTTTTAAAAAGATCTGGTCAAAGGTTTGAGTATTTTATAGTCTTTTCAAAGAACTGTGCTTTTTGTTTTGGTTTTGTTGGTTTTCTTTGTCTTCTACCTCAATGACTTTTGTTATTTTCTTATTATCTCCCTCTATCTAATTGTGTTTATTCTGGGATTCTTATCACCACCCCCCAACTTTTTAAATTACACATTTAATTAATTAATTTTCAGTTTTTCTTCTTTTTACTCTGAGCTTGTAAGGCTACGAATTTTTCTTCCTGCATTCTTTTTGGTGATAAAGTATTTTATTTTTATTTAGTTCTAATAGTATTTAAAAATTTCCATTATGATTACTTCTTTAACTTATGTTTTTTGGGAATGTTTGAATATCTAAATTATTTAATTAAAAATTTACCTTTCACATTTTTTTGTTTGTTTTTTGTTTTTTGCGGTACGCTGGCCTCTCACTGTTGTGGCCTCTCCCGTTGCGGAGCACAGGCTCCGGACACGCAGGCTCAGCTGCCATGGCCTATGGGCCCAGCCGCTCCACAGCATGTGGGATCTTCCTGGACCAGGGCACGAACCTGCGTCCCCTGCATCGGCAGGCGGACTCTCAATCACTGCGCCACCAGGGAAGCCCTACCTTTCACATTTTAATTAGATTGTTAACCTAATTGCATTTTGGTCAGAGAATTTTGTGTGATATTGAGTCTCAGAAATTTTCTGAGACTTCTTGTTGTTGTTGTTTTTAAATATTTATTTATTTATTTTGGTAAATAAATATTTATTGGCGCTATTGGTAGTGCCAGGTCTTAGTTGCAGCAGGCAGGCTCCTTAGTTGCGGCAGACAGGCTCCTTAGTTGTGGCTCAGGGGCTCCTTAGTTGCAGCTCGCTGGTTCCTTAATTGCAGCATATGCACTCTTAGTTGTGGCATGCAATGTGGGATCTAATTCCCTGACCAGGGATCAAACCTAGGTCCCCTGCATTGGGAGCATGGAGTCTTAACCACTGTGCCACCAGGGAAGTCCCTGAAACTTGTTTTAAGGATTAATATGTGATCAACTTTTGTAAGTGTCCCGTGTGTGCATGAGAAGAATGCTCTAATGATGTGTGTTCTGCCTACGGCCATTAAATTAAGCTTGTAATTTGGGTTGTTCAACTCTTCTTTATCTTTGCTGATTTTGTTTTTCTCAACCTGACCTGATACTAATTCAAAGAGGGTTATTAAAATACTCCATTATATTGTTAACAAATTTACTTGTAGTTTTATTATTTTGTATATTTTGAGCCTATTTAATTATGTTTAAATTAACATATTTAGAATTGTGTATTCCTGGAGAACTGAACCATGTACTATGGTTCTTCTATGTAGCACTTGTCACCGTTACAGGTTTACTGTTTGTGTGATTAGTTAATGTATGTCTTTCTCATTGGAGAATAAATTCCAAGTGGGCAGGGATTATCTTATTCTTTTTATTATTATATCCACAGTATTAGCACAGGTAGAAGATACATAATAAGTATTAATTGAATGAATGAATTTGTTTTCATTTATTTATTTTTTAGCAGTTCTTTAGTACTTGTTTGCTATAATGTTTTGGTTCTTGCTGTCTCTCCTACACTGTCCTCTTTGGTCTTTGAATAAGCCAAACTAGGAACTTTTAATGTTATTGCTCTTTCATGGTACAATATCTATTTTCATTTGTATGCCATTTGTTTTTTCAAATTATCAATATAGTACATTTAAGGAATATGATTTTTCTACTTAATTGATTTTTTATTAATAAACATCAGTGATTCTTTTAGGAGTTTTTTTCTTACAAGTTTTAAAGTTGAATATCTCTGATTCTATATATCTATATCTACATATTTATTTATATAATTGTGGTTACATACTGCTGTTTAACAAATCATTCCAAAACTTTGTGGCTAGAAACATCAATAAATGCTTGCTTATTATCTCACACAGTTTCTGTGAGTCAGGAATTCAGAAGCAGCTTAGCTGGCTGTATTTGGTTCTGGTCTCTCATGAGATTACAGTTAAGATATTGGCTGAGGCTGCCATTATCTGAAAACTTGACTAGAGCTGGAGGAGATGCCTCCAAAGTGGCTCACTGACCTACAGAACTGTGAGATAATAAACGGGTGTTGTTTTAAAGCTGCTAGGTTTGTGGTCATTTGTTACATAGCAGTAACTCATACAGGTCTCAGTGGAGATGTCTAACCAAATTGCATTGCACGATCTTTGTTTCTGGTGAAAAGTTCAAACCTGGAGTCTTGGATATCAGATAGAAGTTAGATCTGTTGAAGGTAAGAGGTAAGGCATCTAGCTGAGTAAACTTAGACTAGGCCTGGAGATGACTTGAGGGAGTAAGAATAAATCTGGAAACATTCTGCTGTCACTTTTATAGCTGCTCTTTCCTGACTCTGACTTCAAAACACCCTAATTTATTTATCATCAGTTTTGATTTATGTGAACTGCACTGAATCTGTGTATGTTCAGTTACAGCACCAAGATTAAAAGTGGAATTAGAGAAGTGCTACTCATGCCAAAGGCAAAGCAGCAGAGGAGAAATCAAAGAGAAACCAGCTCTGCTGAATCACTAATGGAAGTGAGCTACAGGGCTTTGTCTCATTCCCAGAGAACATCAGGTTCCTCACTTATGGAATATATAAGCAGATAACTCTGCATCTATTATAACAGTATTGGTAGTAAAGATATGTTTGAAGTTTAAACTTTAAATGTTTGCATTATGTGGAGATCAGACCATGTAATGGTAGCCTTCTCACATGAGGTAATACAGATCAGATCAGTGTTTCTCAATTTTTTTTTCATTATCACCCCCTAAGGAGCTTTTTAGACATTTTTTTCCCCCTAATAAACCCCCGCCCCCCGCGAGATTTTAATACCGTAGATATACTCTATATCTGTTTATGTACTGTATGTAGTTCTGTGCTTTATATGGGAAAAGAGTAAAATCCCTCCTTCCCCAATTAAAACCAAGTTTTGCCTTTGGGGTCACTATCATCCCTGCTGAGAGTGCATGACAAAGATGCTGATGTGATTAGGTAAAATTAAAGTTTGTATTTAAAGGGATCATTAAAAAAGGTATTTTCATACTGTAATCCAGAGATTACAGGACTAGAGTACTGGTCCAAACTCATGTCAGCAAAAAGAGATGTAGCATCTGCATGTCTTGTTTGGAGAGTACCTCTGGAAGGGTAAACCTGTGAAGCACTGACAAATCTTTACAACATTTAAGAGTAATGATTATACCCAGATCCTTGCTGTAAATAATGAGAAACAATGTAGCACATGTCTACATTATTTGTGTTTCCTGAGTCATTTCTATGCTTTGTTCATGATTTAAGGAGACCAGGTGTCCTCCTTGAGTAGGGCAGTTTGCTTTGGAAGTGACCATCCTACTGTCCCAAAAAGGTAGAGGCAGGACGCCAGAGTCCTGTTTCGGCTTCCTAACTTTTCCTCAGAACAGGTAAATATTTCAGTTCTGCTTCTTTTTAGTTGGCAGGGTGGGCTGTGGTCTAAAGATCACAGGAGACAATAAGTCAGGCCTTGTAAATTCAAGTGTCCACAAGGGCCTTGGCATACATAGAAATGTATCAACAGTGAAACATAAATGCTTTATCAGTCAATTTTGGCTGCTCAAGTCTGCTTACAACATCAGCAAACAGTAATTTTTCTTGCTCATGGGTCTGCAGGTTGGCCAGGGTGGGTCTCATCTCCTTCAAGCTGCAGTCAGATTCTGGTCTGCTCCACGTGCAGCAACAGCAGTAGGAAAACTAGGGAGAGATTTCTAATCAGCGTTCCTTGATCTGCTGATGGGATTTGTTTATGCTGCCCAGTGTTTTGAAAGGCAGGACAACCAGGCCTTTGTCCTAGTACAGGAGTTTAGCATACGTGGTTGATTGAATCATTGTTCCTAATTCTTCATTCATTTCCTGATTAAGAAATGAACATCTTTCTCCATAAAGGTTTCATAAAGTCTTTTATATGGCACATATTATATGATTGTTAAATAAATTATTATATCTCTTGACAGGTTGATTTTTCTTTTTTTTTTTTTTTTTTACTGTGTAGTTTGTGGTACTTGTCATTTCCATGTCCTCTTGCTTTTTTTCTGTTCTGTTCTCCTCCCTTCTTTTTCTCCTTCCCTTCCCATTTACTTTAAAAACAGCAGTTGTCAGTATTGAGTAAGAGGGAGTGGTGGAGAAAATGTGAGATACGAAATCTTCCACTGTTGATATAAAGTAATTTAAAATCAAGATTTCTTTCACAAGGCAAAGAGCTACCCAACCTTTCTGATATTGTTCGCTTTTTGTTTCTTTGTTTTAGGATTCAGAGAGTGACTCTTAAAAAGAATTCTGTAGACCTAATCATATTTATACATAATAGTAGAGCACATGGAGACGGGTAGTTAGATGCTGGGGGAAGGGGGTCATTAAAAAGATGCTATGGGCTTCCCTGGTGGCGCAGTGGTTGAGAGTCCGCCTGCCAATGCAGGGGACACGGGTTTGTGCCCCGGTCCGGGAGGATCCCACATGCCGCTGAGCGGCTGGGCCCATGAACCATGGCCGCTGAGCCTGCGCGTCTAGAGCCTGTGCTCTGCAATGGGAGAGGCCACAACAGTGAGAGGCTCGCGTTCCGCAAAAAAAAAAAAAGGTGCTGTGACGTTTCCACATGCTCTTTCCTCAGATCAGAACCAGGCAGCCCTTAAATTTTCTCTGCAAAGTATTGGCTTGGTGGATTGCCCCATCCTCATGCGCCTATTTTGAATGTGCGGAAGAGTTACTAGGTAAGATTTTAGGCCCCAATAGGTCCAGGTTTCACATTCATCTCTACCAGTGAATCTTTTTTAAGACTAAAATGACTAGGCTTCATTTTCACTTTAATATAATTAGACTTTCTTTTCTTGGTAATAATTCTTTTCCCCCTTTAAAGCAATTGCTTATATTTGCTTCCTTGTTGATATTCTAGTGATCTTCACTACCGGTTGTTTTCTTTCTGTTCTTTTACACTTCTCATGCAGGATTGTTGAAACTCAGACTCTAACTCTATGAAGCTAATTGTATTTTACTGGTGTCTTCCGTGTGTAAATGCTGTATTCACTCTGAGTTTCCAAGAAGCAAATCACTTAGACTATTCTGGTTTGGCATGTTCTCTCTTTCTAACCACCATTGGAGCTGAACCTGGGAACTGAACACAATTTGAAATTTTGTGGTTTGGCTGCTAGAAGTCAGAGCTAAACTATCTGAAGCTAAAAATTATTAATGTTGAAATGTTTTAACCCACTAAGTAAACCTGAAAAAATAATGAAATTTAACTCCAGCCAGCCCATAAAAATTGCATATAACATATTTTTTTTGAGGTTAGAGAGGAAAAATATATGAAAAGAATCTGAGATTGCTAAAGAATTAGAAATTAGTTATTATAGTTTAAAGAAAATGTTAATATCCAAATTCGAATGCAAAGTAAAGCAAGCATACAAAAGCCAAATGAACCCAGAAATCTTATGTTATTCATGTGATATTCTACTTTTCTCAAGACTGTACTGAATCAGTACATAAAAATAATGATGCAAAGCGAGAGAGAGGCATGGACATATATACACTACCAAATGTAAGGTAGATAGCTAGTGGGAAGCAGCCGCATAGCACAGGGAGATCAGCTTGGTGCTTTGTGACCGCCTGGAGGGGTGGGATAGGGAGGGTGGGAGGGAGGCAAACGCAGAGGGGAGGAAATATGGGAACATATGTATAAGTATAACTGATTCACTTTGTTATAAAGCAGAAACTAACACACCATTATAAAGCAATTATACCCCAATAAAGATGTTAAAAAAAAATAATGATGCAGGTAAAATACCAGCTGCACTTGTTTAACTTCAGATTTTTTTTACATGTTTTCTTTGAAGATGGAATAATAAGATAACACTTTACAGTATCATGGTATTTGATACTTTACTGAATATATTCATATATAACATCTTAAAAAATGTTTTTAAATTGAGAGCTTGTTTCACCTTTCCACTAAAAATCACAAAGCATTTCATGGGTTTAAGCTCATTAAATCTTAGAACATATCTAAAACCGGGCATGTAGGTACTATGTATAGAAAGGAAGTCCTTTGTTCCTCCATTAGTTAGCACTCTGAAGAGTCATCATTTCTCATTTTCAAGATCCCCTTTCAACTATTATTGGTAGAAGTTTCCTTTGCTCTGATGTCTGGTGATTAATTTTATCCATGTTGTCCTTGATGATGATAAAAGGTCCATGAAAAGTGTTTTGGGCTCTTCAAAACTACCAGTCTCCAAAGGACAGTATGTAAGATGGTCCATTGGGTTGTGGGAAAAAGATATTAGAACTTTTATTGGTATTTCAGTTTAAAACATGAAATAAACCTTTATTGATATTTAATAAGTGGATTGACACTGGCATCCTTACTTGGTCTGTATGTTCGACTGTCATGTGTCAGGTATAGTCCATGAGGAAAGGATACAGAAGGTTGACAGGGGAACCTTGATTGTATCTTTATTTTCAACATATTGGGATGAATTATAGTTCTGCATGTACCTAGTTAGTGGATTTATTGATTTAACTAAATCATACCTCACAAAGCAGACAAATGGCATAAAAAGATTCCTGCAAAGAAACTATGTGTTGAAGGCAATACTAATAATGTGAGCAGAAGTGGACCACGTGTACATAAAAGTCAGAGCTGATGACTCTCCTACAATTAATGAAGTAAAAATCAATGACAGTCTAATCTCATCTGTGAAGACATCCAAAAAATTTGAAATTATAAAGAAAACAGTTTGATATATGGAATTGTATCCATTATTGTTAACAGTGAAACTTCCTCTGTTATTTTGTTCCTTGAAATACTGGCAAATGATAGTAGGAAGCCAACATAGTTAAGAAACACATCACAGGAAGACGAACCTCCACAGGTTTTTCAGTGACTTTTAAAGTCATGTGATACATATTCAATATCTAGAAAAATTTCACTAGAATTAATGATAGAAATTATCATATAATTTTATGAAAATATCATATATTTTATCATATAATTTTATCATATAAAATTTTATCATATAAAATTAATGATAGAATTAATGATAAAAGCCTCTCTTGGGTTTTCTTAAGAGCAAAAGGCCAAATGCAATACATTGTTAATACTGTCAGGGACACTCTTGTTCTTCCTGTCCTGTTACAGTAAAGTGGATGAAATAAGACATAGGAAACAACATGGCAACAACTTAAGTGGATTCTTTTGTGAATAAATACTTTCAGATGGAAATCATTGCTGCTGATAAGCATCAAGAATTAAAACAAGTTATTCATTGTGGAAAGATGGTATATAATAAAAGTACAGAAGTTTCTAACAGGGCCCAGATTATCGTATTAATAAGCTAGATTCTGTTTCAGTAATGAAATACATGAACTAAATTATTTTTGGGCCACAAAAGTAAAGATGTGTCAAGGAAGATATATTCTCAAAAATAAATGACTTCTTGAATATAAAGCAATGTTTATGAGGGAATTTCCTGGTAGTAATGTTAATGTTCTGATTTTGACAGGGGTTTAGATTGCATATGTATATACATTTGCTGGAACTCATCAAATGATACACTCAAGATTTGGGCATTTCATTGTGTGTAAAATTTACCTCAAAAGGAAAAAAATAATACACATTAAACTCAGGTTAATTATATACACACTGAACTGTTAGGGGAAAGTATATTTATGTCTTTGACTTACTTTGAAATGCATTTAAAAACATCTAAGATGGATTGATGAGTGGATAGAAGGATGGATTGATGGATAGTATAGTGTAGTAGTATACTGTACTATATAGTATAGTAACAATAAAATGGCAGTTGCAGAGTCTAGGTGGTGGGTATACGAATGTTCTCTGTAAAACTCTGAATTTTTCGGTTACATCATCCTTAGGCAGTCTATAGCAACACAGAAGCTGATGTCAGATGTGTGAAGAGTGCTTCAGGATGGTACAATTTTTATAAGAACCTGACTGGTAAAGTATTGACTCTTTGTAGTATAGTCTGTAATGAGAGGAAGAGTGACCATGAAAGTCATTTGAATCACAAGAGCTTCTTTGGTTATCTCACAGCAAAGATTGTAAAAGACTGTTGAATTTAAAGATGGGTGAAACTTTTATTTTTGAGTGAAACTTTTTTAAAATGAAAGGACAAGATATGTCAAATTTGCTGACACTCTTTGTATAACAAGTGGCTATATAATATGCCACCTAGCAGATTGAAAATCAAGCAAGCAAGCAACCAATGGAACACTCTTACTCCATCCCTTCAAAGTAAAGGATATTTTTACAATGAGTGCGAAAGTAACTGCTTCTTAAAAGACAGAGATCAAAATACAGAGTGTTTTTCAAATCATTGCTTGGAAATGTTTCTTTTATCATGTGATTTTTGTCATCAAAGATGTGTATCTTGTGAAAACTTTACTATCTGCACACTTTAAAAAACTTTAACAATATTTTCTATACTGTTAAGAAATCTTCCAAATAGTTTCCTTTGATTGTGAAACCAATTATTAAAAATGTTAAAAGTCAATATATTTTGATTAGTTTACAAGAATAATTAGTTGAGGGGCTTCCCTGGTGGCGCAGTGGTTGAGAATCTGCCTGCTAATGCAGGGGACACGGGTTCGAGCCCTGGTCTGGGAAGATCCCACATGCTGCAGAGCAACTAGGCCCGTGAACCACAACTACTGAGCCTGCACGTCTGGAGCCTGTGCTCCGCAACAAGAGAGGCCGCGATAGTGAGAGGCCCGTGCACCGCGATGAAGAGTGGCCTCCGCTTGCCACAACTAGAGAAAGTCCTCACACAGAAACGAAGACCCAACACAGCCCTAAATAAATAAATAAATACTCCTGTTCTCTGTTTAAAAAAAAAAAAGAATAATTAGTTGATATGAGGGAAGATGGAAATTTATTAGCCAGAGTTCAACAAAAACTTGATAATTGGAAAAGATATTAAAAAATAATGATTTCCTAAGTACAACAAATCATGTATTTCTTTAATTTCAATCCTTGCAGTTTTGCAATTATCACCTTCTCAACTGTAGAGCCATTGCAATTAAGCACTGAAATAAGCAAAACTTAGGAACTGACATTTCAGTTACTGAATTACAAAATATTTAAATCAATATTTAAAAAACAGCATACATAGTTTCATTTATTTTCATTATTATCTTTGCTCCACTAAAAGTGCTAATAAGTTTTTATGAGAGTGAAAAGATCTATACAACTAATATATGTTATGAAACTATTGATTTGTATTGTATTTTAGAATTAAAACAAGATACGAAACTATTTTTAAATGCTTGTAATCTTTATTTTTTAATCCCTATTTCATGTGGTTTTATACTGCATAGAACGTATTAGTAAAATAGTATATATATAATACATATGCATATATTGGAGGTTCATACTAAAATTTTTATTTTTTTTTTGGTTTGTTTGTTGGAGTATGTAATCAAAGAACTTTGGAGTTCTCACTGATCACTCATGATCTGGCACACTGTTATTGCTAGCAGCAATTATTTATCCTAAAAATCTATATCATTGTTTTAGAGATTATAAATCAGCACATGGTTTCTAGCTTGTGAGCCTTTGTTTTTTTTTAATGTTAAGCTTTGATAAATGAAGTTTACCCTTACTCTAAATTCCAAAAACAGTAGTTCTCAAATGTAGAGCAGCATCAGTGTCAACTTACTAGAAACGTAAATTTTCAGGCCCTATTTCAGACCTATTGTTAACCAGAAATGCTGGTCAATGAGCTTGCCAGGTGATTCTAATGTTCACTCATGTTTGAGAACCATTGGCCTCCATGATTTAGACTCCTGGGTCATCCCTTCTTATTTCTTCCTGCTTCATAGTATATCTGAGACAGTTTCTTCAGATCTCGTGTGTCTCAGTCTTAGCTTGGACTTCTGTTCATCTCTACCTGAGATTTTCTTTTCTCCTTTCCTCCTCTTCTTTTCCCTTCTTCGTATTGTGAAAAATTGTTCATTAGTGTTATCCTCACAAAAGGGATAGTGTTCTGGTTCTTAAAATTTGTATGCCACAGCCAGTATGACAAATAGCGTGTTAAAGGGGATATTTTTAATATTTTCAAATTAATTTTTGTTAACTGCTTCCTGTTGGACTCAAATATGCCTGTGATTAACGTCCTATTCTTTTCCATCTATATCCTCTTGTTTTTGAATTTTATAATCTCAGAATAACTTTCCACCAACTAAAATTTTAAAATATACACTTCAAAGTATGAATCACCTAGATTCAGTAATTATTGAATTTTGTTTTATTTGCTTTACCTCTCTTCTGCACAGACACACGCACACACACACACAGACACATACACTTTTTTTCTGATTCATTTGAAATTAAATTGTATATATCAATACCTTTTACTCCTAAATACTTTTAAGAATAAAGATCAAAGTACCTTTTAGTGGGACTAGTACAAATGTACTAGTACTAGTACAAAATTGTTTTGAAAGGCCAATTTATAAAAAATGCTAAACCAATTATTAAAGCCTCTTAAATATTTTCAAGATCTTTCTATAAATGTCTTAATGAGGAAAAGGTATAGAACTCCAAGTTGTGAATTTATAAATGAATCCTCAAGGCTTTCTCAACCAGTTTTTCATCTGAACTACAGAACACAGAGGATGGTCTGGGTGACTATTTTCTCACTTCTCCCAGGGATGGTGCATAACTAGTACCAATTCAGATGGATAGGGGGGAAGTTAATTTATTACATACAAGGGGCGTATTAGAATGTTCTCTCTGGGAACCCAGGTTAGTTGGACTGTATATGTAGCAAGTTCTTAAAAGGATTTTGCTTTGATTAGATTGTAATGTTTATACAAATAACAATTTTTTTTTTAAATTTTAGATTACAGGTCCACCAGGTTGTGGAAAAACTCAGTTTTGTATAATGATGAGCATTTTGGCTACATTACCTACCAACATGGGAGGATTAGAAGGAGCCGTTGTGTACATTGACACGGAGTCAGCATTTAGTGCTGAAAGGTGGGAGATTTTATTATTTTTCATTATAATGCTTTATTTTTGTAACTTATGTACAGCATGTAACATTTACAAGCAAGTTAACATTTTTTATTTTTGAGAATACAGAGTGTTAGATACTGTTTTAAAGGAATTTTCCTTTTAAAATTAACACAGGCAGCAATTTCTTTTTGCCTTTTCTATCCCTTTCTTATTGGTTTGAGTGGGGTTCCTGAATAAGCTGTGTTTTGCAGAAAGTCAGGAAGAAACAAGTTTAAGAAACAGAGAGAGGTATGTAAGTAGAAAATGGAGAAGAGGGAAAGTTAATAAGACAGACAAAAGGTAAGCTGCTTTGTAAGTAATTGCTAGTTGGAAGTAAAATATTAGTGAATGGAAAAATTGCAATTTTCAAAACATTTTTTGCTTGAGAAATATTTTACTTTAATCTTTGAAAGAGTGTGGTATTAAATGCAAGAAACACACCGATGATAAGTATATGCATGCTTAGAATGAAAAGATTTCCTTAGTTTGGCAAGGACCTTTATTTTAACATTCTATGAGAAAGGCATTCAGTCATTTGCGTAACTCTGTATACCTGAAGATAAGTCTGATCTCCTCTTCCCCTGCTCTGATTGATGTTGATAAGTAGCAGTGCTTTATATATCTAGAGAATGACTCAATTCTGCTTTCTTAGCCAAGGTATAGTATAGGTATAGTTCTTTGGGTCTTTCTCTAGTTATGTCACAGTGAATCTTACTTATTTCTCTCTAAGAGTACTACAAAGATCAAAGTGTATTACCTGACCAGATAAATTTCAAATGGATTATTTTGCCTAGAGCTTATTTGCTTTGTTCTACATGTCTTGATTATCTATTCTTTCTAAGTATATGCCACTGGTTTGTCAGCTCTTTGAGTTTGTGTTATATCTTTGTATCTTGAAAGCCAAATCCTACGACTGACACATACTAACTGCTCAGAAAATGTTTGATAAATGAAGGAATTGATAGGTATTGCTCTCAGATCGTGGAATCCAGATACCATTTCCTACTAAAAGGAATGAGGGTTCCATGGGGGAATGGCTGATTCTAGCTATGGAGCAGAAAGTTTTGTTTGTTTGTTTTAGTAAAAGGCAAAAGATTTATTCAATCTGAAGAGAAACTAGCGTATTGGGAGGTTTTTAAGTTGAGTCTGAAACATCTTATCTGATAGCAAGAAAGCTATCAAAGACTAGCTAAGGGAGTGTCAGAAGGACTCTGGAGTCAACCTGAAGAGCTCCCACTGGCCAAAGATGAAACAAATTGAGCACCAGTAGAACAATAATAGAAGTTGATTGAAACACATGGAATATGTTTAAACTCATGAGTCTGTAATATTAAGAAATGAAAAGCAGGACTTCCCTGGTGGCACAGTGGTTGAGAATCCACCTGTCAATGCACGGGTCATGGGTTCGAGCCCTGATCTGGGAAGATGCCACATACCGTGGAGCAACTAAGCCTGTGCACCACACCTACTGAGCCTGCGCTCTAGAGCTCATGAACCACAACTACTGAGCCCGCATGCCACAACTACAGACGCCTGCATGCCTACAGGCTGTGCTCCACAACAAGAGAAGCCACCGCAATTAGAAGCCTGTGCACCACAATGAAGAGTAGCCCCCACTCTCTGCAACTAGAGAAAGCCCATACGCAGCATCGAAGACCCAATGCAGCCAAAAATAAATAAATAAATAAAATGAAAAGCAACAAATTGTTCACCATTGGAGAATTCTGGAGAAGCAACTTATTATTTTGAAAATGAGTTAAAAAAAAAGGAATACGAACTGTATTACTTTTCAATACGAACTGTATTACTAAGTAACAAATATGTCTTTTTTATGGAACTATTCCAATAATAAATGATGAAGGAATGATACAATATAACCAAATTATAAACTCTAATAATCTAGTGACCTAGGAACTGAATATTGTGATATAATAAATACATATTGTCATCCTGGTTACTGACAAACGAACTTCTAAAACCTTTGGAATTTCCTGAGTAATAGAGCTGAGAGGAGCATAATTTGTTATTTGTAATTAGCCCCTTTCCAACCATACCTGAGTTTATGCTAATTAGATGACTCTTGGTGGGCCCCTAGATTGCATCTGAAGGGGGCTGGTTGCCAGAGGAACTGGTCATGTGATTATAGGGTTGAACTTTCAGCCCTACCTCCCCAACCTCTGAGGAGGGAAGAGGGACTAGAAATGGATCAATCAGCATTCCCATTTAATGAATCATGCCCATGTAATGGAATCTCCACAAAACCCTCTAACTGATAGGGTTTGGAGAGCTTCTGGGTTGGTGAACACATTGAGGTGCTGGGGGGGATGGTACTCCCGATTTATAGCTGGTTGGTCTGAAGTACCAGAGGCCCGAGACTTGTGATTGAAGACTGAAGTGGGGGCAGCCTTGTGAATCCGAGCCTTTAACCTGCGGTGTCTGAGTTAACTCCTAGTAGTTAGTGTTAGAATTGAATTGACTTGTAGGACACCCAGTTGGTGTCCATAGGGAATTGGAAAATTGCTTCGTCTAGAAAACCCACACATTTGGTGTCAGAAGTGTTGTGAATAAAAACAGTTCATAAACGGAAAAGTGTGCTAGTATCACAAAAAGGCAACCAGTCATTGTGGTACTTGCTGATGGAAGAATAATCACACCAGAAAGTGATCCAGTTTTCAGATCCAACGACCAGTTTACAACATATACAGAGAAGAGAGCAACACGTGAAACTACATCTCAGGGATGTAATCAGAAAATCCAAACTGTGGAAAACAATAAACAACAATTTGTAGGATTAAAAAAAAAGAGTTGGAGGATAAACCTTTGGATTAAAAGAGACTTAGAAGATGTATCGAGGACATCTAGGTTGCTTCCATGTCCTGGCTATTGTAAATAATGCTGCAGAGAACATTGGGGTGCATGTATCTTTTTGAATTATAGTTTTCTCAGGATATATGCCCAGTAGTCGGAGTGCTGGGTCATATGGTAGTTCTATTTTTAGTTTTTTAGGGAACCTCCATACTATTCTCTATAGTGGCTGTATCAATTTACATTCCCACCAAGAGTATTACTCAGCCATAAAGAGGAATGAAATTGGGTCATTTGTAGAGATGTGGATGGACCTAGAGTCTGTCATACAGAGTGAAGTAAGTCAGAAAGAGAAAAACAAATATCGTATATTAACGCATATATGTGGAATTTAGAAAAATGGTACAGATGATCCTATTTGCAGGGCAGGAATAGAGATGCAGACATAGAGAATGGACATGTGGACACAGGGGGGAAGGGGAGGGTGGGATGAATTGGGAGATTAGGATAGACATATATACACTACCATGTGTAAACTAGATAGCTAGTAGGAACCTGTTGTATAGCACAGGGAACTCAGCTTGGTGCTCTGTGATGACCTAGATGTGTGGGATGGGTGGGAGGGAGGTCCGAGAGAGTGGATATAGGTATACATATAGCTGATTCACTTCATTGTACAGCAGAAACTAACATAACATTGTAAAGCAGTTATACTTCAATAAAAAAAAAAATAGAGCTTAAAAAAATGTATTGGGCTTCCCTGGTGGCGCAGTGGTTGAGAGTCCGCCTGCCGATGCAGGGAACACGGGTTCGTGCCCCGGTCCGGGAAGATCCCACATGCCGTGGAGCGGCTGGGCCCGTGAGCCATGGCCGCCGAGCCTGCGCGTCCGGAGCCTGTGCTCCGCAACGGGAGAGGCCACAACAGTGAGAGGCCCGTGTACCGCAAAAAAAAAACCAAAAACAAAAACAAAAAAAATGTATTGCTCACATCACATTGTACACCTTAAACTTACACAATGTTATATGTCAATTATATCTCAATAAAGCTGGGAAAAAGACATAGTGATCAATTGTAATGTGATAAACTTATTTGGATCTTTAACAAATAAATGGTAAAAAAAAAAACACAACAGAAGCATAAACATGTGACACCACTGGAAATCTGAACGTTGAAACATTTGATATTAAAGCTGATACAGACAAATATATTTGATGCTAAATCTGGTAAAGACACTGGCTCACTCAGGTTGTCCAGCTGAAAGGTACTCTTTAAAATGCCAATGACTAGCTTTCAACTCATAAGCCAAGAAAGTATTAAATAGCCAATTAGGTAATAAATAGCTAATGTATAAATAGCTCTTACAAAGGTCCTGGGGCATTTGCTTAAAGAATTGAAGGATTAAGGTTATTCTGATAACAGCAGTTTAGTTCACTGTAATTGGATTCTTGCTTTTTTTGCACCACTTTCAAAGCTGAGTTTACAGTGTCTTCTTAAACTGTTGCATTATTTCATTGTTATCAGCATTACAGTTCAGAGTAGGTTAAAAACCTATCAGTGAATTAGGTGAAATCCAGTAGCAGGTGACTAGTCTACATTCTCCGTATTAATTTGTGGAGATTTTTGTTTTTCTTTGTCTTTGCATTTAGTCTAATTGGCTACTTTTTGCATTCTCTGTATTAATTATTTTCCTTCATTATCTTTTCCTGCCTATGTACATATTACTTAGTACTTGCATTAGAGGCAGGCTGGAAAATTGAGTGGTAAAATTTTTGTCCCTTTTGTTGGAATCATGTTGCATAATTCACAAGGAACTCTTATGAAGGTCATTTGAAGACAAGGGTTGCGATTTATATTGTTTTTATTTTTCTAGTCTATTCTCCACAACGCTTGAAAAGTGTGATGATCTGGTGCTAGGATCAGGTGGAATCAAAGGTCCCTATGCTCTATGCTCTTTTGTATAGATGCCAGACTTGGTGTTCTTTTAGTGCCTTCTGGAGTTTGTCATGGCAGATCAGAGCATGGAGCTGGCTCTGTGATGCTTGGTCACATTTCATTTGTGCTGTTACAATATTGTTTGATTCCTATTTGGAGTTACTGGGGAAGGTTGGTCAATCAGTTAGGGAAGCTTTCTCCTGCAAGCAACTGGATACACAAAGAATAGCGGCTTAAACAACAAGAGGTTTATATTTTTCCCCATAACAGGAAAACCTGAGTAGGTCGTTGCTGGCACTGGTTCTGTCTCTCAGTGATGATAGAGACCTAGGGCTGTTACATTTTAGGCATAATATCCGTTCTGTGCTTGAGTCAGTGAGAATAGAAAGAGCCAATTATATCTTTCATCAGGAAAATATACTTTTCAGAGTAGCCGCCTCCTCCCTTCTGCTGATTTTCTTTTCACGCTCTGGAATCCTTCTGCAGACTTCTCACTTGGTTACCCCTACATGCAAGGGAGGATGGAAAAGTGAGGGCAAAACATATTTGTAACAAGTGTGATGGGGCGGGTTAACATAACTGCTTGAGTAAAATTGGGGTTCCCATAGCAAGGAAGAAGTGGGAATGGATATTGGTAGGTAATTAATAGTGTCTCCCACAACTGGGATAGTTTTTGGACTCAGATAAGAGATAAAGCAGGAAAATATAAGACCCAGAAAGGAATATGCTTTAGCTTTCTGTATGTCTCTGTATGGATAATTGTCTGCATTTTGTCCTTCAAACAAGCTCTCTGAAAAGCACAAATGAGGGCTTCCCTGGTGGCACAGTGGTTAAGAATCCACCTGCCAATGCAGGGGACATGGGTTTGAGCCTTGGTCTGGGAAGATCCCATGGGCTGTAGAGCAACTAAGCCCGCGTGCCGCAACTACTGAACCTACGTGCTGCAACCACCGAAGCCCACATTCCGAGAGCCCACGCTCCACAACAAGAGAAGCCACCGCAGTGAGAAGCCCCCGCACTGCAATGAAGACCCAACGCAGCCAAAAATAAATAAATAAAATAAATGAATTTTAAAAAATCAGTTAAAAAAGAAAAACACAAATGTGAAAGTGAATTGAAGGATTAACATGAAGGAAGATTAGGGATTAACATATAGAGAATTTAGGGTAAGTGAAAAAAGTGGAAAATAGTTTCTGTCAATAGTTGCTAGATATCTTTTTATCAAGAAGGAGGAAGAAAACAGAGGAAGAATAAATAAAAATAAGTGAAGTTTAAAATGTATTTAAAAAAAAGAAAGGATTTCCTTGCTGGTGCAGTGGTTAAGAGTCCGCCTGCCAATGCAGGAGACACGGGTCCTAGTCCGGGAGGATTCCACATGCAGCGGAGCAACTAAGCCCATGCGCCACAACTACTGAGACTGAACTCTAGAGCCCGCCAGCCACAACTACTGAGCCCACGTGCCACAACTACTGAAGCCCGCACGCCTAGAGCCCGTGCTCCACAACAAGAGAAGCCACCGCAATGAGAAGCCCATGCACCACAACGAAGAGTAGCCCCTGCTTGCCACAACTAGAGAAAGCCTGCACGCAGCAACGAAGACCCAACGCAGCCTAAAATTAAAGAAAGAAAGAAAGAAAAGAAAAAAGAAAACCTTGAGGTGATATACTTAAAAGCACTTTGGAATGCTTAGTTATATGTTTCTTTAAAGCAATACACTAGCTAGCTCATTTTTACATATTTTTGAGAAGTACGTTAATCATGCTTGTTCATCACAGGCTGCAATTGTATTTCTGTACTGCTTAATAATTAGATAATAGTATACTCTGGTGCTAAACCCTCAGGTACTCAGGGACTGCCTTGGGGAGAGGGGAATGCTAAACAGGCAGAGTTCTGGATCTCCTTCTTCTGATTGATTCAGGAAAAGTCTGTTTTTATTTGTTTTACCTATTGGACTTTGCTTAGGGTCTCATATAGTCTTAGATGCTATATGCTGTACATACCTTGAGAATAGAGATAAATAGGTTAGTGACCTGTCTATGGAAATTTTGGCAGCCGTGAAAATTCCAGTATACATGAATTGAATGAATACTATATTATCCCTATTGGGGATAATTAGAAAAAGATGGAACTGGAGATTAAGAATAAAAAAGGAAGGTAATATGGATGGTAGTAGTAATAGAAATTTTTGAAATAAAACTTTGGGAGAAATAAAATGGATAAAGGAAAATAAAGCAGTCTTAGAACTGCAAGTGGAATGTGTGTGAGGAAGACGGAGGGATCTGGGGAAGCAGGAGACGGGACCCAGGACCCTGGAAGGTGGAGACTTTGGGAGGTGGGACATAGAATTGGAATTGTAAGAGGCAGAAGTAGACATTCCTGAGATGTCATGAAATCAGAAGAGCTTTGAAAACTAGGAAGAAAGATGTAGTCCAACAGGGGAGGAAGAAAATCAAGTAATCACAAAATTGTAAAATTATAACTATTATAACTAAGTATACAGAGGAGAGGTATGTGTTGTGTTGGTACCATGTGGAAGCAATGGCCAAGCTTAGATCTGAAGGAAGTTTTGTACTTGGTGTTAATGTCATTTCTGAGGGTGCCAAGTACCCTACAGCCAGTTCCCTTTAATTCCTACCAAACTACCTAGAGTATCACTCGTTCTGAACCAGTGTATCAGGGAGAGGCATGAAGTGGTAGTGCCCAGCATGACTTCGGCTGATTCTGGAGGCAATACCAGTGTGGTCTTAGGGCCATTTACCTACTTGCTAGTTGGTACAAATCCAGATATTTAACCCAGGGGGCAAACAACAGGGGAGATAAATTCCCTTTTACCGTTTTTTGAGATGGTTTCATGAGTCTGAGTAGGTTTTTCTTAGTTCAGTTCCAGCTGTCCTATCATTTGTGAATCGAGGTGAATTAGTGGTGAGGGAGATCCTGAAGAGTTTTTATGGTAGAAAATGAAAATTAGTCATAAGTACTTATTATCACTAAAACAAAACATTGGAATATTCTGGAATCTGTAAGGAACTAATAGATTCACATTATTATACTTTGTAATACCACAATATGAAGCAAGTACATATTGAATTAATCAACAGGACAGTATTACATGAAGCTTTGAGAAACCATAAACTTATATTTCAGCACATTTATGATGTTAGATTTCAACTAGAATTTTGGAAAAGTTTTTTTTTTTTTTTACATTAAGCATGTGTTTGGTTTCAAGTTGGCACGTGGTCACTAATGTAAAGCTTTTCTTTTATAAAAGAGCTGTGAAGTAACAGGAGGAACTTATAACAAAAACCTTGATCTGAATCCAGTCTTCTCCACTTTAGTGAATGGTAATTCCATTTCTCCAGCTGCTCATCCGATTAGTCAAGAAATCCCTTCGATCCTCTATGGAACTGTATCTGGAGTGCAGTTACTTCTAATCACCTGATCTGTTCTCTAGGTCAAGTCATCATCTCTATCTGGATGACAGGCACTAGCTGATCTTGCTGTCACCCTTGCCCCTCCATAGCCTCTTCTACATTTGGTAGCTAGAGTGATTCTTTAAGAAAAGAAAAGAAGTTGGATCACATCAGTCCTGATCCTAGGTTTCGCATTTTGCTAAATGAAATCTAACCCCCCCCCAAAAAAAAACCCACAAACGTAAAAATCTTATGTGATCTTGGCCCCTGGCTAGCTCTCTCACCTTATTTCCTTTTATCCCACCTCTTGGTTCCTGTGTCCTAGCTACTACAAGCCTCCTTGTTACTCCTGCAACACCCCAGGCATCTTCCCACATGTGGACTTTTGCACTTGCTGTAATTCTCTTTTCCTGTGTGCTGTTTCACTGGATAGCCACATGGTTCACTTTCTCATCTCCCTTAAACCTTTGCTCAAATGTCACCGTGTTAAAGAGGCTTTCCCAGACTACCCTCCATGAAATAGCTCTTACTTCTGTCTGTCACAATCTGTTCCCTTAACCTGATTCACTTTTCTTAAAAGCACATATTATCCGACATGTTAATATATATTTATTTGTTTGTCTTTCTCAGTAGCATGCAAGTTCCATGAGGGAAGGATTTTTTTGTTTTGTTTTCTTGTTGTTGTTCATAGCTGTATCCTTAGCTCCTAGAATGGTGCCTCGCATATTAGGTCCTCAAATATTGAATGAATGAATCTTAAATGCATCTTTTGAAAAGAGTACTTTTAATAAAAAAGATGTCCACTAGATGGCACTGCTTTCAAATTTTATGTAATTAATGTCTGGGAGGAAAACATCTTTTCTTTCGGTGGCTGTAACCAAAAAAGATCTTTGTGGTGAAGATTGTCATAAGAAATTCTACGATTAATGTGAGGCATATAGAATACTACTTTTGTATTTGGTTTTTGATTTATATATTTTTAGATACTTTTTCTAAAATGAAAAACATTTGGAGAAACGTATAGAAAATGACAGCATATTCGTGTATAAATGTCCATTTGATACAGGTATTCAGCATGATAGCTGTGGATAAGGTTAGTTCAGGTCCACACATTGCCCACCCTCCTTCTGAGGTGTCTTTAATGGAATGAGAGAGAGAAATAGTTTCCAGAGCCTTTGACTATCAAGCTGCTTGCTGGTTGAAATCCAGCCTAGTGTTAGATTCAGAAAATTATTATTGTCTGTCAGCTGTTCAGTTGTTGTTGCCAATGACTTAGGTACTCTCAGTCTGGTTCCTAATCGACTGGGTATCCAAATTTTGAAAAACTTCCATGTTTCTGGCAGGTGTCACCTATCCTATTAAAAATCAGCAGGTTCCAAGTGTCAGAGCTTTTTATCTGACTTCTCTGACTAGCACTAAACTCAGCAAATAGTTGCCCTAATCAAGAAATTTACACATTTTCCCCAGACTCTCAAAATTTGCCCATTCTGCTTTGCCAGTGTCATCTCATTTCTTCTTGCTTTCATCACTTACCTCATTTCCTCCTTTTTTTCTAGTCCCTGTGCCTCCCTCTCTCAAGTACTTTTCCTGAATGGTCATTTGATCCATTCTGTACTCAACTTTTTACACAACTTTCGGTACTATTCCTTACTCCTAAAGTAATTTTTCCTCTTCTTTTTCAAACCAATGATGCCTTATCTTTTCACATTGTTCAAAATATACTTTTTTGTTTGTTTGTTTGTTTGCGGTACGCAGGCCTCTCACTGTTGTGGCCCCTCCCGTTGCGGGGCACAGGCTCTGGACGCGCAGGCTCAGCGGCCATGGCTCACTGGCCCAGCTGCTCCACGGCATGTGGGATCTTCCCGGACCGGAGCACGAACCCGTGTCCCCTGCATCGGCAGGCGGACTCTCAAACACTGCGCCACCAGGGAAGCCCCCAAAATATACTTTTTAAGGAATGTTATTAACTAGTTTTATTTTTTTTCTTTCCTGTTTTAGAGTTTCTCTTTCATTTCTGAGTATGGCATATGTGAGGAACTTATTTTATCTCTTTAACATTCTCAGCTTCTTCTTGGAGCTCATTAACTATTTAGAAATGAAAACACTATTCTTTTATACTTTTGTGTTGTTAAATGGGACATAAAATATAGGATGGTTTTAGTATATATAGTCCTTCGTCCCAGTCACCCTTGGATGGCTAAGTATGGGGCTGATAGGTATCATTTTAAATAGGAGACAATTACACTCAAAGATTTACATTTTGTATTTTTAGCCTGAAATATTTGAAATTTCTAATAACGATTATAGTTGCATCTGTTTCAACTTGTCACTCTCTAATACTTGGCCTACCCCATGCATTAGATCTAGCTTTGAGGTTGGAATTCAGTGTTTAGAAAATAATTTTTTGTTTACTAAGGAAATATTGGACACATCCATTTGTTTAGAAAATAGTTTCCTGTTTACCAAAGCACTTATTTTGTATGTATTTAAGTTTTAATTGAGAAAACATATTTTTCTGGTCTGAGACATGGAGATTTACTGATATCTGATTATTAGAATGATAATATTCTATATTCAAATATATTTCATTTCTGAAAATGAAAGCATTTTTCTTATTTACTAAACATATGGTGCTAGTCAAATTTTCATTTATAAAAAAACATATTTTTATGTTGAACCTCAGAGATATTGCTTGCTCAGCATTAGATGAGATTAAGAGCCCTTGCTAGGCGTGTGCTCTGACTGGTAATCTCTTTTAGTGCTTACAAACAAGGGCTTACATTCCATAATTGTATATGAAGCCATCTTGCTTATACCTGCTCTTTTTTTTTTTAATACCTGTTCTATTGATAAGGCTTTTTTTCCAGTGTTACTTATGGCTTATGAGTTTCCTAAGTAAAATTTATGTGGCCTTAAATATTGACTATTTTTATTTATTTATTTATTTTAATTTTTTGGTACAATTTTTAAAGGTTACTTTCCATTTAGTTATTACAAAATATTGGCTACATTCCCCATGTTGTACAATATACCCTCGAGCCTATCTTAAACCCAGTAGTTTGAACCTCCCACACTCCCAACCCTATATTGCCCCTCCCCTCCCCTCCCCACTGGTAACCACTAGTTTGTTCTCTGTATCTATGAGTCTGCCTGTTTTTTGTTATATTCACTAGTTTGTTGTATTTTTTTAGATTCCACATATAGGTGATATCATACAGTATTCATCTTTCTCTGTCTGACTCATTTCACTTAGCATAATGCCCTCTATTCATGTTGCTGCAAATGGCAAAAAAATATTGACTGTTTTTGCTTGTGCTATTTTTTCCTCCACAGACTGGTTGAGATAGCAGAATCTCGTTTTCCCAGATATTTTAACACTGAAGAAAAATTACTTTTGACAAGCAGTAAAGTTCATCTTTATCGGGAACTCAGCTGTGATGAAGTTCTACAAAGGTATGCTGTCTTAGATTTTGGTATTTTAGTAATACTTTGAAGATTTATTTTTTGTTTTTCATGTTTTCAGCTTCTGAGTAAAAAAAAGTCCCTACAAATTAGGATTATGAGAAATAATTATTTCAGTGTTCTTCATTTACTACTATTGGTTGAAGTATTTCTTTAAAAATGAAAAATATTTTAAATGAATAAAATGTTTTAGATTTAACTAATTAAGTGGTATGTTATCTACTGTTCCATTAACAAATTACCCCAAAGTTTAGCAGCTTAAAGCAGTAAACATCTGTTATCTCACATGGTTTTTGAGGGTTAGGTATCTGGGAATGGCTTAGCTGAGTATTTCAGGCTCAGGGTTGCTCAAGAGCTTGCAGTTAAGCTGTTGGCCAGGGTTGTAGTCATCTCAAGGGTCACCTGAGGCTGGAGAATCTTAGAGAATTCCAGGATCATTCATGTAGTTGCTGGAAGGCCTCCCTTCCTTCCTGGAGAGGCCTCTAGTTCTCACTGTGTGGGTCTCTCCATAGGGCTGCTTACAACATGTTGTTGACTGAAAAAAAAAAAAAGCACACAACCTAAAAGTTGAGAATTATGTTTTATTCAGAAGACATACTGAGGACTTAAGCCTAGGAGGCAGCCTCTCAGATAGCTCTGAGGGACTGCTCCAAAGAGGTAAGGGAGAAGCCAGGATATAGGAGTTTTTGCAACAAAAACAAGGTAGTTGAAACATCAAAAAATTACTGTTAATTAAAGAAAAAACAAACATTTTGAGTTAATGAATTTAGCACTTTTGTATGTATGGGAAGATGCAAGAGTCTGGGCTATTGAAATCATTCCTTTGATATGCACCTTAACTGTCTAGGGCCAGTATCTTGCTTTTCTCTATTCTGAATTCCCTCAAGGTGCACAGTCAGGGCAGCTGCCGTGGCTGATGGCTTGATGGCCTCAACATCCTTTGTTTACTGATGTGGCAGGTGACATTTTTGGTCCACAATGGTGTCTTGCCTCTGCCAGAGCCAGTGCTCTGAGAGAGAGTGGGCAAGTAAGAAGGAGCCCAAGATGGATGCTGTAGTCCTTCACAACCTACTCTCAGAAATGGTGTACTGTCATTTTGTCATATGCTATTGGTCCACAGGACAACCCTGGTACAATGTGGGAGGGGACTCCACAAGGATGTGAATACCAGGAGGTGGGAGTAAATAGGGACCATTTTGGAGCTGGGCTACGGCAAGCAGTTTTGCTCTAAACTGGAGCTTTAGCAGTATCATAAGAAAACCAAGGGGGCTTCCCTGGTGGTGCAGTGGTTGAGAATCTGCCTGCCAATGCAGGGGACACGGGTTCGAGCCCTGGTCTGGGAAGATCCCACATACCGCAGAGCAACTGGGCCCGTGAGCCACAACTACTGAGCCTGCGTGTCTGGAGCCTGTGCTCCGCAACAAGAGAGGCCGCGACAGTGAGAGGCCCACACACCTCAATGAAGAGTGGCCCCCGCTTGCCACAACTAGGGAAAGCCCTCGCACAGAAACGAAGACCCAACACAGCCAAAATAAATAAATTAATTAATTTTAAAAAAAGTGGATAAGCAGTAAAATCTACATTTGAGCTGATACAAATTGTCAGAAGAGAAATAAATATCGACACGTTTCACATTTGAGGTAGATTAGATAAATGTTTGATTAAAAAGAAAAGGAAACCAAGGAGTGAAGCTAAATGAAAACATTTTGGCCTATTTCCCGAAGTGTGCAATATATATAGAAGAGCTGAAAATAATGTATGTTTATTGACTATCTGCAATAATTACTGCAACTTAGGGAAGAATAATTTGTTGTTTTAAAGGTAGTTAACCTTTCCATGCCCTATTTTTTAAAATTATACCTTAAATTTATCCACTATTTTATAAATTCTGCTTTTACAGGATTGAATCCTTGGAAGAAGAAATTATTTCAAAAGGAGTTAAACTTGTGATTATCGACTCTGTTGCTTCTGTGGTAAGAAAGGAGTTTGATACACAACTTCAGGGCAACATGAGAGAAAGGAACAAGTTCTTGGCGAGAGAAGCAGCCTCTTTGAAGTATTTGGCTGAGGAATTTTCAATCCCAGTAAGTTTTTCTTTTTCTCTTTTTTTCCTCTTTCTTTCTTTTTTTCCTTTCTTTTATATTTTCACTAACTTATAACATCAAATAATAAAATTAAAAGGAAATTAAAACATGACTTTTTAATGGTAGCACAGTCTAATTGCTATAGCAAATACCACCATCTTCTAAAATTTGTTCATCTCTTGAGATTATTTCGTCCTTTTCACAATTTGAGCCTAAGAAGATTTAAATATTGTTTTCCAAAGTTCCTATAGTCAGTACTTTTCTTCCCTCTCATTGTTTAGTCTTTGTGCATGTTTTTATATTACTTTTATCACACTGAGATAAGTAATAAGTATTAAAACTCCATGAAATTGCCTGTGTCTGTTTCTATACAGCTTTTTTTTTTATGGCAGAAGTTGTCAGTTTTATAAGTATTTAAGGTTTAGATATTGTTATTGTGTTCAGTGCTGTTTTGTACACCATAGGATTTGGTTTGCTTCAAAAGCCAGAGGTTGATTTTTTAGGGTGTTTGGAGTGATAGTAATGAAAGCGTAAGTAAGGAAAACTTGAAAAATTACTCTTGGCATGACTTTCAGTAGTGGGAATTGTGATCAGGAAATCTGAAGATGAGGTGTATTTCAAGGGTTTGTGCTGGGTAAGCTATGAGTACTAAGTTATATTCCCGTTAGCAGTGTGTGGGAGAGTGCAGCTTGCTCTGAAGTCTCACCAACATTTAGCATTGTCAGGCTTTTCAATTTTAGCCATGCATCATCTCAACAGAAGATAGGAAAATTCCTTAAACTGAGATAAAATTTAGTGATGATTTTATAATTTTTAGATTTGTTTGGAAAATTAAAACCTTGGATCTTTGTAACATAGAGAATATGTACTGTTAGTGGAAACTACCACATAGCCTTTGAGATTGATAAACCTAAGCAAGAATCGAGGGGGAAAATGTGGCATTCAAAAAGTTCTACATGTTTTAATGGCTTTTAAATTCATATTTTGGATTATATGGTATAATTCCTGGTGAATCGAGTGCTGTAAAGCTTATCTTGGATGATGCTTATCTTTTAAATTTTATTATAGTTGCTTAAAAGGACAAATTCAAATCCATATTTTCCCTGGTCAAGGAGAATAAGGAAATTTAAAAAATATTTTATAGAGTTACTTGAGTGAATGGAAAAGTTAAGTATATATGTTTATTTTATTCATATTGTTGTGTGACTTAATCTTGTGTAAAATATGAAAATTCACTTTTTAAAAGTTATATTTGTTTGTTTTTATTTATTTAAAATATTTATTTATTTGGTTGCGCCGGGTCTTAGTTGTGGCAGGCAGGCTCCTTAGTTGTGGCATGCAAACTCTTAGTTGCGGCACGCATGTGGGATCTAGCCCTGACCTGGGCCTCCTGCATTGGGAGCGTGGAGTCTTATCCACTGGGCCACCAGGGAAGTCCCTGTCTGCTTTTAAATTGTAATTGTAGGCTAATGTATTTCAGTTTTTTCTGAGGTGATTATTTATTTTCCTGAGTGAGAAAGGGGCTCTGCTTTTCTTTGTTTTTAATAGAGCCCTCTGAAAGAATAGGTACTTAGTATCCTCATATCCTTCTGTCTTTGCCTTTGTTTTTCTGTTCAGAGGTAAATGCAGAATATAACATGTACTTATGTAACACAGTATGGTATTGGTTTTTCTGACAAATCAGTATTGGTTTTAGAAGGCTTTTGAAAAATACTTCCTTTAGGAAATCTCAGAATTTTCCTAGCCTAATTACCTCACTTAAATGGAAAATCATAAACTTTTAAGCTTTTATGCTATACTTTGAAAAGGTGGCTTCATATGGAAGTAAATGCCTTAAAAGGTGTGTTGTTTTCTGGTTCATTATACCTTTCAAATTAGCAAACCTTATGCTTCCTGGTACTTAAACGTGCCAACAAACATTCCTGCCCCAAGAAGTGTTTGCTGTTCCTCAGCCTGGAGTATCCATTATCCATATTGTCTCCTGTTATTAGTGAGGGCTTCCCTGACCATATAAGTATTAACCACACTCCCTGCCTCTCCATGTCTCTTATTATGCTTTATGTTCCTCCATCATAGTTTTCACCCTCTAGCATTATATATTTATGTTTATTGTTTGTGTGACCTCACCACCCCATAGTACGGTTAAAGGGATTCTGTCTACTTTGTTCATGGCTTTATTCTCAGTACCAGGAATAGTGCCTAACACATAGTAGGCACTCAGTAAATGTTTTTGAATGTATGAGTTTAGATACTGCTTTTCTTCTTAGACTTGATTTAATCTTATGTATGTTTATACTGAACTTAAATTTTATCATTTGCTTTTATCTTTACTTTGATCCTATCTTTAATATTGTTTACTATTTATAATAGTAATAAAATATAACTTTAGATGGCAGAATCTTATCATATGGGAGCTGGACTCAGTTCACACTGGTGTCTTATAGGAAGAAAAAGAATTCTTAAGATTCTTAAACTTGGAAAAGGCTTTAGAGATCTAGATAGTATCACAGAACCAGGAATTAGAAGAGATTTATCTCAGTTTAGTAAAACTGTGGTAAGTGAATGTCTGATGGCCTCTGAAGATTGGGTAGAAAGCCAAGCATTCCAGCCTGTTCTTTGGCTGTGGATCTGAGATGGTGGACAGGGCCAGGATGCCTGGCATTTTGATACACTCTAGATATCTTCATTCAAATGAGAGTAAAGAGTAAAACCAACTTGGCTGTGGGTTGAGTACTTCATTGAATTTAAATATGTCTCTACAGTGAACTTTCAGTGCTTTTAAAATGTGGGGAAAAAGCTTAAAATATAATTTGTATTTAATTTCGATTGTCACATTGTGTATATATTTGTGTATGGTATGTACAGTTGTCCCTCAGTATCTGCAGAGGCTTGCTTCCAGGACCCCTGCAGATACCAAAATCTGCAGATGTTCAAGTCCCTTATATAAAATGGTTGTCCTCCTTATCCGTGGGTTTTGTGTCCAGGGTTTTGCATCAAAAATTCTCCAAGGAAACACAGCATTGTAAAGCAACTATACTCCAATAAAAATTAATAAAAAATTAAAAACTAAAATGTATCATAGATTAGAAAAAAAAATTCTCCAAGTGAGAATTTTTGATCCATGGTTGGTTGAATCCACAGATATGGAACCCATGGATATGGAAGATGATTATATGTGTGTTTGTATGCAAGCATGCCTGCGTGTGTGGAGATTTCAACATCCTTTCTCAGTAATTGATAGAATTAATGGGCAGAAAGTCAGAAGACTTGGATAACATAAACAGTCAACTTGATCTAATCGGTGTTTACAAAACATTCCATTCAAGTGCCTGCAGAATACATATTCCTTTCTGGTACACATGAGATATTCACCAATATAGACCATATTTGGGGACATACAATAAATCTCAACATATTTAAAAGATTGAAATCATACAAAGTGTGTTTTTTGACCCCAAGAGAACTAAGCTAGAAATTGATAACAGAAACATGTCTGGAAAATCCACAGACATTTGGAAATTAAACAAAAATACTTCTAAATAACCCATGAGTCAGAGAATAAATCACAAGAGAACTTAGAAAATATTTTGAAGTAAATAAAAATGAAAATACAACATATCAAAATTTGTGGATTGCAGCTAAATCACTGCTTAGAGGGAAGTTTATTTAATTAAATGCTTATACTGGAAAAGAAGAAAGTTTTCAAATCAGTGATCTAGCTTGTAAAAAATACAAGAATAAATTAAACCCAAAATAAGCAGAAGGAAGGAAAAAATAAAGATAAAAGCATGAATCCATGAAATTAAAAATAGGAAACAATAGAGAAAAGAATCAATGAAATAGAAAGCTAGTTCTTTGAAAAGATTAATAAAATTGATAAAACTGTCACCAGACTGACCAAGAGAAAAACAAATTAGCAGTATCAAGAATGAGAGGGGATATCACTGAAGGTCCTACAAATACTAAATGAATAATAAGGGAATGTTATGAGCAACTTCATTTCAGTAAGTTTGATAACTTAGATGAAATGGGCAGATTCTTTGAAATACACAAACTATCAAAGCTTACTGAGGAAGAAAGAGATAAGCTGGATAGTCCTATATCTGTTAAAGGAGTTGAATTTGTAATTAAAAATCTCACAAAGAAAATGCTAGGTCCAAAGTCTTTACTGGTAAAATCTATCAAACATTTAAGGAAGAAATAGTATCAATTCTATACAAACCTTCCAGAAAATTTTTAAGAAAACTACAGAGTGATGTTCCTCATGAACATAAATACACAAATCCTTAAAATATGTTAACAAATTAAATTCAGCAATAAATAAAAAGGATAACTACATCATGACCAAGTAAAGCTTATTTCAGGAATGTTTCATTGATTTTGAATGCAACATTAAAATATAAAATTTACTACAGCAACACATTAAAAAAAAGGATCATCTCAGTAGATGTAGGAAGGAAAAACAGTTGACAAAATTCATTAGCTATTCATGATGAAAACTCTGAGCAAACCAGTAGTAGAAGGGAACTTTCTCAACCTGATAAAGGGCATCTACTAAAAAACTACAGCTAACATCATACTTAATGGTGATATATTGAATTCTTTCTTCCTAAGATTGGGAATAAGGCAAAGATGACCCATTCTTGCCATTTCTAATCAACAGTGTATTGTAGACTCTAGCCAGTGTGATATGGCAAGAAAAAGAATTTAAGTATACCTGTATTTAAATTAGAAAAGAAGAAATAAGACTATCTTTATTCATAGACAATATGATATGTTTGGTAGAAAATCCCAAAGATTTTACCCAAAAAGCTACTAGATTTAACAAGTGATTTTAGCAAGATTACAGGATACGAGAATTGATATATAGAAATTAATTGTTTCTCTATATGCTAGTGGTGAACAATTAGAAACTGAAATTGAAAACCTGTACCATTAATAAGAATACCAAAACCATGAAATCTTGGTGATAAATGAAACAAAATATATGTTAGATTTTTATACTGAAAACTATAAAGCATTGATGAGAGAACTCAAAGTAGACCTAAATAAATGAAAACATACCATGCTCATGGACTGCAGACTCACCAATGTCAAGATGTTAATCCTCTCCAAATTGCTCTATGTATTCAATACACAATCCCAATCGAAATCCCAGTAGGCTTTTGGGTAGAAATCAACAATCTGACTGTGAAATTTATGTAGAAAAGCAAAAGATAGAGAACAGTTAGAACAATTTATAAAAAGGAAAGTATAGTTAGAAGACTCACACTCCCTGATTTTAAGACCTACTAGAAAGCCACAGTAATTAAGACAGTGTTGTATTGGTGATAGGATTGACACCAGATCAATGGAACAGAATAGAGAGTGCAGAAATAAATCCATAGATTTACAGTTAATTTTGAACAAAGATGCTAAGGTAATTCAGTGGAAAAGAGATAGTTTGTCAACAGATTGTGCTAGAACCATTGGATATCCATATGTAACAAACAAACAAATCTTGACTTGTACTATTATAGAAACCCAACTCAAAATGGTTGACACACTGTAACATAAAACCTAAAACTATAAAACTTCTGGAAAAAAAACATGGGAGAAAATATTTGTGGCCTTGGGCCAGGCAAAGATTTCTTAAATGACATTAAAAATATGCACCAGGGGGCTTTCCTGGTGGCGCAATGGTTGAGAGTCCGCCTGCCGATGCAGGGGACACGGGTTCGTGCCCCGGTCCGGGAAGATCCCACATGCCACGGAGCAGCTGGGCCCGTGAGCCATGGCCGCTGAGCCTGCGCGTCCGGAGCCTGTGCTCTGCAATGGGAGAAGCCACAACAGTGAGAGGCCCGCGTACGGCAAAAAAAAAAAAAAAAAAAAAAATGCACCAGGGACTTCCCTGGTGGCGCAGTGGTTAAGAATCTGCCTGCCGATGCAGGGGACACGGGTTTGAGCCCTGGTCCGGGAAGATCCCACATGCCGCGGAGCAACTAAGCCCGTGCACCACAACTACTGAGCCTGCGCTCCAGAGCCTGTGAACCATAACTACTGAGCCCACGTGCCACAACTACTGAATCCCACGCGTCTAGAGCCTGTGCTCTGTAACAAGAGAAGCCACCACAATGAGTAGTCTGTGCGCCACAATGAAGAGTAGCCCCTGCTCGCCACAACTAGAGAAAGCCCACACACAGCAATGAAAGCCCAATGCAGCCAAAAATAAATAAATTTATTAAAAAAAAACATAAAAAATTAACATTTCTATTCTTTGAAGATACTTAAGAAGATGAAAAAACAAGCCACAGACTGGGAGATAATATTTGTGCAACTCATATGTTAAAGGACTGGTAACTTAAAGGGCTATGAAAACTCAGTAACAATCTAATTTTTAAAATGGGCAAAAAAATGGGCAAAAGATTTGGATAAACACTTCAGCAAAGAAGATATACAGGTGGCAAATAATTGCTCAAAATTATTAGTCATTAGGGAAATGCAAAGTAAAATCACAATGAAATACTACTATACACCTATTAGAATGGTTCAAAAAACAAAAGCAAAAACCCTGACAATACCAAATGCTGACAAGGATACATGGATACGGAGCAGCTCGAATTCTCTTACATGCTGATGGAAATGCTAAATGGTATTGCCACCTTGGAAAACATTTTGACAGTTTCTTGTAAAGTTAAACATCTACTTTAACTATATGACCAAGCAGTCTTTCTCCTAGGTATTTTTTTTACCCTAATAAATGATATATATCATACAAAAATCTGAAAATGTTTTTAGTAGCATAATTCATAATCACCAAACACCAGAAACAACCCAAACAGATCTGGGTTAGAATTCAGACTCCTCCATTTACTACCTGTATAACTATAACTTAATTACTTTTCTGTTTTTCAGTTTCCTAATGTGTAAAGTGAGAGTAATAATGCCCAACTTTTTATTTATTTTTAAAATAAATTTATTTATTTATTTAATTTTTGGCTGTGTTGGGTCTACGTTGCTGCACATGGGCTTTCTCTAGTTGCGACAAACGGGGGCTACTCTTTGTTGCAGTGCGTGGGCTTCTCACTGTGGTGGCTTCTCTTGTTGCAGAGCACGGGCTCTAAGCATGTGGGCTTCAGTAGTTGTGGTGCTTGAGCTCAGTAGTTGTGGCACACAGGCTTAGTTGCTCCGCAGCATGTGGGACCTTCCTGGACCAGGGATCAAACCCATGTCCCCTGCATTGGCAGGCGGATTCTTAACCACTGTGCTACTAGGGAAGTCCAGTAATGCCCAACTTTAAAACAGTGGGATAGTGCCCATTTTTCAGTAGATCCTTGGAAAAGAGGATAGTACTTTAAAAAAAAAGTATTTCCCTTATAGTAGTAATTGGTTGTTCTTTTGAATTAAATATACTTAGCACAGAGCCTCATATACAGCTTAACAAATAAAAAAAGCTGTAAGGAACCCTTATATCTAATATTTAACACCTTCCTTTTATACATCAGAGAATCTTATTGTCTTATTTCCTTCTAGAAACAGTAATACTTTGTTTCCCACTTGTTTGCCCCAGGACTTTCAGATGCCAGTGAGCCCATACTCATTCTGCCCTGTTAGCTCACTGTGCCAAAGGTCAGTAAACTTCTGTGAAGAGCCAGATAGATAGTAATATTTTAGGCTTTGTGGGCCCTAATGTCTCTGTGGTAACTACTCAACTCAGCCATGGTAGCATAAAAGTAGCCATAAACAATTTGTAAACTAATGGGTGTGGTTATAGTTCAATAAAATCTTGTTTACAAAACCAGATGGAGGGCCATGGGCCACAATTTGCCATCCCCTGATCTGGACCCTTCTCTTTTCTCCCTAGCCTTGGACCCAGGGCTGGCGCTACCATTAGTTTAAGGAATTTGGAGGAAGGGAACGAGAGCAGTCTGCTCATAAAGCAGTGTTTTCTCAAACTAGTTTAAGACATTGGCCCCTTTTAAATGCAAGTGATATGCTCTTAACCCCCATTTCTGACTTCAGATTTATTATAATATCACAGACATATATAGAATTATAAAACTAGCTAATAACTCTTCATATTAAATCATACTTATGAAACCATAAAAGTGGGTTGTATTGAATAAACAATACTATTCAAAGTAATTATTCTAATGTTACAGATGATCATTTGCTAAATTAAATTATTACTTGCAATATAAATAACATAGCATAGCTTCTTTTGAATTATATGTGTGCGTGTGTGTGTGTGTGTGTGTGTGTGTGTGTGTGTGTGTATTTACTGTAGTTCATGTGATGACTCAACTTTGAACTACTACAAAACCTTCTTCTGTTTGGGAAGGGTAACGTCATTTGGCCCTTACATGGGCATGAATGCATTTACGTTTGAATTCTGCTATTACTTTTTTCTTATTCGTCTCTGACAATTAAAGTTGTACCACTTGGCATCACTTGATTGAAAATACACATTAATATCTGTTGGCAGTTTTTAATTATAAAATGCCTATACTAATATTTTGAGGCTATCATTGAAATGGAAATATAAAATTTAAAAATTCTCAGAGAAAATTTACAAAACTTTGAATATGTTCACCGACTACAGTTTGAGAAACACAGTTGTACTGGTCTTGTAGAGGTTTTTTCCTGAATATTGTGGGGGAAGTTTAAGGGACACTCTGCTATTGAGATGTAGGATGAAAAACCTTTGTCTTTTTTTTTTTTAAATTGAAGTATAGCTAATTGACAATGTTTTGTTTGTTTCAAGTGTACAGCAAAGTGATTCAGTTATACATATACATATATGTATATATTCTTTTTCAGATTCTTTTCCATTATAGAAGACCTTTGTCTTTTTAAAGTGTGTCCATGCTAGTATTAGAAAAAACAGTAGACTCTAAAACTATTTATAATTAATGAAAATAACATAAGAAAAGAATTTAAATATTACCTGTATAAAATGAATTGTGGTTATGGTTATTTATGTTGCTTGTTATCATTGATTTCTAAATATCATACAAAACAGTTATTATACATATTGTTAATTATGTATTAGGTTAAAATAATGAGATTTTCTTGCCAAAAAAAGACCTTAAAGATCATTTAGATTAGCCTCTTCATTTTATAGATGACAATGAGGCTGAGAGGTGACCTTACTTGTTCTCCTATTTTTAGCATAGGAGAGGGCAGATGAATGGATAGAATGTAAGATCTTTTGGGTGCCAGTTCTGAGATTTTTTCCTACAGTAGGATTCTCTTTTTTTCTGAGATCTACAGAATGATGGTGGTCCTTCTTTGAAAATGCTTCCAGTGTATCTTGAACAGGCCCGTACAAATACCAAAAAAATGCACAAAATGCCAAGATCTAAATTTTTACTGTTTCAGAGAATTTTCAACAAGGTAACTTCAGTTGTTGGTATATGAGTAGCACTGAAGTTTCCTGTCTCTTTCCCCTCTATCTTCTTTTACCTTCATTTCTTGATATTGTGCAAATGTTTTCTGCTGTAAGGGAACTAGTACCAGTTACCAATATTTAGAAAACTGGTATATCAAGAAAAATTTGAATATACTATTTAAACATTCTAAGAAGGAAAAGTCTTATTTTCAATGAAAGTTGTTAAAATCCAAATTATTTTACTGGTGTGGTTTTGACAGGGTTTTCTCTTGTTGCCATCTATGTTCTTGATTTTCTCTTGTTTCTATCTGTGTTCTTGATTGTATGTTTTTTGAGAAAATGCATTGCTCTAATTTATTGCATAATGTGATTTCTTTTGAAATATTAATGCTCATAAAATATTTAAAGCTGTTTAGAAAAATTAATTAAAATGTATTGTATTATATTTTAAGGACATAAGGGTTTAAAATCTTTGGCAAGTGGAAACTTTGTTTTTGTTTTGAGTGAGGCAAATATTACAAGGTTAAACTTTTTATTATTATTTGACAAAAGCATAAAAATATTTTTTTTCTCAGTTTAATGGTAAATTTCATATGGGCCAGAATTTCTTTTCTTTTACTTTTAGCTGTCCCATCATGCAAAGTGGGTTTAACTTGTAGGATTATGACTTATCTTAGATACTAATAAATATTGAAAATTTAAAAAAATAGGAAGCTAGGCCAATGCGTTTAAAATAATTAAAGTTTTGTTAATTACAAAATTGGAATAGAATGTTTATGACTTGTGAGATCGAAGAAAAAGGTATGTATGCATCCAATTTTGACATTTATTCTTGTCATAAAGGTAAAAATTCAGGATTTGCATTTCTGTGAAAACCTAATGAAGTTTCTCTAATTGTGAAATAGAAACCCTACACTCTAGATATATGTAACTAAGCCATCAAAACTCTAGAGTTACATTTTATTGTTGTGTAATGTTACTGTATGATTTTTCAGAAATCATATAATTTTTGGTTTACTTTGATTACTTTCATATTAATTACTGAAAGCAAACACTGTGGGAATTCTGTGAGGTAAGAAACGTCTTTTACATTTTTTTTTGTTTTTCATAAGTGCCTTGTGTTTGCTAACTCACATTTGAAGTCAGATTATCCTTAAAGATACCCTATATTCATTCAGGTGGCTGAAACTCATAGACTAGACTAAACCTTCATTTTATTTCATTAGTTAGTGAGAATAATTCTAGAAAAATTATATCTTTCTTTTGTGTAGCTCTTTATAATTTATAAAACTTTGTTTTTATTGGTTTTTTTAAAAAAATAAATTTATTTATTTTTGATTGTGTTGGGTCTTCGTTGCTGTGCGCGGGCTTTCTCTAGTTGCGGCGAGTGGGGGCTACTCTTCCTTGCGGTGCGCAGGCTTCTCATTGCGGTGGCTTCTCTTGTTGGGGAGCATGGGCTCTAGGCGCACGGGTTTCAGTAGTTGTGGTATGTGGGCTCAGTAGTTGTGGCTTATGGGCTCTAGAGCACAGGCTCAATAGTTGTGGCTCACGGGCTTAGTTGCTCCGCGGCATGTGGGATCTTCCTGGACCAGAGCTCGAACCATTGTCCCCTGCATTGGCAGGTGGATTCTTAACTACTGTGCCACCAGGGAAGTCCCAAGTTCCTGTTTTTATTGTTGACTAGAGCAAAAAACTAGAAACAACTTAAGATTAATGAGTGGGTGATTGGCTAAATTAATGGTGGAACATCCATACAATGGAATGCTGTGATGTTGTTAAAATGAATGAGATAACCCAGGAATGTATTCACAGGTTGTTTAGGAAAGGATTAACTCAGCTGGTGTGGGTTGCTCAAACCCAGCGTATTCCCAAGGAAGTCTTATCTTCAGGACTGCCAGCTCCTGGGAAATGAACTCAGAGCCTTTGGAATATTCTGCTTAATAAGAGTGTTTTTATATGCCTGATGCCTTGGTCCACACAACACCAGTTGAATCAGGTAGTTTATACAAACTGTGATTTATGGAGAACACCGATTTGGCTCTGGGGACTATAATCTCAGTAGCTAAGGTCAGTCATGCAGGCCCTGCATGGTATGTGACTGACTCCCAGTAAAAACTCTGGACACCAGAACTTGGGTGAGCTTTCCTGGTGGACTTTGCTTCACATGTGTTGTCACACATCATTGCTGGGACAATTAAACACGTCCATGCAACTCCACTGTGGGATGACACTTGGAAACTGGTACCTGGTTTCTACTGGGCTTTGCTCATCCTCCTTTTCCTCTTTGCTTATATCAATCTGTATCCTTTTGCTGTACTAAACCATAACTGAGTGTAAGAGCTTTTCTGAGTCCTGTGAGTCCTTTCAGTGAATCACCGAGCCAGAAAGTGGTGTTAGAGACCCCTAACACACAGGGGCATCAATAGATAGGTGCCAGAATGTTTATGGGAGCTTAACCTAATTGCTCAAAACTGGCAAAATTTAGTTATTAGTATTGCATCAACCTTAATTTATTGATTTTGATCATTGTACTATGATTATATAAGATGTTAACATTAGGAGAAGCTGGGTGAAGAGCATATAGGAACTCCCTGTACTCTTTTTGCAACTATTTGGTGAATCTAAAATTATTTCAAAATAATAAGTTAAAAAAAGAGAGTGTGTTTTTATGTTCATAAATTGGCTCTGGAAGCTCATTAAGAAACTCCATTGGTTGCATTTGGAGAAGGAAAACAGGGGCTGGAAGAGGACTTCTGTTTGATGCACTGGATCTCTTCCATTTAGTTGTCTGGTCCTGTAGATATTACGTAATACCTCTTCAATTTAAATGCTGCTCTTCATCTTTCAGCAAATCTATCTGGCTCCATTTTCAATATATATTAAGTACCATCATAAGATTAATTCCCATCATCTTCAATGCTATCTACCCTGGTTCTGGTTGTTTAAGAATACTGGCTTTGGAGTTAGGTGTGGGTTTGAATCATAGCTTCATTGTTTGCTAGTTTTGTGACCTTGAGTAAGTTATTTATCCTAGTTCCAACTCTTAGTTTCCCATTTGAAAAATGGGGATGATAATATCTGACTCATAGGGGTGTGAGGATTAAATGAGACAATGTTTGTAATGTTCTTTGTACAATGTTTGACACATTCAGTAAGAGGTAGCCATTAATCATTAACTTTAGTAGTTACCTCATTCCAGGTGCTTGGTATATTTTATCTCTCTCCTCCTGTTTTTTTTTTTTTTTTCTCAGAAGGCTGCAAGCTCCTCAAAAGGAAAAATCATGTCTTAGGGCTGTATCCCTTCTAGCTGTTTTGTTGATGGTTGCTGTTACTGCCTAACCCTCCTATACCTGGTTCACTCACTTATTCTTTGGATCTCAGTCACTCTTCCTTTTTTTTAATCTTTTTAACACAGACTTTTTTTTTTTTTTTTTTTTTTTTTTTTTTGTGGTACGCGGGCCTCTCACTGTCGTGGCCTCTCCCGTTGCGGAGCACAGGCTCCGGACGCGCAGGCTCAGCGGCCACGGCTCACGGGCCCAGCCGCTCCGTGGCATGTGGGATCTTCCCGGACCGGGGCACGAACCCACATCCCCTGCATCGGCAGGCGGACTCTCAACCACTGCGCCAC
Organism: Tursiops truncatus; assembly: GCF_011762595.2. Classification (NCBI taxonomy): domain Eukaryota; kingdom Metazoa; phylum Chordata; class Mammalia; order Artiodactyla; family Delphinidae; genus Tursiops; species Tursiops truncatus. Next base: position 34,161,272 of record NC_047035.1, on the reverse strand, counting down.
CAGGGAAGCCCAACACAGACTTTTTTGAAACATAATACTAATATAGAAAAGTACACAAATTATAAATGTATAAGTCAATAAGTGTTTGCAAAGTGAGCACATTTGTATAGTCAGCACTAGATCAAGAAACAGACCATTACCCCAGAAGCCCTCATGTCCCCCTTCTAATCAAGGGTAACCGATATCCTGACTTCTTACAACACCAGAGGTGAGTTCTATGTATCTTTGAAATTTAATAAATGGAATCATTTAGTAAATACTTTTTGTGTGTCTGGCTTCTTCTGCTCAGCATTATATTTGTGAGATGAATTCAGTGTAAGCATGTAATTTAAGGTTGTTTTTTTTAATTTAATTTATTTTTTTATACAGCAGGTCCTTATTAGTCATCAATTTTATACACATCAGTGTATACATGTCAATCCCAATCTCCCAATTCATCCCACCACCCCACCCACCCTCCTCCACTTTCCCCCCTTGGTGACCATACATTTGTTCTCTACATCTGTGTCTCAATTTCTGTCCTGCAGACTGGTTCATCTGTACCATTCTTCCAGGTTCCACATATATGCATTAAATACAAGATTTGTTTTTCTCTTTCTGACATACTTCACTCTGTATGACAGTCTCTAGATCCATCCACGTCTCTAAAAATGACCCAGTTTCATTCCTTTTTATGGCTGAGTAATATTCCATTGTATATATGTACCACATCTTCTTTATCCATTCGTCTGTCGATGGGCATTTAGGTTGCTTCCATGACCTGGCTATTGTAAATAGTGCTTCAAAGAACATTGGGGTGCATGTGTCCTTTTGAATTATGGTTTTCTCTGGGTATATGCCTGGTAGTGGGATTGCTGGGTCATATGATAGTTCTATTTTTAGTTTTTTAAGGCACCTCCATACTGTTCTCCATACTGCCTGTATCAATTTACATTCCTATCAGCAGTGCAAGAGGGTTCCTTCTTCTCCACACCCTCTCCAGCATTTGTTGCTTGTAGATTTTCCCATGATGCCCATTCTAACTGGTGGGAGGTGATACCTCATTGTAGTTTTGATTGGCATTTCTCTAATAATTAGTGATGTTGAGCAGATTTTCATGTGTCTCTTGGCCATCTGTATGTCTTTTTTGGAGAGATGTCTATTTAGGTCTTCTGCCCATTTTTGGATTGGGTTGTTTGTTTCTTTAATATTGAGCTGCATGAGCTGTTTATATATTTTGGAGATTAATCCTTTGTCTGTTGATTCGTTTGCAAATATTTTATCCCATTTTGAGGGTTGTCTTTTCATCTTGTTTATGGTTTCCTTTGCTGTGCAAAAGCTTTGAAGTTTCATTAGGTCCCATTTTTTTATTTTTTATTATTTATTTATTTTGGGGGGGAGGTACATGGGCCTCTCACTGTTGTGGCCTCTCCTGTTGCGGAGCACAGGTTCCGGACGTGCAGGCTCAGCGGCCATGGCTCACGGGCCCAGCCGCTCCGTGGTATGTGGGATCTTCCTGGACCGGGGCACAAACCCTTGTCCCCTGCATCGGCAGGCAGACTCTCAACCACTGCGCCACCAGGGAAGCCCCCATTTGTTTATTTTATTTTCATTACTCTAGGAGGTGGATCAAAAAAGATCTTGCTGTTATTGATGTCAAAGAGTGTTCTTCCTATGTTTTCCTCTAAGAGTTTTATAGTGTCCAGTCTTACATTTAGGTCTCTAATCCATTTTGAGTTTATTTTTGTGTATGGTGTTAGGGGGTGTTCTAATTTCATTCTTTTATATGTAGCTGTCCAGTTTTCCCAGCAGCACTTATTGAAGAGACTGTCTTTGCTCCATTGTATATCCTTGCCTCCGTTGTCATAGATAAGTTGACCATACGTGTGTGGGTTTACCTCCAGGCTTTCTATCTTGTTCCATAAATCTATGTTTCTGTTTTTGTGCCAGTACCATATTGTCTTGATTACTGTAGCTTTGTAGTACAGTCTGAAATCAGGGAGTCTGATTCCTCCAGCTCCGTTTCTGTCCCACAAGACTGCTTTGGCTATTTGGAGTCTTTTGTGTCTCCATACAAATTTTAAGATTTTTTTGTTCTAGTTCCGTAAAAAATGCCACTGGTAATTTGATAGGGATTGCATTGAATCTGTAGATTGCTTTGGGTAGTCTAGTCATTTTCACAATATTATTTTTTCCAATCCAAGAACATGGTAGCTCTCTCCATCTGTTGGTATCATCTTTAATTTCTTTCATCAGTGTCTTATAGTTTTCTGCATACAAGTCTTTTGTCTCACTAGGTAGGTTTATTCCTAGGTATTTTGTTCTTTTTGTTGCAATGGTAAATGGGAGTGTTTCCTTAATTTCTCTTTCTGATCTTTCATCATTAGTGTATAGGAATGCAAGAGATTTCTGTGCATTAATTTTGTATCCTGCAACTTTACCAAATTCATTCATTAGCTCTAGTAGTTTTCTGGTGGCATCTTTAGGATTCTCTATGTATAGTATCATGTCATCTGCAAACAGTGACAGTTTTACTTCCTCTTTCCCAATTTGTATTCCTTTTATTTCTGTTTCTCTTCTGATTGCCGTGGCTAGGACTTCCAAATATGTTAAATAAGAGTGGTGCAAGTGGACATCCTTGTCTTGTTCCTGATCTTAGAGGAAATGCTTTCAGTTTTTCACCATTGAGGATGATGTTTGCTGTGGGTTTGTCGTATATGGCCTTTATTATGTTGAGGTAGGTTCCCTCTATGCCCACTTTCTGGAGAGTTTTTATCATGAATGGGTGTTGAATTTTGTCAAAAGCTTTTTCTGCATTGTTGAGATGATCATATGGTTTTTATTCTTCAATTTGTTAATGTGGTGTATCACATTGATTGATTTGTGTATATTGAAGAATCCTTGCATCCCTGTGATAAATCTCACTTGATTATGGTGTATGATCCTATTACTGTGTTGTTGGATTCTGTTTGCTAGTATTTTGTTGAGGATTTTACATCTATATTCATCAGTGATATTGGTCTCTTATTTTCTTTTTTTGTAGTATCTTTTTCTGGTTTTGGTATCAGGGTGATCATGGTCTCTTAGAATGAGTTTGGGAGTGTTCCTTCCTCTGCAATTTTTTGGAAGAGTTTGAGAAGGATGGGTGCTAGCTCTTCTGTAAATGTTTGATAGAATTCACCTGTGAAGCCATCTGGTCTGGACTTTTGTTTATTGGAAGATTTTTAATCACAGTTTCAATTTCATTACTTTTGATGTGTCTGTTCATATTTTCTGTTTCTTCCTTGTTCAATGTTGGGAGGTTATACCTTTCTAAGAATTTGTCCATTTCTCCAGGTTGTCCATTTTATTGGCATAGAGTTGCTTGTAGTAGTCTCTTAGGATGCTTTGTATTTCTGCGGTGTCTGTTGTAACTTCTCCTTTCTCATTTTTAATTTTATTGATTTGAGTCCTCTCCCTCTTTTTCTTGATGAGTCTGGCTAATGGTTTATCAATTTTGCTTATCTTCTCAAAGAAGCAGCTTTTAGTTTTATTGATGTTTGCTATTGTTTTCTTTGTTTCTATTTCATGTATTTCTGCTCTGATCTTTATGATTTCTTTCCTTCTGCTAACTTTGGGTTTTGCTTTTTCTTCTTTCTCTAGTTCCTTTAGGTGTAACGTTAGATTGTTTATTTGAGATATTTCTTGTTTCTTGTAGTAGGCTTGTATAGCTATTAACTTCCCTCTTAGAACTTCTTTTGCTGCATCCCATAGGTTTTGGATCATCGTGTTTTCATTGTCATTTTTCTGTACGTATTTTTTGATTTCCTCTTTGATTTCTTCAGTGATTGCTTGGTTATATAGTAACATATTGTTTAGCCTCCATATGTTTGTGTGTTTTACGTTTTTTTCCCTGTAATTGATTTCTAATCTCATAGCGTTGTGGTCAGAAAAGATGCTTGATATGATTTCAACTTTCTTAAATTTACTGAGGCTTGATTTGTGACCCACGATGTGATCTGTCCTGGAATATGTTCCATGCACACTTGAGAAGAAAGTGTAATCTGCTGTTTTTGGATGGAATGTCCTATAAATATCAATTAAATCTATCTGGTCTATTGTGTCATTTAAAGCTTGTGTTTCCTTATTAATTTTCTGATTGGATGATCTGTCCATTTGTGTAAGTGAAGTGTTAAAGTCCCCCACTATTATTATATTTTTATTTTTATTTTTTTTTGCCGTACACGGGCCTCTCACTGTTGTGGCCTCTCCCGTTGCGGAGCACAGGCTCCGGACGCGCAGGCTCAGCGGCCATGGTTCACAGGCCCAACCGCTCCGCGGCATGTGGGATCTTCCCGGACGGGGGCACGAACCCATGTCCCCTGCATCGGCAGGCGGACTCTCAACCACTGTGCCACCAGGGAAGCCCCCCCACTATTATTGTGTCACTGTCGATTTCCTCTTTTACAGCTGTTAGCAGTTGCCTTATATATTGAGGTGCTCCTATGTTGGGTGCCTATATATTTATAATTGTTATATCTTTTTCTTTGATTGATCCGTTGATCATTATGTAGTGTCCTTCCTTTTCTCTTGTAACATTCTTTATTTTAAATTCTATTTTATCTGTTATGAGTATTGCTACTCCAGCTTTCTTTTGATTTCCATTTGCATGGAATATCTCTTTCTATCCCCTCACTTTCAGTCTGTGTGTGTCGCTAGGTCTGAAGTGGGTCTCTTCTAGACAGCATATATATGGGTCTTGTTTTTGTATCCATTCAGCGAGCCTGTGTCTTTTGGTTGGAGCATTTAATCCATTCACGTTTAAGGTAATTATCGATATGTATGTTCCTATTACCTTTTTCTTAATCGTTTGTGTTTGTTTTTGTTGGTCCTTTTCTTCTCTTGTGTTTCCCACTTAGAGAAGGTCCTTTAGCATTTGTTGTAGAGCTGGTTTCGTGCTGCTGAATTCTCTTAGCTTTAGCTTGTCTGTAAAGCTTTTGATTTCTCCATCGAATCTGAATGACATCCTTGCCAGGTAGAGTAATCTTGGTTGTATGTTTTTCTCTTTCATCACTTTAAGTATATCATGCCACTCCCTTCTAGCTTGTAGAGTTTCTGCTGAGAAATCAATTGTTAACCTTATGGGAGTTCCCTTTTATGTTATTTGTCGTTTTTCCCTTGCTGCTTTCAATAATTTTTCTTTGTCTTTAGTTTTTGCCAATTTGATTACTATGTGTCTCGGCGTGTTTCTCCTTGGGTTTATTCTGTATGGGACTCGTTGCACTTCCTGGACTTGGGGGGCTATTTCCTTCCCGATGTTTGGGAAGTTTTCGACTATAATCTCTTCAAAGATTTTCTCGGGTCCTCTCTCTCTCTCTTCTCCTTCTGCGACCCCTATAATGCGAATGTTGTTGAGTTAAATGTTGTCCCAGAGGTCTCTTAGGCTGTCTTCATTTCTTTTCATTCTTTTTTCTTTATTCTGTTCTGCAGCAGTGAATTCCACCATTCTGTCTTCCAGGTCACTTATCCCTTCTTCTGCCTCAGTTATTCTGCTATTGATTCCTTCTAGTGTAGTTTTCATTTCAAGTATTGTATTGTTCATCTCTGTTTGTTTGTTCTTTAATTCTTCTAGGTCTTTGTTAAACATTTCTTTCATCTTCTCGATCTTTGCCTCCCTTGTTTTTCCGAGGTCCTGGATCATCTTCACTATCATTATTCTGAATTCTTTTTCTGGAAGGTTGCCTATCTCCACTTCATTTAGTTGTTTTTCTGGGTTTTTTTTTCTTGTTCCTTCTTCTGGTACATAGCCCTCTGCCTTTTCATTTTGTGTATCTTTCTATGAATGTGGTTTTTGTTTGACAGGCTGCAGGATTGTAGTTCTTCTTCTGCTGTCTGCCCTCTGGTAGATGAGGTTATCTAAGAGGCTTGTGCAGGTTTCCTGATGGGAGAGACTGGTGGTGGGTAGAGTTGGCTGCTGCTCTGGTGGGAAGAGTTCAGTAAAACTTTATTCTGCTTGCCTGCTGATGGGTGGGGCTCGGTCCCCTCCCTGTTGGTTGTTTGGTCTGAGATGACCCAACACTGGAGCCTTCCCTGGGCTGTTTTGTGGGGCTAATGGCGGATTCTGGGAGGTCTCACGCCAAGGAGTACTTCCCAGAACTTCTGCTGCCAGTGTCCTTGTCCTCACAGTGAGTTACAGCCACCCCCCGCCTCTGCAGGAGAACCCCCAACACTAGCAGTTAGGTCTGGTTCAGTCGCTATGGGGTCACTGCTCCTTCCCCTGAGTCCTGATGTGTACAATACTTTGTGTGTGCCCTCCAGGAGTGGAGTCTCTGTTTACCCCAGTCCTGTCGAAGTCCTGAAATCAAATCCCACTAGCCTTCAAAGTCTGATTCTCTAGGAATTTCTCCTCCCATTGCCGGACCCACAGGTTCTGAAGGCTGACGTGGGGCTCAGAACTTTTACTCCAGTGGGTGGTCAGTCACTCTTCTTAATCACACTCCCAACAATGTGTACAAAACTCTGTGCTAGGCACTATGAGATCATAATGATGAATAAAACATAATCTTTGCCCTTAAGGCATGTATAAATAAGTTAATTGTAGGAGACAGATAGCTTTCTGTGGTGTAATGGAGAATGAAATAAGTACCTTGCCTACTGTTGTTTTTCTGTTTCTAACAGATTTGTAAATACCTTGGTACCCCCTTCTCTGTCCTTTACTTGGGACTACAGATTACACAGAGAGAAATAAAGGGAGGTAGCATAGATCTTCATAGGCTCCAGCTAAATTCTATCACGTCTAACCTTGACCCTTACTGTCCATTCTCATTCAGAAAGAGAGTGTTCTTTTGGAGACAGATAGTCGTTAAACTGATAAAGTATAAGCATAATTCGAAAGTTGAGTTGGTAGGAAGAAGTTAGAGATGAAAGCAAGTTGCAGCTCTTAGATTTTAGTGTTACTTTGCACATATTACATGGTGCCTTGATGTGTTTGTAGAATTTTCCAGTTGAGAATCTTAAGGTTGTGGTTGAGTGGCAAAGTTCAATTCTCAAGTCAGAACAGAGATGCAGAGAAATGAGGTGTTTTATCCAAGACTGCTCAAGACGTATTTGCATAACTGAATACTATCACTTGCTACTTCTCTCTTGGATTATTATTGCAGTGTGTTAATTTGTCTGCCTATCTCTTTTTCTGTCTAGGTACCTACATAATTTTCCTAAAGTATATCTCTGATCTCATCCTCTGATTAGAAGCATTGCATGGCACCATCTTTTTTATGGAATAAATCTACTAGAGTATCATCACTATGAGGGCAGAGAACTTAGCTGTTCTGTTCACACTTGTATCCTTTGCATCTAGGATGGTACGTGGCACAGAATAGTTACACCAATCAGTATTTGTTGAATGATTCAGTCTAAGTTCCTGATAGGATATTCAAAGTCCGCTTTCATATGCTTCCAACCTACGCCTGCTACCTTTCTCTTTGGTGCCGGCTGCTGGTCTATCCCTGTCACCCTCTGTTTATTCTAGCTGTGGATGCCCTTCTCTTTCATCTCTCCCTTTCTAAACTTTACTCTTCTTTCATGTCTGAGCTCTCAAGTTTTCTCTCTTTTCTGAGATTTTTGTGTCACTTGATTCTTAGATACCAATTGATTCTACACACAGGTTTTAGCCTCAATCAATTCTATCTTCTTTTGTAATACATATGGTCTTAACTTCTTAATTGGAACTTTAATCATTTATTGCTTTGCAGTGTTACTTAAATTTTTGTATGTTCATGTCTGAGCTCCTTAGTTATATTAGGAAGCTCCCTGAAAACAGAGCTATTTTTATGTATCCTTTAGAGCTGCTTATATAGAATAGTATCCATATTGAATAGTGTCATAGATTAAGTGTCCAGTATATATTTGTAGAATGATTGTATCACTTTTTCTAGTCATGCAATTTATGAAATGCATATTTAATTAAGTGCCTACTTGAGCTCTTACAATACCTAAAGGGAAAGCATTCTAGCATTCTTTATAAAAAGTGAAAAGATACTTGGAAACTAAACTTAGATCTCTCCCCCATCCCTTTTCCTTCTCCTTTAAAATTGATTTGTTCATAATTTGAAAGCTCCGTACCTTTAATTTAATATGATATATGAACTTCTGTGAGACATCATCAATCAGGATTTTATACAAAGAGCTGTGATCGTCAAGGTGGGAATTTAACATTAGTGCTCTCTGTATATACTATTACTCTAATGCCTTATTTAGAAGTTTAATAATATTGGATGATATTCTATTTTATGATTTTTAACTTATCAAAGGAGAGCATTGTAGAGAAATGGGATCTTGAGTTTAATGGAGTACTAACAGCTCACTGTTTGATTAAATTCAAATAAACAGTTTGAAATACAATCTTGGCTATATGAGAGGTTGCTCAAAGGATACTCTCTTGTGTTTTTTAAAGACAAAAATTATTGCTTTGGTTCATATTATTGTATGTCCTTTGTCTATCTTGAATGTGTTCATTGAGTTAATTCCACTTAACTTCCAAGTACATACATGTTGATATGTTGTTAGTGTTTTAATTTTACACTTTTTTTTTTTAATTTTACACTTTTAAAAACTTTGTATTAGTGCTCACTTCGGCAGCACATATACTAAAATTGGAACGATACAGAGAAGATTAGCATGGCCCCTGTGCAAGGATGACACACAAATTCGTGAAATGTTCCATATTTTTGTCTGTCATACAGAGTGAAGTAAGTCAGAAACAGAAAAACAAATACCGTATGCTAACACATATATATGGAATCTAAAAAAAAAAATGGTTCTGAAGAACCTAGGGGCAGGACAGGAATAAAGACGCAGACATAGAGAATGGACTTGAGGACACAGGGAGGGGGAAGGGTAAGCGGGGGTGAAGTGAGAGAGTGGCATGGACATATATACACTACCAAATGTAAAATAGATAGCTAGCGGGAAGCAGCCACATGGCACAGGGAGATTAGCTCGGTGCTTTGTGACCACCTAGAGGGGTGGGATATGGAGGGTGGGAGGGAGACATAAGAGGGAGGGGATATGGGGATATATGTATACATATAGCTGATTCACTTTGTTATACAGGAGAAACTAACACAACATTGTGAAGCAATTATACTACAATAAAGATGTTAAAAAAACAACTTTGTATTAAAAAAATTTTTTTATTCTGAGCTTAATTCTTTAACATCCTAAATCTTGATTTCTTTTTGGAAGCTTCTAGTTTTATCATTTCTGTTTTTCATCAGTTTGTTTAGCCAGTAACTTTATTTCTCAGGTAATTTATAATTTAGTAGAGCTAGAAGTCCTAGGCAAAGTTTTAGTCTTAAAAGAAAACAACTTTAATTACTGCAGTTAGAATGTTTTCCTTTATTGAGTATAAGAATTAAAGTAGGCATTTAATTGGCTTTATAAGACTTAAGGAAATTTTCCAAACATTTGAGTCTATGTAAACACATAACAGCTGTAGTTTAAAGGTTTTAACTGTCTTCCAATACAACTAAATTAATTTAAAATAGAGGATATTAAAAGTTAGGTATTTCTTTTGTTTTTTTAAGTATAATTGATTTTTTAAAAAAGATTATTTATTTGGCTACATTGGGTCTTCATTGCTGTGCATGGGCTTTCTCTAGTTGCCACAAGCAGGAGCTACTCTTCATTGTGGTGCGTGGGCTTCTCATTGTGGTGGCTTATCTCATTGTGGAGCACAGGCTCAGTACTGCGGGTTTCAGTAGCTGTGGCACGTGGGCTCAGTAGTTGTGGCTCGTGGCCTCTAGAGTGCAGGCTCAGTAGTTGTGGTGCACGGGCTTAGTTGCTCCGCGGCATGTGGGAGCTTCCTGGCCCAGGGCTTGAACCCGTGTCCCCTGCATTGGCAGGCAGATTCTTAATCACTGCACCACCAGGAAAGCCCTCTTATTTGTTTTGATTCTCTTAATGTTGATTCAGTCTCTGCTGGGAAGTGTCTTATTAAAAATAAAACATTAAATCAAATGATAGCTTTTTAATCCCTAATACTATTTTGATTGTTATAGGAGAGAAAAATAAATATATGTGGGTAGAAGGAGAACAACTGTTCTCGTTCTTACCATTAACGGTTTGAAAACCTAAACTTCTTTTAAAAGTTGATCATAAATGTTTGGGTTTTGAAGTCCCTTTTAAGATCAAGGACCTTATTTAGTATCTCAGAGTTTGTATTGTTTTACTGGCAAAAGTATGTAGTTGTTGAAATTGGTCTAGTTTATTTAAATCATCTTGAAATACTTGAAAGGCTGTAAATTATAAACAGCTGCACCTTATCGAGTACTTACTTTGTTCCAGGTATTGTAGTGAGTACATTTCAAACATTTTTCATTTAATATGTTAAATAACTTTATGAGGTAGGTTATATTATTCCTGTTTTATAGTTGAAGAAATTGAGGTTTGTAAGGGTTAAATAACTTTCCCAGAACCACACGGCTAGGTAAGTGGAAAGGGTAGGACTCAGATATGTCTGATTCCAACGCACATGTTTTTATTTCCAGTGGAACTTTGCTTCCTAATGCAGTTGTCAAAATTATTTTGCTCCCTTACTTCTTATTGTAATACTAAAAGCTGTTCAATACTCAGAATTCTTTCTTCCAAGGCTTTTTCAATGGGAAGTCTCACACTTTGCTTAATGCTTTGACTGTTGTTTGGAAGTGTAATGGTAGAAGTGCTTCTCTGTTAGTCGTATTGGTATTTCAAGTAAAAGAAATATTTGAATACTTGCAGCTTTGACTGCTTTTCCACTGCATATAAATTGTACATGTATGTTGAGTATAATTTAATGCCTTTTATCTGCTAGTGAATGTGCTAAAGACTTGTTGGGTTTCTATATTTTCCAGCTGGAATTGGCCAGTCATAGCTTAAATCCTGTGGTAAGTATGCTCTCTTAGGAAAATAATTCCTAAACACTTGTACTTTGTACCTCTCTTAGGGAACATCTGAAGTACAGACAGCCTCCTAAGATTTTGCTTTGAGGTTTAATGAAGACTTAATATGTGCTGTGACCGGACAGGAGACATTTCAGTTTCATGGCATTTCCAGATGTGTCCCGTAAAATTGAGTGTTCATGAATTTAATTAAAAGTTCCTAGGAACTTACAACTTAAGGTAGTTTTTATAAGCATCATGACTCAAAGGATCGTTAGTGTATATATTTGAGGGAGGGACAGTTTTGACTTGAACTGGAATAAAGTGATGCTTATAGTTACGATAACCAAAGTGCAGTATTTTAAGGCAATACTGAAAATGTTATAATGTGAAAAGTTTTTTTTTTAATGCTCCTAGTTTGAAGCTACTGCAGTTGGTTTCATTTCTTAGACTATATTGTAATGAATCTCTCTTCTGTTTTTCTCTGTGATCTTTAGCTTAGTTTACTGGGTTGTCCAATGACTTGAGACTGGCCTGCTCTACAGCCTTAGAAATGACAGTTCTCTGTTCAACAATAGACCTCTCCTTTCACTTTTCTCTTCCCATCTTTGGGAATCATGCTTTGAAGAAGTAAACATTTTATAGAAATAGCAAGATGCAGTAGAAAGTACCCCAGAATTTCAAGTCAGAAGATACGAATTTAAGTACCCAATGTATTTCAACTGTGTGATTATGGACCAGTCAATTCTCCTTCCTCAGCCTCAATATCCTTATCTGTAGAAAGGGCATAAAAGTTCTTGCCTCATAAGCTTTAATTTTATTATTACTAATAATAGTAATATTATTACTAATACTGTAGTAGATGAATAATAGTAAACACATATTGCTCAATTACTAACTTATAGAGATTTTTACAGTTAACAAAGCACTCATATATAATAATTTTATAGGAAGATCTATCTATCTATGAAAGGACTTTGTAAATTCTGAAGCACTATGTGAGTATTAGTTGATATTTTCATAACCAACTGAAGTGGCTGTTCTCAGCTTTAGTTATTAGAATGATGAATCAGAGTTGTTTAAATTTAGGTGACATTTCTGTTTAGCTAAAATAAACGTCTTGGAATGTTTTCTGACTAGTGTTAAGATTTATTTTTAAGTTAAATTGCAATAACATCTGATTTCTATATTACTCTTCTCATTGTTTAAAGAAATAGAGACTCGCTGAAAATCATGAGCGGTCAGGAGTACTTGGGGGCTAGTGTCATTTCTAGGAACTACAGTAGTGTTACTGTTCCACTAAGAGTAAGTTTATCATTTATTGCTAAATCAGTGTGATTATTTAAAAATAAATATTTAGCACTTTATGTTCACAAAGTACCCTGCAGTTGTTAATTAGCCTGCATCAGTGTTTATCTCTATAAAAGTCTGAGCTAGTGCCTGTATTGGTCAGCTTTGTACAGGATTTCCAAACACCATTGTGATGACTCAGTCTAACTCTGGGGTCAGTTGATATTTGTCTGTATATTTCAGGGCATTGTCAAAGCTTATTCCATTGTTCAGTCACACCATCATTTTCCCAGAGAAATTATTCTGAAAAAAAAAAACTGAAGAAAAAAATTATAAAACCTTTTCTGTGCGTTTGTTTCAGAACCTCACAGTTTCTAGGACCTAGAAGTTCTTTCTAAAGTATAACCTAAATATTTCCCTTCAGAAGTTAAATAGCTAATAGTTTTAAGGTAACTACTGATGAAGGCATTTTGTAATGAAATAGTCTTTGCCTTCAAGACTCATATATTCTACTAAGTGGATGTAAGACACATATTTAAGAAAATGTCAGTGTTGGTATGAGGTAGTAGATAATGAGTACTAACCAAGTGGTTGTGGCATGTACTGTTAGTTGCCTACCCAGTACTCACTTTCATCCTCCCATTGTTAATGGACCCTGATTATGTTTTGGTGGCAGTGTGTCCACCTTAGCTAAGTTCATGGCAATCATGTTCCCTGATTTCCCAGGTTCTTTGCAGCTGAAGATGGTCATGTGACCCAGTTCTGGCCAATCGTATCTGTTTTAGTTCTCTATTGCTGCTTAATAAATTATTCCAAAATGTAGTGACTTAAACAACAAATATCATTTATTATTTCTCCTGTGGGTCAAGAATTCATATAAAACCAGTGGTGACCACTTGTCTCTGTTCCACAATTTCTGAGGCTGCAGCTAGAAGACTCAAGACTGGGGACTGGGATTGTATTGATGTGAAAAGACTCCTTCCTGTTGTTTGGAAGTTAATGCTTGTGTTTGCTGCAAGCCCAGCTGGAATATTCACACGTGGTCTCATCGTGGTTTCTGGGTTCTAAGAGTTTCCTGAGAGAGAGCCCCCCAGATGGAAGCTGTATTCTTTTTATGATGGTGCCTCAGAAGTCACATATTATCACTTCTGCTGTACTCTGTTGGTCAAAACTATCACAAGTCCCCCTTTCAGATTCGAAGGGAGAGAATATGACCTCTCAGTTGGAGAAGTACCTATCACATTGTAAAAAGAACACGTGGGCTGGGATAAATATGATGGTGTGGCCACCTTTGGAAAATACAGTTTGCCACCACATTTAAGTGAAGACTTATTAGTAGGGAATGGGAAGCTTCTCAGGAAGCTTTTACTTTCCAGATAAAAGGGAAGTGATATTTCTGGCATGGTCCTTTGTTGCTTGTCCCTTCTTCCTGTCTTGAAGGAGCAGCAATCATCTGTGCTCATGATGTGATAAACCAATACACTAAGGATGTTGACGTCATTGGATGTCAGCCCTGGACTGTCTGCTTTCAGACGTTTTCTTATATGAGACAAATAAATACCTATTCACTTAAAGTGCTGTAGAGAGGTTTTCAGTTTTTTAATAGCCAGTCATAATCCCGAGATCTTAATGGTTGTCAATATTGAGTGTGCATAGAAATCACCTGGAGGGCTTGTTAGGGCTGACTTAAAGGGAGAGATGGAACTTGGGCTAGACAGGTAAAATTTGGACAGTTAGGATTAGGGAAGCAATTCAAGTATTACAAATGGAATGAGCAAATACATAAAAGCAAAAAAAGTGTAAATTTTCTTTTAAACTTCCGTTAAGTTAATCAGCTTACTCAGAGCAGCAGTTTTTACTGAGGGTAGGAAATTAGGTTAAATGGGAAATAATAACTAGATTAAGGAGGCCCTTGGAGGCCAGAGAGACATTTCTTTTTCATTTTGTAGGTAGTTAGATGCCCAGAACTTATTCATCAAAGGCTTGTACTCTTTGACCAACATTTGCTCATTTCCCCCACCCCAGCCCCTGTTAATCACCATTCTACTCTCTGTTTCTCTGAGTTTGACTTTTTTTTTTTTTTAAAGATTCCGCATATAAGTGAGGTCATACAGTATTTGTTTTTTTGTATCTGCCTTTTTCACTTAGCATAAGGTCCTCCAGGTTAATCCATGTTATTGCATATGACAGAATTTCCCTCTTTCTTATGACTGAACAATATTCATTCATTGGTTGACACTTAGGTTGTTTCTGTACCTTGGCTATTGTGAAAAATAATACCCTTAAAATTTTTATCTTTCACTAGATTTGTGTAGTGCAGAATTATGTAGTGACTTGAATTAGGTACCAATTAGAATTCAAGTTGAATAGCATTGATCCACATCTGGAGATAACTTTGTATAATAATTTATATTGTACATCATAGGTCTGATTTTGAATTAATAGTTCTCCCTTTATAACGTTAGTGCCGAATACAAGATAGAATCCTTTATAAAATAGTGAGCCCAACCTGTAAAATGATCACATTCCTTTAGTATTAGTAGTTTTAAAAAGAAGTCTCTTCTGTTAGTATATTATGACTGAGATGTTTGCCAAGTTTTTCTTAGGAGCAACTGTTGTGCAAGCTTTGAGCCCATATAGTTGACTCTAGCCTTTGCTTTCTGTTTACTAGCAGAGAGTGTTTTTTCTAGAGAATATTAAATTTCCTGAGTCTAGAAGTTCTGTGAGGTAGAGCAACATTGACGGTCAGATCACACAGCCCACATTTTTGGTATTGCTTTCAGAGACCTCTGACGCAGTTTTTGTGACCCTGATTTTTGTTTAAACTAAATAGTAGTTGTTTGGCATTTGTGACAAATCTTGTGGCTAAGTCTTTTTTAGACAGTTTTCTCCACAAATTGTTGGTCTGTGTTATTAAAGGGAAGTGTTTTTTTTTTTAAACAGTTTTATTGAGTTATAATTTACATACCATATAATTCACCCTAGGAGGAAGCCTTGCTTCCATGGAAAGATTGATAGATTTGAGACCAAAGCTCACATTTATCTATCCATTCATTTATTTATTTATATATCCCACATTATGAATTTATTTTCTATGTTACTGCTAGGCTACTATATATTCTATTGCCATTATTATTCTTATTATGCTATAATCTTATGCATTCTGTAGTAATAAACTTCTCTGTCATTTTAGATTGATAAGTATTTTGAAATTATTTTTATAGTTATACTGTAATATGAATTCTAATAGATGAAAGAGCTTTGAAAGCCATCCTACAAAAGATAGTAAAGATTTTGATGATTTCCCTGTCTAGTGAGATTTCTAACAGCTGGAAAAGTTGATGCACTGGATTCAGAACCAAATGATAACATTGATGGGATGAGGGAGGAAAATATTTATTTATATTGGATGTTGTTTATAGCCTACTAAGCATCTGTTCCTCTTTCTTCCTTCCTAACGGACCCATGATTTTTTCAGGATTCCTCTACTTCCATGTAACCAATAAGCATCAGGAAAGCTGATTTCACCTCAGTTCAGGGGTGGGCCTGGTTGGTCCAAAGGTTACTTTGCCGCTTGGTGGTTCAGGGATGAGCACATGACCTAATCCTTGCAAATAGGATGCAAGGAAATTTTTTTAAGCTTTGGGGCTGTTCTTCCTTGCTCTTAAGAGAGATCCATGGGAAGCCACTCTGTATCTTCTGTGGAACATGACCAAGGAAACATGTAGCCCTGATTACTGTTATCATCCATACAGTACCCAAGAAGGTGGAGCCAACCTTAAGATGAAGCTGACATTTTGGAGATAGATAAGCTATGGATTCTTTTTTTTTTTTTTTTTTAATATTTATTTGGTTGTGTTGGGTCTTAGTTGCAGCAGGCAGGCTCCTTAGTTGCAGCTCGTAGGCTCCTTAGTTGTGGCATGTGAACTCTCAGTTGCGGCATGCATGTGGGATCTAGTTCCCTGACCAGGGATGGAACCCAGGCCCCCTGCATTGGGAGTGCAGAGTCTTAACCACTGTGCCACCTGGGAAGTCCCAAGCTATGGGTTCTTGATGACATTATTGAACAGTCTTATCTCTGGGTTTCCAGATATGTTAATCTATGTATTTCTTTATGGTTTAAATCCCTGGTATGGAAACTGTGGTCCATGGACTGGCATCATCAGCATCACCTGTGAGCTTGTTGGAAATGAAGAATTTCAGGGCCTACCCTAGTCCTACTGAATCAGAATACACACAAAAGCTGGAGAAGTGTTATTTTAAGCCACTTTGAGTTTTTGTTTACTTACCAATGAAAGCATCCTACTATGACATTGTAGAGTTTTTTCTCGAAGGAGCTACAGCCTCCTCCAAGCATGCCATGTAGAAATAATGGGGTTGGGGGAGGCATCATTTCTGATTGTAAAAGAAACAGCATTTACTGAATCATGATACAGAGTTTAAAAAATTCTCATCACACTTTGACTGATGTATGGGTTTTTTGGGTTGTTTTCATAGTTATTTTTAGATGAAACCTAAAACTGAAGTCCTTACTACTTGTGGTCACAAAGACCCTAATGTTATTTTTGGCGAGTCAGGAGATGTGCGCTTAGCTGTGCTGGCTGAAAGCCAGCTCGGAGAGTTGCATCTTACCTCCCCTGGGATTACCCCTTCCCATTCTCTCCTCAGTCCCATTCCTATTTCAACTAGTTAGAGTTTTGTACTGCATTTCTATTCCAGAACCATTAACCCATTAACCTCTGGGGAGTTCTTCTTGCAAACTGCTGCTTTTTAGACCAGATGTATGTTTCAGTTACATGAATAGAGAAAATAATTTTGTCCCCCTGCTGTAAATTGTAAATTATTGGTATATATGAGGGTTAAAGATAGCATGAGTAAATTAAATCCACTAGCAATTTAGGAATTTTATTTTAGAATTTTTTTTCTTCCACTTTTTGTGCAGAATGACATGCAGCATTCCAAAAAAGCAAAACAGATTATAAAATTATACTTCTTCTTTGTCCATTTTTCTAGAGGCCTTAATGAGCCTGTGGCAGGATAAATTGGATAATTCAATTCACAAATTAGTTGATCATTTATGTAATTAATTGAGGATGAATGGTATCTGGTATGCTTTACAGTGAGAACTAGCAAAGGTCTGTATTTAATCAGAAAGTTGCTAGCTCTAAAAGGAGTACTTTTAATGGTAATACCACTATGCCAATTGATTTTATTATTGTTCTTGGCTGAGTTTTTACTGTGTTAGGCATTATGTTAGTTACTATGAAAATTTCTCTCTGATCCTTAGAGTTACTCTAAAAGGTAGACCATTTTATCCGCATTTTAGACAATTGAGGCTAGAGGGAGTAAGTAACACTCCCAAGATCATATAGTTAGAGCCCAGGACTGGTGCACCCAAGCTCATTCAGGTCCTCAAGGAGTTTGATTTCTACTGAGTGGGAGACTGACATGTAAACAGTACACTGTAATACAATGAGAGATAAAGTAACATTTTTAAATGAAGAAAAATTTAAAGATAGAGATACAAATGTAGAGGAAGAGGGGATTAATTCTAATCCGGAAGAGCATGAAAAAGGTAGTTCATCTTCCTTCCTATTTCTTTAGTTCCTTGATAAGCTTCTCCTGACTTCTCTCATTCTCTTAATGGTATCACCAGTTTTTTTCAGTAATTAAGACTCAGAACCTTTGATATGTTGATTTTCTTCATATTCTCACATTTTATCAATCTGTAAAGTCTTTCAGTTTTTTTTTTGTTTGTTTGTTCATCTTTTTTTTTTAATATTACCAGCTAAAGACTTCTATTTTATAAGTATTTTTTAAAGAAATGATTTATTGGTTCTATTGGAAGCATTCCTTTTTACGATTTTTTTTTAACATCTTTATTGGAGTATAATTGCTTTACAGTGGTGTGTTAGTTTCTGCGTTATAACAAAGTGAATCAGTTATACATATACACGTTCCCATTTCTCTTCCCTCCTGCGTCTCCCTCCCTCCCACCCTCCCTATCCCACCCCTCTAGGTGGTCCTGTTCATTCCCACTTCTATAAAGCCTAGTTTTATCTATCACTGTATCATGTAGGCCAGTAGTTATCAACCTTTGGTGCACGTAAGATTCATCTAATGGTGCTTTGTCAATGTACAAATAGATTTGATTCATTAATTTTTGGTCACAGGTGATTCTGACACACCTCAAAGTTGAGAATCAATTACCTAGGGCAGTGGTCCTCAAAATTTGATCTGGGACTCCCCAGGGTAGGGTGGGTGTCCCTGGAAATCTCTCAGGAGTATGCAAAGTCATAACTATCAATATTTTCATCGTTGTACTAAGATGTTATTTGCTTTTTTCATTGTCACTGATGGTGAAAAAACAATGAAGGGTAAATTTGTAGTGCTTTACTCAAATTAAGACAGTACTGCCAAACTATATTAGGCATTCTTCACTGCTACACACTTGTGAAAGAAATCTAGTTTTGCTTAAGAATGTCCTTAATGAATCAGTGAAAATTATTAATTTCATTAAATCTTACCACTTGAGTACATGTTGTATTATTACTCTATTTGACAATGCATGTGTGCATTCTGAAGTACAATGGTCTCAAGGAGGAGCACTTTTGCAGTTGTTTGAGAGCTAAACTATTTTTTTTCATGGAACACCATTAAAAAAAAAAAGACTGATAGACAAACTGTGGTTATTCAAGACTTTGATATCTGGCAGAAGTTTTCCCAAAAATGAACAAACAGAATTTTATTATCTCTAGTGGTGAAATTTAAGCTTCCAAGCAAAAATGAAAATGTGGAAAAAACTTCCCAATACTTGAAGACTTTTCTGATGAGATTGATGGTGTTTGAAATGTGTTGACATTGGAAAGATAAACAATATATTCCACATGACCAATGCAACAGAGCCCCAAAAGTTCACTGACAGTAGTTCAAGTAGCAACTAACCTTTTCTCTACATCCTCACCAACATTTGCAATTTTTTTTTAACATCTTTACAACATTTGTTATTTGTGTTCTTTTTGATGATAGCCGTTCTTACAGGTGTGAAGTGATATCTCATTGTGGTTTTGATTTGCCTTTAAAAAATGACCACTTGTTGAGCTTTGGTGTACTATCAAGGAAGAATATCTATAGTTATCTGTAAAAGCTATTGAAACACTTCTTTTTCCAACTACATATCTGAGGCCAGATTATCTTCAGATACATTAACCAAAACTATGCATTGTAACAGATTGCAGAAGTAGATGTGAGAGTCTAGCCATCTTTGATTGTGATTTACAGACATATAAAACAGTGCCACTCTTCACAAATTTTTTTGGAAAATACATTTATTGTTCATAAAAAATGTGGTAAGTTAAAATGCAATGAGTTTATTATTATTGTCTTAAAATAAATGAGTAGATAGGCACTTAGTTTTAATTTCTAATATGGTAGATATCAATATCTAACATGGTAAATATCAACATATAAAAAAGCTCCTTGGGAACTGCATTAATTTGTAAGCGTGTAACAGAGTCTGTAGTGGGTTGAGTGGTCCCCAAAAAGATATGTTCAAGTTGTAATCCCTGGTCCTTTATTTGGAGACAGGATCTCAGCAGTTGTATTCAAGTTAAAATGAGGATATGGTGGATTAGGGTGGGCTCTAAATCCAATTACTGGTGTCTTTATAAGAGAAGGAAGAAGGAGATTTGAATACAGAGACACAGAGGAGATCTATAGGGAAGAATGCCGCGTGAAGACAGAGGCAGAGATTGGAGTGATGCAGCTAGAAGCCAAGGAACACCTAGGATTGCCAGGAGCCACCAAAGCTCGAAAGAGGCAAACATTCTTCTTTAGAACCTTCAAAGGAGTGTGACCCTGCCGATACCTTGATTTCAGACTTCTAGCCTCCAGAATTGTGAGAATATCCTTCTGTTGTGTTAAGCCACCCCATTTGCGGTACTTTGTTATGATAGCCTAGAAAAGTAATACAGGATCTTGAAATCATAAAGTTTGAGAATCTCTAACCTAGGCTACCCACCTCTCTTCTTTTCCAGATTTTGTCCTGTCAGTACTGCCTGCTCACTACTGCCAGGTTACTTGCCCTGAAACAATTACTATGCTTCCCTTATTAAGAAAATGTCAGTGAGGTTTTAAAATTACCTTTCAAATAAAGTTCAAACTCTTTAGTTTGTGTTCAAAGCCATCTATAATCTGGCTCTAACATAGTTTTCCAAATTTGTGTCCCACATTTTCCTAAGATACTATACCCTTTGGAATATTCATTTGAGTGTGCATTCAATCATGCATTCATTTGTTCATTCACTTGTTTATTCAACAGAAAAAAAGTACCCGTTCTGAGTTTTTATTCTAATAGTGTGTTGTCTAGTATGGTAAGCACTAGCCATAGGTGGCTATTCGTTTTAAGTTAAATAAACTTAAATAAAACTAAAAATTCAGTTCTTTAGTCTCAGCGGCTGCATGTGACTGGTGACTACTGTACTGGACAGCACAGATATAGAACATGTCCACTTTGTAGAAAGTTCTTTTAGATAGTGCTATTCTTATAAATAGTCTACTCCCTTCACCTTGCCCTCAAATTGCCTTGCATTTTCCTTCCTCTTCATCACTCCTAATATGCCCTTCCCTGCACTGGCTCTGCCCACCACACACCCCATGCCTTTCCTCCAATTCCCTGGCATATCAAAGTCTACTTTTGGTTCTGACTTAAATAATTCTTTTAAGATTACTTGAGCTGGATATAATCCCTTATTTCTATTTCTGTAACACTAATTCTGCGATATGTTTGTCCTGACCTGTATTTGTCACCTGGCATGTAAGATAAACAGTTATGGTATCTTTCCTACTAAGCTCATTGAGGGTAGGAACCTTGTCTAATAGACTGGGACACATTAATCATCATATTGTAAATAGAAGAAAAGAAAAAAAACCCAGAGAGATGAAGTAAATGTTTAGTGAATATATTAATTTTAAAATCTTAATTTGTACTAAAAAATCCTCTCAGGCACTTCTGTATGGTGGTTAGGATGCCTTAGGAATAAGAATTATACTTCTATAGTATTTTTCTTTTTTTTGTCTCCTGTTTCAGAACCAATGGATGTCTCATAAGCTCTTCAAATTCTTTGTGTCTAAAACTCAACTTCAAATGCATGAGTGGCTTCTATTGGCCAAAGATGAGAAAATTTGAGTCTCAAAAATGAAACAAAACACCCTACACAATTGATTGAAACACATTTAATACATAAAATAATATATATCACAATGATAAAAGGAGAAATACCTAACATCTCACTGGGAACCATTGGAGAAACTAGGGCACTAATTCCTTAGTCTGAAAATTGGCAATTTAAAGGAAAGAATTCAGCATTTGCCCTATCTTCTGTATTAGCTATACTTCAGGGAAATCAAGTAGCCCTTTACAGAAGAATTCCAGCTAATAAATATGGAAGAATTGATAGAAATAAAAGATCATCATTTTGTGACCCCCCCCAGAAATAAATGATTGATTTAAGCGATAATCATCGATAGATAAGTTTTTAATGAGAGTTTAAGTATGATTGCTTGTGTGTTTTGTTCCTTTACCTATATGTGCGCGATGCCTCTTTACCTAAAAGTATGCATGTCTCTTTACTAAATATGCACCTAAATAGAATGTCCTTTAGTCTGAGTTTTCACATGAAGAGATGTAAGAAATAGTCTTTTTGACAAGAATACCAGAGAAGTGATGCGTATTCTTTTCAGTGTATCATAGCAGAATGTGCATGATATTGATTTGTCCTATTACTGTTGGTGTTAACTTTAATCACTTTGTTTAGGAAGTATCTGCCAGGTTTTCTACTGTAAATTTACGATTTTCCCCTTTGGAATTAAAGTGTCTTATGAGGAGATGACTTTGAAGTTATAAATATTCTGTTACTCCTCAAACTTTCATTATTTTAGCATCCATTGATGCTTCTTGCCTGAATCAGTTATTACTATGATGGTTGTCAAATAGTGATTTTCTAATACTATCATTTTATCTACATTTATTAATGGGCTTTCCACTGTAAGGAAGAGGTTTCCTTTTTTTCTGTTTATTTATCTATTTATTTATTTTTATAAGCATGAACTCATGAACTTTTTTTTTTTATTCAGTGATCTGTAAACCATTACTGTTATTTATTCCAATTCTGAAATTGTCCCAGATTTGGCCAGTGGAAAACTCATCTAGCTCGCTTGTACGTCCTTCTGACAAATCCTCATTATTCTTTGAGTAGTTTCCTTCTAACATAAAATGATGTTCCAATGCTCATCTTGTAGTGGGTTGGCCAAAAAGTTTGTTTGGGTTCTTCTGGAACATCTTATGGAAAAACCTGAACGAACTTTTTGGCTAACCCATACTTTCCCAGGCTTAGAATCAATTCTTGCTCCTTTTAATAGAAAATAGTATTTAGAGGGACTTACCTGGTGGTCCAGTGGTAACGAATCCATCCACCTTAAAATTCAGGGGACGCAGGTTCGATCCCTGGTTGGGGAACTAAGATCCCACATGCTGCGGGACGTCTAAGCCCGCGCGCCACAGCTATTGAGCTCGTGCGCCTCAACGAGAGAGCCCGCGTGCCAGAAACTACAGAGCCCACGCGCTCTGGAGCCCATGCACCACAACTAGAGAGAGAAAACCCTCATGCCACAACTTGAGAGAAGCCTGCGCGCCTCAACGAAAGATCCCGCATGCCGCAACTAAGACCTGACGCGGCCAAAAAAAAAAAAAGTAGTATTTAGAAACCAAAATCTGGGTAATTGGTGTGCTCATTGATTCTAGGTCCTTTTAGCAGACATAACTAGGGGAAAAAAGTGCGCGCACGTGTGTGTGTGTGTGCGCGCGCGCGCACGTGCACCAGCATGTGTGTACTGCACATATGCATCTGTTTCTACATTTATGTTTACATCTTTATCTACTTCTATCTGTGTAAAATCCTGACTTCATACTGATACTGCCAGTTCTACTCCAGCATCACAGGTTCATGATATTTTTCTACCTTTCTGCATTTGTAAATCCCTTCTCCAATGGTGGGAAACCTGACTCCCATTTTCCATAGTATATTTACTTATTTACTCAATCACAGAATACACAAAGTGTTTCAGAAATGCTAACCTAAACCCCTGGGGGGAAACTCCCTACTATTTAGAATTTACAATTTGTACTTACAAGAATCTTTAAGCAGGGACTGTAACTCTAATATTGTGTTTAAAAGCTACTTTGGTTCATTCTTTACCCACCCCCACTCCCACCCCAATGTGATTATGTTATACATTTGAAAAATAGTTCTGTTAATATACCATTTTAGGGTTTTCCCCCCACCCTGCTTGATTTTTTTTTTTATTTTTTATTTTGCGGTACGCGGACCTCTCACTGTTGTGGCCTCTCCCATTGCGGAGCACAGGCTCCGGACGCGCAGCCTCAGCGGCCATGGCTCAGGGGCCCAGCCGCTCCGCAGCATGTGGGACCTTCGCGGACCGGGGCACGAACCCCTGTCCCCTGCATTGGCAGGCAGACTCTTAACCATTGCGCCACCAGGGAAGCCTGCTTGATTTTATGCTGCTTGCTTTTATTAATCAAGTGCTGCTTGATTTTATTTCTGCATTTATGTTTTAAAAATTAAAAAAAAAATTTCTGGTTGCACCAGGCAGCTTGCAAGATCTTAGTTCCCTGACCAGGGATCGAAGCTGGGTCCATGGCCGTGAAAGTGCCGAGTCCTAACCACTGGACCGCTACAGAATTCCCGCTGCATTTATTTTTAACATAGTTCTAAAAGTTAGAAGTATACAGAAGTTAGAAGTATACAAAAGGAAAAGTCACACCCCCATTTCTTCTATCCCATTTCCACTTGCTCATCATTCCATCCCGTTCCACCTACCTCCAGTAGATAAAAAATCTCGTTAAGCTTCCGGTTTATCCCTCCTGTGTTTCTCTTTGCATAAAAGCAAATGCATGCAGATGTTATTACCCCTATTTCTTCTACATAAGGCAGCATACTATAGATACTCTTTAAAAATTTTTTATTGAGTTGTCACTCACGTATGATAATTTTTACCCTTTTGCAACCGTCACCACTAAGTCTAGAACATTTTTATTACCCCCAAAAGAAACACCATACCCATTAGTAGTCATTTTCCACTCTCCTGTCCTCCCAGCCCTTAGCAACTACTAATTTGTTATCTGTCTCTATGAATTTGCCTATTCTGAATATGTTATATAAATGGATTTGTACACTATATAGTTATTCTTTTATACTTTGCTTTTTCTGCTTAGTATTATAACCTGCAAATAACTCTGCATCAGTTCACAGACATCTTTCTCATTCTTTTTTACAGTTACATTGAAGTCCATTGTGTGGCTATGCCATAGTTAGTTAGTTTATTCAGCCACTCTTCTATATGTGGATATTTAGGTTACTTTCTAGTACTTGACAATGATAAACAGTGCTGCAGTGAATAACCTTGTGCTTATGGATGTTAGTACTGTTGGAAGTATACCTTCATGGTCAATTCCCAGAAGTGGAATTGTTCGGTCAAAAGGTAAACTCATATGTAATTTTGTTAGTAACTGCCTAATTTTCTATAAGAGTTGTACTAATTTGCATTTCCACCAGCAATGTATATAAGAATAGCAGCATAGTATGTTATACTTGTTAATTTTGCTTATCTGATAGCTAAGAATTGGTATCTCAGTGCATTTTTCTTATTATGAGAAAAGCTGAACATCTTTTCTTAGGCTTAAAGGTCATTTTTATATCTTTTTGTGTAAATTATTGATTTTTTGCACATATTTCTTTGGGGTGTTTGGACTTCTTTCTCTTAATTCTTAAGGGTTTAAAAATTTATTAGTGATTATTAGCCTTCTATCTGTGATGTACTTTACAAATACTTTCTCTGTTTGTTTTCTTTTGACTTTTGTACATTTTTTTGCCATGCATAAGTTTTTTGTTCTTATGTAGTCATATATAAACATATTTTCTTTTAAGTATATCTAGAATTTGAGTCATAGTTACAAAGCCTTTCCCTATACTGAGGTTAAAGAGGAAGCCACTGTTTTCTTGAAGTATGTACATACAGGTGATCTTCATTGTTTGTGGATTCTGTATTTGTAAAATTGCCTCTTCACTAACATTTATTTGTAACCCCAAATTAATACTCATTTGCAGATATATGCAGAGTGGCAAAAAATTTGAGTTACCCAGTGATCATGGTCCCAGCTGAGGTCAGTCAAGGTGATGCTCTACCTTCTTTCAGCTCTCGTATTGTAAACGGTGTCCTTTTCATATTTTTGTGCTTTTTGTTGGTGATTTTACTGTTTAAAATGGCCCCAAAGCATGGTGCTGAAGTGGTGTGTCCTCAGCACTTCAATTAAGCACAAGAAGACTGTGATGTACCTTAGGGAGAAAATATGTGTATTAGCTAAGTTTCATTTAGGCATGAGTTATAGTGCTGTGGCAGTGTGTTCAGTGTTAATGAATCAACAACATGTATTAAATAAGGTGTCTTTGAACAAAAAACACACATAAAACAAGTTATGAATTGATCAGTTGTTGAAAATATGTGTGACCAGAGGCTTGTAGGAACCTAATGCTGTGTTTCACCTAGGAGCAATGATTCAGTATTTGCGAATTCAGTGTTTGCAGAGACTTTGTAGAACATAATTGCCATGAATACCAAGAATTGACTATAGTTTCATTTTTTACATTTTGATCTCTGATCCTTTGGGATTTGTGTGAATGATTTGTTGTATGGATCTAGTTTTATAAGTTTCTATATGTATGTGGGTCTGATTTTGGACTGCATTTCGTGTTCTGTCTATTCGTGTGCTGCTACTGCTTTTTTTTGCGGTACGCGGGCCTCTCACCGCTGTGGCCTCTCCTGTTGCGGAACACAGGCTCCGGACGCGCAGGCTCAGCGGCCATGGCTCACGGGCCCAGCCGCTCCGCGGCATGTGGGATCTTCCCGGACCGGGGCACGAACCCGTGTCCCCTGCATCGGCAGGCGGACCCTCAACCACTGTGCCACCAGGGAAGCCCTGCTTTTTTTTTTAACTTAAAAAAATGTAAAGACTCAGGTCAGGAGAACTAGAACCCCACGAGAGAAACCTCGGCAGGATCAGAGTTCAAGGCAATCTGCATGTTTTAATTATAGAGGTTTTGTTTTATATTCTAGTGTTTGGTAGGGCTAGTTCCCTCTCATAAGTATAGCCTATTTCACTGGCTGATACTTTCTGTCAATGTTGAATATTAGTGGTGATAGTGGGTATCCTTGCCTTGCATTTGATTGCAGTGGGTACATCCCTAGTGTTTCTTTATTAAATAAGATGCTGGCTTTAGGACTAAGGTATGTATTATTTTATCAAGTTAATGAATGATGCTTTAATTTTGATATAGTAAGACTGCTAGAATTTTTAACTTAGTGCTGGGAAGGTCTAAGTAGAGAGAGGAAATGAAGTTGAAGTGGACGGAAGTAAGAAGCAAGTGAGAAAAGAAAAGGCTTTGGAATGATCAATAAGACTGCTCAGTGGCAAAGAGGATGCTGTTTTTAATGATAACACATTTCACTGTTCACTTGGTTAATTAATCTAAGGCTGAATGTCTGCACAATAAGATAGTAGAAATAATTCTAGAAATATTGTATCCACTCTGCCTCTACTATATTCCTGGACTTTGCTGGCAGCTTGAGTGAATACAATAGTTACTTATATGGTTGTAACCCTGAAAATTGATCTTTGCCTCATTTCTGAACTTCCAATTTTTCCAGAAATCAAGTATGATTTTCAGCACTCCTTATAGCAATCGTAAATGTTTGTTGAGTGCCTTATATTATTGGTAAATGCCTTATATTAGAATATATATATGTGCATATTTACACACGTACACACACACACACACACACACACACACACACACACACACATTGTCTAGCTTCAAGTGAGATTTAATCTGAAGGGCTCAAATGATTTCATCAGGAGTCAGTCTTCTTTCTCTTGATCTTTCTGTTCTACTTTCTTTAGTGTTACCCTCATTCTCAGGGTCTTCTTTTGGCAAAACAGCTTTAGATTTATGTCTTCACTTCCTCGTAGCTCCTGTACAAGTCCTTGGGGTTCATTCTGACCGGACTAGCCCCATCATGTGCCCACGGTGGCGGGAGGGTTTGTTGCTCCTGCTGGACCTGGATGGCACGCCTGACTCCTACTGGTGGGGATGCAGGCTCCTCCCAAGACATCTGGTCTGAGAATCTGGAGGGGTAGTTTTTCAAAAGAAATGGAGTATATTTACCAGAATAAAAGAGGATTAAACGACAGTCAGGCAAAAAACAGCAACTGTTTCCTGCACTAACCGAGTAAGGTTTACTGGATGGACTTGAGTTTAATAGTGAATGAAAAAATTGTGGTATTTTGGAAAAAGGAAAGTGCCTGAATGAATTCTTTGGAAATAGACACCTTACTGCTTACTTTCTTCCCTGCTTTGGCAATAGCTTACTGTTCTTTTCCAGAACTGATTCCTGTAGCTTTATTGGGTTCTATCATACTTGCTGGGAGGGAAATGACATCAGGTAAGTAGTGAATGTGAAAATAAGCATTAACAGTTCTGTTTTCCTGCAACTTTAGTCCTGCCTCCCAGACCTACTGCCAGAGATGAATAAAAGGCCTCCTTCCCAGCTTTCCTCTTAACTTGAGGGGGTGAAGTCTTTCTTACATAACACAGAGGATATTTATCAAATGACATACTTGTACCACGGTATTGATTCTTTTTGTTAGTATTGTCTATAAAGTTACGACATGTATAAGTCTCTATCCTTCCTTTCTAAGCCTGCCAATACAAAAAAGTAATATTTCCTCTTGGAGCCTGAGGCTTTTTCCCTCCCTAGCTCTTATTTAAGGAGAATATGCAATTTAGATGTTTGAATAGGAATAGAAGAAGCAGCCAAAAACTTTTCAATAGTCCAGTTAAAATACATAATAGCATGTGTTTAAAGTAAATCTTTGGAAGAAAGGTTGGAAAATCCTGGATAAAGTCATATAGTATGTACATCAAAGGCATGCCTTGCTAAGTAAAAGTGGGAGGAAGCAGTACATGTCTTACCAGGGGGTCAGAGATTTCTACTTAGATGTTCCTCTGGCAACCTTGTTCCCATCTAGGTAGTTGAAGGGCTGAAAGAAATTTCCAGTGTGGTTTAATCTGCTGGCTTTTATTGAGTTAAATGCCATCACTTCTACAGCTTCACACATTTGCAAAAGCACTCTCCTTCAGAATTTATACAAAGGGTTATATTTTTTCCTTTGCTGGAAATATAAGAAAAAAACTTGCAAAGCTTGGAAGTCTATAGAGGATTCACCTCATTTTAATTGTAGACATGGACAAGGGGCAGTCTAACTTAAACATGTGGACTTTGGCACCAGGCCAACATGAATTCTAACCAGGTTTTTCATGTTTTGGCTGTGTGTCCTTAGACAAGTTAATCTTTGTGGGCCTTACTTCTCTTACATATAAAAGTCATTCATTCATTCAACACATTTATTATTAATTACTCTTCTGTGTGTTGGGATGCATCAGTAAACAAAACAATGAAGGTCTCTTCCTTTCTGCAGCCTATATTCTAGTGGGGAGAGAAGCAAGAGAGAAATTGTGTGTTAAAAATAGTAATTGCTGTAAGAAAAGAAAAAGCAGAGCAGGGTCTTAGAGAAATGGATTAGGGAAGAGAGCAGGTGCAGAATTAGGGCAGGCAGGGTTGACATCATTGAGAAGGTGACATTTGAGTGACATTTTAAATGAGGTTTTAAAATGCTCACTCTGGTTGCTGCCTTGAGAGCAGACTATAGGGGGTTAAGGAAAAAAGCAGAGAGAATTGTTAGGAAGCTTTTGTAGTAACCTAGGTGAGAGATGATGGTGACTTAGTTGTAGACATGAAGATGGTGAAGAATGGTTGAATTCTGTATACATTTTGGAGGTGCAGCCAACAGGATTTTCTGATGGCTTAGATATGTTGTGTGAAACAAAAAGAGTAGCCTAGGCTTTTGGCCTGAAGAACTGGATGGATGGAATTGTTATTAACTGACAAGAGGAAGACTTGGGTAGAGCAAATTTTAGGGGGAAGATCAGGAGTTCAGTTCTGTATGTTGAGTTTGAGATGTCTGTTAGGCACCCACATGGGGAAAAAGACATACACCCATAGGTTGCTCGTGATGGTTCAATATGGTGAATATAAATCACTTAGTATGGTACCTGACATAATTTTCTGTGTGAGATCAGAGAATATATTGCTACATGAAACAAGAATAAGAAGTTGCAAAGGGGATATTCAGGGGCAAAGAGCTCATAGAATATAATAGCAGAACTTCTAAAAATAATAGATTGGAAGACTGAGGAAATATCCCAGAAAATAAAAGAGAGATGCAAAAATATTAGAGAAATATTAAAAATAATAGAGAATCCATTTAGGAGGTCTAATTCCTTTCTAATGGGACTTTCAGAGACACAGACCAAAGAAAACGAAAGGAAAAAATTATCAGTGAAACAAGACAAGAAAAATTTCCAGAACTGAAGGACAAGAGTTTCTAAACGGAAAGTGCTCAGCACTATGAATGGCTGGAGGTGAGGGGGGCAGGGAAGAGACATATTACCGAGACATTTTAGAGCACCAGAGAGGAAAAACAAGTCACAAAGAAAGGAACAGGGCTTCCCTGGTGGCGCAGTGGTTGAGAGTCCGCCTGCCGATGCAGGGGACACGGGTTCGTGCCCCGGTCCAGGAAGATCCCACATGCCATGGAGCGGCTGGGCCCGTGAGCCATGGCCGCTGAGCCTGTGCGTCCGGAGCCTGTGCTCCGCAACGGGAGAAGCCACAACAGGGAGAGGCCCGCGTACCAAAAAAAAAAAAAGAAAGGAACAGAAGTTAGCAGAATGTCAGACTTTTCAGAAGTAACACAAGAAGCAAGTAGACAATGGAGCAATGCCTTTAAGGTTCTGAGGGAAAATGATTACAAACATAGATTTCTATGTCCAGCCAAATAGTCAGTCAGTTATGAGGATAAAATAACAATATTTTCCAACATGCAGGGTCTCAAAAAATTTATCTCCTATACATCCTTTCTCAGAAAGCTATTGAAGGATCAAAAAGAGAGGTAAGACATGAAAGAGACATGAAAGAAAAAAGATGACATGAAACCCAGGGAAATGGGATATAACACTAGAGAGACATAAAGGAAATTCCTAGAATGATGATGAAATAAAGCAGGATGACAGCTGAGTAGCAGGTCTAGAGATAACCAGTAAGCACAGTTGGGGTAGGAGGATGTAAGATCCAGGGAAGATGTCTCTAAGAAGAAGATTGAACTGACATATGATGTGTTTGACTATTCTGAAGGAGTTTCATAGCTCTTTCAGAGAGTTAGGGAATAAACTGTTCCCAACTTAAAGGAGCTTACACTGTAGTATGGCGTACACACAAGTAAGTGGGTAATTACTGTATTCTGTGAAGGTTTGGAAAGCTTAGTACTCTGCTCCTAGACCACCCATAGTTGGAATGTAGGTTTAGAAATCTAGTATTTAGCTCCTTCAGCATCTGTAATTGAACTGTCAAACCAACAGCTTGGGGCTGACTGTTGGGTTAGCTGAAAAATCCTTCCACACTCTAGAAAGGAAAGTTTTTTTCTTTTTTCTTTTTCAGGGGATGGGCAGGGGGAAACAATTGTTGTTAGTTTAAAGAATTTAAAATATATGTATATATATTTATAAGCATGTATCTGTTTTTATTTTTGTATGTATGGCACTGTATATTTATTAAAATGTCTTGTTTTTATTTTTTATTTTTATTATTATTTTTGGCTGCACCATGCAGCATGTGGGATCTTAGTTCCCCGACCAGGGATTGAACCCACACCCCTTACACTGGAAGCAAGGAGCCCTAACCACCGAACTGTCAGGGAAGTCCAAGACATCTTGTTTTTAAAATGAGTGTGGAATAGTGCAACGGAAAAAACTTTCAGTTGTTAATTTAGGTATAGAAAGCAACTAAAATTTTTGTATTATAATTAAATTATAATAATTATAAAATTATAATTAATAAATTATAATTTATTTTATCCTCCCAAGGTGGCTTATACCCCATTGACTCATGCCAATAAGGTAATGTTTTCCCAATATAATAATGAACTTTTTTGTGCGTGGAATTCTTCACTCTAAAGTTATTTTGTAGTTGGAGATTGATTACAAACAAATTCAATTTGCACTGTTCAAAGAATTCTTCTTAATTAATTATAAACCTATTTGGCCTAGACTTTGCATTTTTCTTGGTACACTTTGGCCATAATATAAAATGTAGCAGTTTTGTGTCACATCAATATTTCTCACATATAAATATGGAATGATATTTATGTCTTATCTAATTTCTCACTTGGTCAGTTAATACATATACTGTACAGATAAATGGAGTGAGTACATAAAGAAAAACTGCAAGAGGAGAAAAAGATAATCTAAATGAAGATTATCACTTTAAAGTTTTAATATGATGTAAGATTTTATGGTAGTTAAGTTCCTATAATAAATGGTCATCCTATAATATATGGTTTGGGAACATAAGTTAATTCACTGAACAAACACTGATAGAGCACTGATAGAGCACTGATAGAGCCTGTCATATGTCAGGCTCTGTGCGAGGTCCTGAGAATACCGGACAGGTTAGGACATTATTCCTGCCCTCTGATAATTCTTGGTCCCAAAGAAAGAAATTTAACTTATAAACAAGTAAATGTAATAAAATAGAGGGTTAGAAGTGCTACAAATGATGTTTACCAAATGTATAAAGAGAGAAGGTCATCCCAAGAAAAGTATGGACTAAGAAGACAGACATGGAGATGTAGTACTATTTGTGGAAATGGCAAACATTTTTATTTGTTTGTGGCATAGAGTAAGAGGAAGGGCTTGGGAAACACATGAGCTCCATCACGTAGAGCAGGGGTGCCATACTCAGAAATTTAATCACTTCCTCCTAGGACAGTGTTTCTCAAATATGTGTGATCATAAGAATCACCTAGAAAGTTAAAGCAAAACAAAACAAAAAAAACCCTAAAGTTTACCCCAGACCTGGAAAATCAGAATCCTCAGAGGAGGGCTGGGAATCTGTTTTTAGCCAGTGCCCTGCTAGTTCTTACTGTAACCAATTTATTGAGCAAGTCCAATTTATTAGGATATAAGCAAGTATGGTTTCCCCAAATTTCTAGTCTAGGTGACTTCAAGAAAGAGCACACACCACAACTTTCCTGTGTGTGTGTGTGTGTGTGTGTGTAGGAGTATGCATGTACATATGTATGTATAACTTTGGAAAATATATTCTCCCAGTGCAGGCTAGAGCTGTGACTCAGACTCCTTGTGGTCTAACTCAGGGATACTGTGTTTTCAAGATCCAGGTCCTCTTTGGCAGCAGAAAAAGTGAATAAGGGAATTAGAGGTTTTCAGAGTGGTTAGTGGAGGGCAGTGTTCTAAATCTTCTAGTTCTGCCAGATACTGGTGGTCTCTGCCAGGGTTGTGATCTTAGTATAGATGATTATAGATGTCCAACTTCATTCATTCTGTCAGTGAGGACCCCCACAGAGAAGGGTAACCGTGGCTTCCTGCACTGATCCGTGTTAGTGGTGTATTCTTCACAGGGTAGGTGTACTCCTGGGCGTCCCCTTTCCCCATCCTTCTTTTACTTCGTGCTTCTAAACTTGGGGGCATTGGAACCGATAAAGCTCTCTTATGTGCCCCCCAAGGGCCCCAGTCCTTTTCTTACCAGGCAAGCTGTATTCTCTACAGTCCTTTTTTGGGGTTTGGGCTTTGGGCATGGACTACTCTAGCTAGTGCTCTTCTTTCAAGAATCTCCAGACAGGGACTTCCCTGGTGGCACAGTGGTTAAGAATCCGCCTGTCAATGCAGGGGACCACGGGTTCGAGCCCTGGTCTGGGAAGATCCCACATGCCGCGGAGCAACTAAGCCCATGTGCCACGACTACTGAGCCTGCGCTCTAGGGCCCACGAGCCACAACTACTGAGCCCACGCACCACAACTACTGAAGCTTGATCGCCTAGAGCCCGTGCTTCGCAACAAGAAGAAGCCACCGCAATGAGAAGCCCACGCACCGCAACGAAGAGTAGCCCGCGCTCACCGCAACTAGAGAGAAAGCCCGCGCGCAGCAGCGAAGACCCAACGCAGCCAAAAAAAAAAAAAAAAGAATCTCCAGACAGTTAGCTACATATCTCTCTAGTTCAAGTGCTTACAGGTTCTGCAAGCAGCAGCCCACTTGGAATCAAGCTGCCAGTCTCTCCTTGCAGATGTCTTCGCCTCCCAGTCTCTATGACTAGTTCTCTTGAGGTGCCCATGTCGTTGATGATGCCACTCCCACAAGGCCAGACTTCCAGGCTCTCCCTTGCCTTGCCTTAGTTCTGTCTTTGGGAGGGTTGGTTGAATGCACCAACTGGTTTTGCTACTCCTTAGCAAACCTTGGGGGAGAGATCTGGACATAATTTTCGGTGCTTTCCCTGATTTGGGCATTTACTGCTTCTTGCTCTCAGCTGTGGGCCCTTGTCACTGATTCAGGGACAGTAGGACAAATGCCACTTAATATCTTGTTGGATTATAATCAGGTAAGTTTAGGAAACGTTTTTGCAGAGGAATATATAATCAGATTTGATTTTATAGTGTTTAAAGTGTAATTTAAATAAAAGATCTTAAAGGAATCATATCTTTGCTGATTCTACCAGAATTGAAGTAACAATTTGTCTGCTTTAGGGTAAGAAACAAAGTAAATATACTCATGACTATGAATGTTTGTATAGTATCAACATCAGTAACTTCTGACAACTTAATTGTAGATATAAAGATGTGGATTCAGTGTATCTGGTGCTGCCAGAAGACCAAACTGGCACAACAGAAGAACTGGAATTCATTGATATTTCTTAGTTAACTTTCAGGTTTTTCAGTTTTATTATGTGGTACTTTCTAGATAAAGGGAACTTAGACCACTAGGTGGTGCTTTATGACTAGAAAATACAAGTACTCCCTTACTACTACTAGGGTCAATCTAGCAAAGCAATGGCCAGTGAGAACAGCTGGTGCCAGTCCTAAGACACAGGTTTAAAATAAAAGAGAAAGGAAGAAAGGAAGAGATAATGATAAAAAGAGAGAAAAGAAGTAGGAGGGCAAGAAGAGAGAAAAGGAGAACGTAAACAGGTATATTGTGAAGGAGGTTGTCAAATACCATCAGTAATTACCTCAGGAAAGTGGCTCCTATGCCATTTGTTGCTGATTTATCAATATTTCCTTGTTTATTCATTTATTTGATATGTATTTAATGAGAGTCAGCTGAGGATCCCATGGTAAACAATACATTCTCCCTACCCTCTGAGATTTTACAGGTAAAGGGAGCTTAAAATATCTGAACTTAAAATCTTGACCCTTTCTTTGTAGAGTATGTTAAATAATATGGAAAAGAATACTTTTAAATTTTAGTTTTGTTTGTTTCATATCCTCTATTTCAATCCCCTACCAGAGAAAACCTTTTCTAGAATTCAAAAAAGTATTCTTATTAAAATATTTGAAAATCAGCTCCTCGAGAGCTCGTAATTCGGGAATCCCGGGGATGCAGTTCATTATTTGGCTCTTATTAACGGGTATGTGGGGGTCGGGGCCTAAATGTGTTGAGTGAGTGATAGGTTCAGATAGGGACCTCAGCAAGCCATCTCCTGATTAGAGTCTACAGCCTTCCTGGCTCTTTGTAGAATTCAGGCTTCTGATTTTGAACACTTTCGTGACAGCACCATACTTCCTCATCAACTATAGCACGCTGCTGCCATTGCCTGTTTACAAGGCATTCTGTGTTTCTCCGTAACAGTGAATTCTTTTATGGTAGAGTCTGTGTCTAATTTAATTCATTCATGTAATCCCAGTGTTTGGCAGGTGTGAGTGCTCAATAAATTTTGGTTGAAAGAATGAATAAATCTTATTACTTATAGTGTACTTGGTAAAAGATAGCTTCCTAATAGGACACCTTTCTGAAAGAGTTAATTTTTGGATACACCAGAAAGACCTGCCTTTAACACTTTTCACATACATGAGAGAGTGCGTAGACAATTACTTTGAAGTATAAGATGTAGTACACTTTCAAAGATAACCAAATGATACACCAGTCATTAAGATAGAGATGGATTTGTAATGCCAATTCTGTAAATACAACTCTTAAACTTTAATGTTGGATTCTGTTGCTTGACCTTGGATAAATAGCCCAGCTGTAGTTTTCTGATTTTTTATTTCTAACATAATAGGGACTGATGGCACCTATTATTAACTACTTCAGGCCCTAGGACCTGCTGTGGACTTCATGTTACAAAGATGTATATTGGAACTAAGTCGGAGTTGAGTATAGAGTAAAAGACAGGAAGACAGAGTCCACTGCGGGTGAATTCTACTGCCCCCAGAAGTCAATGTCAGTAGATCAACGTCTATTTATTGAATGCCAGAGCTTTAACTCAAGAATACATATCACAAAATAGATGTATCATTATAGACCTCAAAATGCTTGCTATTTTATAACACGTTACAGAAAGCCTTCAGATAACAAATGCTTTTTAAACAGCTTTATTGAGATATAATTCACATATCATACAGTTTACCCTTTTAAGGTAGATAATTCAGTATGTTGTTTCTAAAGCATATTCACAGATTTGTGCAGCTGTCATCACTAACTCCAAAACATTTTCATCACCCCCCAAAGAAACCTAGTAACAGTCACTCTCCATTTCCCCCTCCCCCAGCCCGTGGCAATTACGTACCGTTTTCTGTCTCTATGGATTTGCTTATGCTGGAAATTTCATAAAGATGGAGTCATATAAGATATGGTCTTTGTGACTGGCTTCTTTCACTTATCATGCTATTTTCAAAGTTTATCTGTGTTGTAGCATGTTATCAGCACTTCATTCCTTTTCATTGCCAGATAATATGCCATGGTATGAATAGACCTCATTTTGTTTATCCATTCATCAGTTGCTGGACATTTGATTTGTTTCCACTTTTTGGATATTATGAATAATGCAGTTATGAGCATTCACATACAAGTTTTTGTGTAGACATGTGTTTTCCTTTCTCTTGGTTATATACCTAGGAGTAGAATTGCTGGGTCATATGGTAACTGTACGTTTATCATTTTGAGGAGCTGCCAAACTATTTTTTCAAAGTGGCTTTACCATTTTGCAATCTCATTAGCAGTGAATGAAGTTTCCAATTTCTCTATGTCTTTGCCAACCCTTGTCTTTTTTTCTTTAATTTTAATTACCACCATCCTAGTAGTGGGTGCGAAGTGGTATCTCACTGTTTTGTTTTTCT
The DNA here is from genome assembly GCF_011762595.2 of Tursiops truncatus. NCBI lineage: Eukaryota > Metazoa > Chordata > Mammalia > Artiodactyla > Delphinidae > Tursiops > Tursiops truncatus. The sequence continues at coordinate 34,124,734 of NC_047035.1, read as the reverse complement.
TAATTAATTAATTAATTTTGGTTGCATTGGGTCTTCGTTGCTGCGCACGGGCTTTTTTTTAGTTGTGGTGAGCAGGGGTTACTCTTTGTTGCGGTGTGCAGGCTTCTCATTGCGGTGGCTTCCCTTGTTGTGGAGCATGGACTCTAGGCACATGAGCTTAGTAGTTGTGACTTGCGGGCTCTAGAGTGCAGGCTCAGTAGTTGTGGCACATGGGCTTAGTTGATCCGTGGCATGTGGGATCTTCCTGAACCAGGGCTCGAACCCGTGTCTCCTGCATTGGCAGGTGGATTCTTAACCACTGTGCTGCCAGGGAAGCCCTCTCACTGTGGTTTTGATTTGCATTTCCCTAACTGCTAAAGATACTGAGAATCTTTTCATGTGCTCATTAACCATTTGTGTATCTTCTTTGGAGAAATGTCTATTGAAATCCTTTGCATGTTTTAAATTGGACTGTTTGTCTTTTTGTTATTGAATTGTAAAAGCTCATTATATATTCTGGATATAAATCCCATATCAGACTTGATTTTCAAATATTTTCTCCCATTATGTCTCTTCACTTTCTTGCTTGTTTGAAGCAAGGTGGTTTAGATTTACCACCATAGAAGATGGTTTAGATTTATTGCAGTGTGTTTACTTGTTATATCAGGTAGGTTGCCATGAAGGGGATGAACAAGGTGTTGACAATTGTCTTATATTGATACCCAAGGCTGTTCCCTAAATCAGTGTGGAACACAATTATAGGAAGCCAAAAAAGAGCTAAACTACTAAGAGTGAAACATAATGTCTTATAGCATATAACATACCCTCTTCCTGCTGTCTTTGTCTTATCCTAGTTACAAACTAGTAGAGAAATGCTAGGGGTTGGGATAGTGAGAAGAGAATAGTTGTTTCCCTCTTTTGTGGTTCAGCCAATATATGTTTTTAGAGATATAGCTAAAAACAAAACAAAAAACAATAAAGGGCCAACTGGTTCTGGCAGGGATGGCAGTAGTTCTACTTTAGTCAAATCACTACCAGAGAAATGTCCTCACAATTGATCAACATCATAGCGCTACAAGCTGCTGTCTTTCTTTGACTTTAGATAGAGTGAGAGTTGCCCTTTGGCTACAAAACTTCTAATTTAGATGGTGGAGAAAATGGAGGGTCTCTGTTGTGTTTTTCTGTTAGTAATTGGGCAAGTGGACTGCTCTGATGAACGTGGAGTGACACACTGAGATGGTTGTGATCACTTGCCCATCTTTTTGGCCAGTCTTTCCCAGTGGTCCATTTGAGAACATTCTTGGTCCCCTTACCACACCTTCAGCTTGATATCAAAGTGCAGTGGTAATAGTGAAGATATATATATATATTTAATAAATTTATTTATTATTGGCTTCTTTAGTTCTTCGTTGCTGTGCATGGCCTTCTCTAGTTGTGGCAAGTGGGGGCTACTCTTTGTTGCGGTGCGTGGGCTTCTCATTGCGGTGGCTTCTATTGTTGCGGAGCATGGGCCCTAGGCATGTGGGCTTCAGTATTTATGGCACGCGGGCTCAGTAGTTGTGGCTTGCAAGCTCTAGAGCACAGGCTCAGTAGTTGTGGTGCAAGGGCTTAGTTGCTCTGCAGCATGTGGGATCTTCCCGGGCCAGGGCTTGAACCCTTGTCCCCTGCATTGGCAGGTGGATTCTTAACCACTGTGCCATCAGGGAAGCCCAGTGAAGATATTTTTAAAGTTGACTAAGATAAATTAAAAAATGGTCATATGTGGCAAATGATGGGCACAGATGAGTGATTTTTTTTTCTTTTTTGCACTGTTTGAAATAGAATACTAAGAGCCTTCTGAGAATGATGTTCAATGTCCCGAATTTTTTTCCTGGAATGGCCTATTAAAACCATTATGGATTCTTTTTTTTTGAATTTATTTATTTTTTATACAGCAGGTTATTATGGATTTTTGACCAAGACTTCTCATCTGTATTATGTGAAAAGGTTTGGGTTTTGTGAAGTAGCTTGGCATGTGCTGCAGTGCTTTTTAATTTCTTTTAATTTTAATATTTTACAATATGAGCATGAATTTCAGACTATAGGTGACACTTGTTTGTGTGAACAGTTCCCCAGACTTTGCTTTCTAAAGTGTAACTGTTAAATCTTTTGGAATAACAGTACAGTTGTCTCTTTAGAAAGATCCTTTACATTGATGTCTTATGACTGGCTTAAGTTCTTCTGGCACATTCTCTCCTGATTTGTCTCTACCCTCAGAAAGATATTTTGTATCTTCTTAATCTGTGCCATGTTCAGAAAGAAGAGATGAGTCAGAGAAGTTTTCTAACACTAACACTAACACTTTGGGGGGAGGTCGCACGATATAGTTTTGAATCCAGAATGGCATTACTGTCCCTTTTGCTCTTCTGGGCTGGTGGACAAATTTGTAATCAAACATACTGCATAATGGTGACACAATTGAAGGAGTAGGTTTATCCTTAAGAACACAGCCCCCAAAACACTTGTGTTCAGTATGTAATGTTTAAGGTGGTTGTGAAACTCTTTGCTGTCAAATAGCAGGAATTCTCCATCCATTTGTTTGCTTTGTAGATGACACTGTCTTTGAGTAGAAAACAGTTGACACTTCCATGTCCCATTGGCATTTCTGGTTAAGTGTAGCTCAAATACTATTATGTTAAACTTTCGTGCCTGATAATGTGCTCTCCCAGACCAAGGAGTCAGCACTCTGTGACTCTAGAGGAATAGTCTCATTTGACAATTTTAGTACCACCTAAGATTTTATCTAGTGTGTGATGAGGTGATATAGTGACTGTTATATTGATTTGGAGTCTAGGGAGATAATTGATAAACTTGGTCCTGGGTTCCAGGGGATAGGATATCTGTCATAGAAGAAAGGCAATGATTAAAGGAGCAATATTTATTGTTGTTGATCAGCTCTGACTGTGAAACATTTAAGGCATTTGGGCTCTAATTTTAAAGATTAGTTGAAAAATAATTATTTAACACTTATTCTGTGCCTATCACTTTGTTAGGCACTGGGAAGTTAGAGACATAATTCCTGATCCTGAGGTACTTACATTTGGGGGAAGATAGGCAAACAGGTAGATACTTAAAACAAAAACAAAACATTGAGGTAAGGACTTCACTCTTTTTTTTTTTCTCCCCAATGTGGAAGCATACAGAAAGGGGGATTAGCAAATACATCAGCTGTGGAAAAAATTATTTTTTTAAAGGCAAGAATAAAATAAATGCACAGTTCAGGATATTGATGATCATTGGGAGGGAGGCAGAAAGATGGGATCCAGGAGGAGCCCATGTATAACTTCATTGGGATTGGGAATATTCGAATTCATAAATTGGGTGATGGGTTCATAGGTATCTATTTTATCATTACACTTCATAACCTACATAGCATATATATTCTTCTGTATCTATTAAATGCTATATAATTTTAAAAAATCAAGATATTTCAGTAAGCATTTCCCAGTCTTAATTTATTAGAAGCATTTACTTAGGATAAATTGGAGAAAAACTGAACTCAGCCAAACTTTCTCTGTTTAGTATCTATTCACCCATCCATCTGTTTTTTTACTTTACTTAATTTTTTGAAATACAATAAAAATAATGTAGAAGTTTTTTAACATGACCTGAATGCCCTGCTTCTGTGCTCCCTAAGGTTCCATGTACTCCCTGTAGAAACCAGTTTATAGGTCAAAAGGATTCTGTCTGGACTGGCCAGCCAGACATTTAAGTATTCATTACCTCTGTGTGTGTATATATTTAATGATGTTTGTGCATGGCTTAGCTAGGGATTTTGAAATATTTGTAGGATTTTCCTATTTGCTGGGTTGTTTTAGAATTGAGAGCCATCAGCAGAAAAAAAACAAGGAAGAATACTATTTCTTCTTTCATCTATGTCCCATATTATACAAATGTTCACTGAAAGTAGCACCAATTTTCTGGGAAAGGTCATGACTGAGACTTTTCTCACCCTTTACCCCTACTCTCCAATTCATGTTTCCTTTTTACAATGTGGTCATGTGCTTGCCCAAGTCTGGCTTATGAACCGTGTAGAATATTTGTGCAGTTTTGTTTTTTAAGCCCTACACTGTGCACATGATGCATTATTTAATTTGGAATGGGCTCTGAGTTAGTCACACGTGCTTCTTGTGGTGTTTATCTTGGAATCCACAAGTGGGAGGGAAGTATTTTTGCATTTTATACATCTGGACATTGTTCATGATCCTCTTGTGACTTGGAAATTCTCTGTGGGGCAAAATCCAAAGAACAGTATTAAAAATAACACGGAGTTATGATGACATCTGAGTAAAAACCCTTGAGAATACCCTTCTGATCCAGCAGAGTTTGACATTGATGGTGAACTTTTTCAGTTGCGTGCTTCACTGTTGGCCTGAGTAGTTTGCTGGGATTATGGTTACCTGACACCCTTGCATGTAGGCTAACGCGCTGCCAGACTTTCTGAAAGTCTACAGCAGATTTAGCCTTTTGGGAGGGGAAGATTTTGCCTTGATTTTGCACGGGGTAAGACAGGTGAAGCAGATTCTGTTTATTGCTTCTGTGCCTTTGCCACTCTCTTGCGCCACAGGCATCTTAAGATGAGGATGACCTGTGAGGATCTTTCCAGTCATTCCCTGATCCTGCTTCATTCCATCTAGTTTAGAGCTAAAGGTTGATCCTGAGAACACCTCAGGGGCTGTGTCAGGACTGGGAGTGGGGCGGGGCAGTGGCGCGAGTAACCTTATCTTTCCCCTGATTACGCATGAGAAGTTGTTTTCAACAGGATTGGACAGGTATAGTACAGTACCTCCTCTTTTTGGCTAGGGTTCTGCTAGAATGGAAAAAGTGAGAAGGGATGTACCGAAGCCTTGCAGCTCTTTGAGTGAGTTTGCATATGGACAGTATTGCTTTTTGGCTCCAATCTAGTTTTCTTTCATTCCCATGTCTCATCTTTTATGCAGCTGCAGAGAGCAGGCTGGGAAAGCAGAATGAAAGCTTCAAACAGATTTGCACTTGAATAAAAGAAAGAGTGATTTCTCTTGGTCAGAGTACAGACCTGACTGAGGAGGAAGTTGTTTGCTTTTTCACTTTCTGAGTAAGGACTGTTTGCTTTTTTCCCTTCAAATGTAATAAAGAGGGGAAAAAGCTAATAAGTCGGACCTACTAGTTAAAATTCATATAGAATTTTCAAATGTGCTTAATAAGGTTTATCATATGATTATAAAAGAAGTAAATAGTTGGAGGGCAAAGGTCAAACTTTGGTTGAGGTTTTAGAATGAGTTGAATATGAAGTGGTTTGAGTGCTTGGGTAAGACTACTCAAGTAGGAGCTGTTTCTCTTTGCTGGTTTCTTTGGCCTTTACTTTGGGAACTTTTTCCCCTTTACTTTCGTAATGCATTTTGCAACTTTCAGTTAAAAAAAAAATCCAAAAGAGCTTAAGCTTTTAGCATATAAACACATCCTGGTCCTATGATGGGAATCACAACATAGCCGAGAATGGCTTGACTTCAGCTGGAGAGAGGTTAATAGTAGTAGCTCCAAGGGTTGATACCAAGATCATGCTTGTTTAATGTTTTAATGACTCCAGAAGGAAATGGTGAAATCTGCTGATGACACCAAATTGTTTTTGCTGATCCAAACAGGGATTTCTGGGAAGCTTCTTCACAGTATTTGGAAGAGTGGAAGAATTGGGCAATGTGGTAGCAAACACACCAAACTTGAAGTGAAGGTTTATGTAGCAGGAGTAATGTCAATACATTGAAGTTATGAAGCCTGCCAAGTCTTCCAAGAGGAAGACTGTGGGGTCCCTATAAAGGAGTTGGCTTTGATTCCTCTCATGAAAGAAGATTTAGGACAAAGAACATTTTGATATATAGAAAATGAAAACTACTATGGTAATAGTTGTAATTATAAAGTGTAGTGATTTAAAGATGCGGTATCTGAGTTTCTTTCTTTGCTAATGCCAGCAGTAGTATATCCAAATAAGTGCTGTTTCCCCTCAGAATGGTCATGGAAGATTGTATACTCATTTTATGCATGCTCCTCTTTTGGGGAATAGCTCCTAGTACGTCCTTTTGACTATTTTCTGTGGTGGAAGGTCTTCATTTTTTAGGTTATTTTCGATTTTTTTAAAAAATTAATTTATTTTTGGCTGCATTGGGTCTTTGTTGCTGCGTGTGGGCTTCTCATTGTGGTGGCTTCTCTTGTTGTGGAGCACGGGCTTTAGGTACGTGGGCCTCAGTAGTTGTAGCACACGGGCCTCAGTAGTTGTAGCATGCGGGCTCAGTAATGTGGCTCGCAGGTTCTAGAGCACAGGCTCAGTAGTTGTGGCACACGGGCTTAGTTGCTCCGAGGCATGTGGGATCTTCCCAGACCAGGGCTTGAAGCCATGTCCCCTGCGTTGGCAGGCGGATTCTTAACCACTACGCCACCAGGGAAGCCCCTATTTTCGATTTTTGATATAGCTAATGGTCATTTAGAAGCAAGTGAATAAGATGAATGATCAAAGTAGATAAATTTAAAATATAAGTTATAGTAGTGAAACTAATATTTTTTTAATTGCTTCAAGTTTTTCTGGAGGACTTCCCTGGTGGTGCAGTGGTTAAGAATCCGCCTGCCAATGCAGGGGACACGGGTTTGAGCTCTGGTCCGGGAAGATCCCACATGCCGTGGAGCAGCTAAGACTGTGCGCCACAACTACTGAGCCTGCGCTCTAGAGCCGGCGACCCGCAACTACTGAAGCCTGCATGCCTAGAGCCCCTGCTCCGCAGCAAGAGAGGCCACCGCAATGAGAAGCCCGCGCACCGCAACGAAGAGTAGCCCCCACTCACTGCAACTAGAGAAAGCCCGCGCACAGCAACGAAGACCCAACACAGCCAAAAATAAATAAATTAATTTAAAAAAAAATTTCTGGAGAAAATTACCAATGAGAAATTGCAAAAATATTTGTGTAATAGTAGTATTACAATGTTTTTTTTATCTTTAGATGAGCTGCTTGTCCCGCCCCCAGCTTTATTGAGTATAATTGAACAAATAAAATTGTATATATTTAAGGTGTACAATGTGATGATTTGATATATATATACATTGTGAAATGATTACCACAATCAAGTTAATTAACACACTCATCATCTCACATAGTTATTATATTTTTCTGTGTCGAGAACACCTAAGATTTACTTTCCTAGCAAATTTCAAGTATATAATACCATATCATTAATTATAGTCATCATGCTGTACATTAGATCCCCAGAACTCATTCATCTTATAACTGAAGATTATACCCTTTGATGAGCATCTCTCCATTTTCCCCACCTAGCCCTGACTAACCACTATTCTACTCTCTGTGAGTCTGACTTTTTTATATTCCACATATGAATGAGATCATACAGCACTTATCTTTCTCTGTCTGGCTTATTTCACTTAGCCTAATGTCCTCCAGTTTCATCCATGTTGTTGCAAATGGCAGGCTTTCCTTTAGAATAAGTTCTTGGTTGATTTATTTCACAAATGTTACTCATTTAGATAGGTAGGTAGAGTCTTGTTAAAATACTTGTTTCACTATATTATAGATACACTTATATAGATACATGTATATAGATATACATGTTTATAAGTGACCTTTTCTTTTTAAAATTGGTAGAGCTCTATGTCCCCCAAGTGTACTCTTAGGGAGGAATCAGGAGGTTGTATAGTAACTGGAGATTCATTTAATGAATTGATATTTTCTCACTAAAACCTCCATCTGTGTAATGAAAAAGACCCTGTGGGTTAATAAATAAGATAGTCACTGTTACAGTACAGGAGCTGTGGGCTGGCCATCTATATCCATCCATCCATCCATCCATCCATCCATCCATCCATTTACTTCAGAAGAATAAAGACACAGCTCCTTACCTCAAGATTTCTTTTTTCTGCCATGCCAGTATATCCATTTGAAACAAACAGCAGTCAGTTGCACTCGTGTCAGTGGAGTAAGTCAGTGGTTTTCAGACTTTATCTATGGAAACTGTATTTGGATTAAACGAGGGCAGGATGGGAATGTTGTTGAATTTTTGTCTTCTCTTTTCCCCCTTGATGAGAATCCGTGGAGTAACTTATGAAAAGCACTGGTACAGAGAATAAGTTGTTTGGTAAATTTTGAAAAGCACTGGCACAGAGAATAAGTTATTGGAAGGTCAGAAAAGAGTTTGTGTACTAAAAGCAGCTAGGGAGGCTTACTTCATTTCTTCCTTACTCTTCGAAGATTACTATTTTTTTTAATTTATTTATTTTATTTATTTATTATTTTTGGCTGTGTTGGGTCTTCATTGCTGTGCGTGGGCTTTCTCTTGTTGCAATGAGCGGGTGCTACTCTTGGTTGCGGTGCGCGGGCTTCTCATTGCGGTGGCTTCTCTTGTTGCAGAGCACGGGCTCTAGGCGCGTGGGCTCAGTAGTTGTGGTGCACAGGCTCAGTAGTTGTGGCGCATGGGCTTAGTTGCTCCACGGCATGTGGGATCTTCCTGGACCAGGGCTCAAACCCATGTCCCCTGCATTGGCAGGCAGATTCTTAACCACTGCGCCACCAGGGAAGCTCTCTTCTAAGATTATTAAAATTAAGAATTTCCACTTATCAGTCTTATGCTTCCCTATCTTGAAAGTCAGTAAAACACAAAATCTGCCCACATATTTAAAGTTATGACAGAGTTTTGCCTTCATAGTTCTCTTTGTTTAAACTCATAAAGTAAAAGTCAGGAGAACTTCTAATCTAAAAGCAGATGGATAGCCCAAGAAGAAAATATGTCTTAAAGCTCCACAGTCCTAAGTGCTGGGCCCCAGACTGGCTGTGTCAAATTTGACAAAGCTTTCGAATTTCAGCTCAGACATATTGAATCAGAATCTGGAATGGAGCCCAGGTATTTTAACAAGTTCTTCTTTGCATAAAAATAATATCTCCTAAAAAATAGATGTATACAAAAAAAGCTTAAAGGTAGAATGATGTTAGAATGTATTGAAATAAAGCATGATATAGAGTTTGTCCTATGGAGTTCTGATGACTGCAGTCTGATTAATCATTATTTGAACCTACCAATAGTAATAGAAAGCTTGATATCATGGTTAAGAGATGGGTTCTGGACCTAGAATGTCTGGATTCAAATCATAGTTTGGTCACTTACTAGTTGTGTTACCTTGGGCAAAGTTTTAATAACTTCTCTGTGCCTCAATTTTCTTATCTGTAAAATAGAGATAAAACTAATGACACCTCAAAGGATTATTGTGAAGATTACATGAGATATTGAGTGAAAAGCACTTAAAACACTATTTGGCACACAGTAAGCCCTCAGTCAAACTTTGCTACTATTATTACCTGTTCTTCTAATTAGAGAAGTAAGCATTTGGTCCCTACTGTGATTTCTTCTTATAATGAGTTCAGGCCTACTAAAGAAGAAAGTGAAAAGAAAGCAGGAAAAATGATTGCTCAGATATGAGTGTGTGTGTGTATGTGTGTGTGTGTAGGCAGGTAGGCATTTACACTAAGTATATTGTATATAAATATATAATGGGGGAAAAAGCACACCCTCTTTAATTTCCTTGGAATAGGATTTTAAAGTAACAGATTTTACATTTAGTACATTTTGCATTTCTGCTGCACTCTGATAACATGAGCAAAAGTGATGTGATCCTAACAGACACAGTAGATGGCGCTTTAGACTTAGTTTTTAAAGAAACTGGCACTAGAAGGAAAAAGAAAAGCACATTTTAATGGGCTTTTAAAATTTTTTCACCACCAAGGCAAATTTCATCGTAGAGTATGTGCCTTTAAGGAGAAAGGATTTTTTTTTTTTGACAAAGCTGGATAATAATTTTAGCAAAAATAAATCTCCCAGTTACTATGTTTGTGCCAGGTTTGTCACTTGGAAAATGTTAGTTGTGTTTTAAGCCACAAACATATAAGGAAGTTATTTTCTTTCAAAACATTGCCTTATTTTTGAGATTGTCTCCCCCCCACCCCATCTCTGTATTTAATATTTCTTTTCCTAGTTTTTTTGGGACCCTTTATTATTATTTATTTATTTATTTATTTATTTAATAAAAATGTGGTCATAAAATTACTTTGAATCACATCCATTTATAATGTAGTCATATTTAAAAATTCAGCTATATTCATTCTAATAGGCCTCAAAGTGTAGGTCTCCGTTAAAGGATAATTATGGTACTTTTGTCACTACCATACTATGCTTTAGATACTTGATCTTACTTAATCCTAGGAATAATTCTATAAGGATTGTTATTCTCTTTTTTTTTAGATAAATAAACTGTCTCAGAGATGTTTAGTAACTTGCTGAGCTCACATACTTAGTGGTAGAAGTCGTAGGTGCTTCAAGAGTTTCTCCAGTGCACTATAGGTGTATTTTTTGAGCAACTACTGTGTGTCAGGCTTGCGAAGTACTGGGCATAGTATAGTGACCAAAACTGATTGGAGCCTTTCCCTTATGGACCTTGCAGATTTTTAGATATTTGATAGCATCTCTTTGAAGTCTACAAGATTAGGAATAGTTCATGGAGATGCAAAAATGTACATCAGAGTCATTGTGATTTTTAGGTAGATCAGGGAGCCCTTTTACCAGAGAGAAAGACTCATACCTAGCTTGAATGTATTGCTATATTAAAATACTTATTTAGGTATACTCATTCTAGCCAAGGGAAGAGCAAGACCTCTCTTCTCTCTCCACCTCTTTAGAGTTAAATCATAAAATCGACAATAAAAAACAACATAAGCTAAACTGTCTTCCAGATAAGGATCAGGAACAGTAAAGAAAATGCGAGTGTACTAGAAGGTCAAAATTTTCCATTGGTTAAATGGTATTAAAATATATAAAGCAAGAAAATGTCAGTGAGAGTCTGAGAGAATAATGTAGTTTGTGCACAGGAAGACCATGGTAACTTCTAGATGGTTTCACTTTTACGATTTTGTGAAACCTTTTGATGTACAACCCGGCTAGTGATACCCCAAATTGCTAAGTACCCCTTCCACCTGGGACATTTAACATTTTCCTTTTAATTGATTTTTTCCCCCAAAGGTTCACTCTATTATTTTCACATATGATCCCAAGCTCCTGTGCTAGAAAAAAGTATGTAGTTGATGAGGAAACATAGACCAAGAGTTTTAAATTGAGGCCCATACCTGGGCTTCAGTAAGTCTTCAGAACTCCTGAAATTGTATAACATTTTTTGTGTAAGTACTTAGGAACATTACTCTGGGAAGAAACTCCATAGCCTTCAAAAGATACTTAAAGAGTTCTATGGGCTTCCCTGGTGGCGCCGTGGTTGAGAGTCCCCCTGCCGATGCAGGGGACACGGGTTTGTGCCCCGGTCCGGGAAGATCCCACATGCCACGCGCGGAGCGGCTGGGCCCGTGAGCCATGGCCGTTGAGCCTGCTTGTCTGGAGCCTGTGCTCCTCAACGGGAGAGGCCACAACAGTGAGAGGCCCGTGTACCGCAAAAAAAAAAAAAAAAAAAAGAGTTCTATGACCCTTAAAAAGTTAAGGATTATTATAATTAGGACTCTACCCAAAGGAGTCTGCTAGAATCAATCCAGTTCAGGGTCATGAAAAGAGAAGTATCTTCCCAAATCGCATCTTGGAGAAGGAGGGGCTGTTTTGTTCCTTTAGGGATAGCAGTTTTGAGAGTCTGAGTGAATTTGGGATTTGAAGGTATGTGTTTAACTGTGGAGTTTTGGAACTCTCAACTCTCAGTTGGGTATCTTGATTTCAGTTGAGGGATACCTTTCAGGGAATTTGAAAATGCTTCTTTCCAATATAGTCTTTTAGTCAAATGAATGGTTATTTTTAGAAAATGAAATAGAAAGGGAATAAAAGTGGGAAAAGAGTTGTTAGATCTTCTCAGTGGAATAAATAACTGAAGAAATTAATTCCTAAATCTTAAGTTTTATCACAGGTAAAAGAAGTTCCTTTAGATCAGATAAAAGTCTCTGGTATAAGCTGTTTGATAATACAATTTGAATTTTTTTTTGATACAGCTTTAAGAGGGTAGGAGATGTGTATATTTCTTCTCTCTCCTTTTTTAAAATTAATTAATTTTATTTATTTTTGGCTGCATTGGGTCTTTGTTGCTAGGCACGGGCTTTCTCTAGTTGCGGTGAGCAGGGGCTATTCTTCATTGCGGTGCTTGGACTTCTCATTGCGGTGGCTTCTCGTTGTGGAGCACGGGCTCTAGGCATGTGGGCTTCAGTAGTTGTGGCTCGCAGGCTCTAGAGCGCAGGCTCAGTAGTTGTGGCGCACAGGCTTAGTTGCTCCACGGCATGTGGGATCTTCCCAGACCAGGGATCGAACCTGTGTCCCCTGCATTGGCAGGCACATTCTTATCCACTGCACCACCAGGGAAGCCCCCTATTTCTTCTCTCTTCCCTATCACCTCTCTTTTCCTAACCTTTGTGTATACTTTGCTGAAGAGCAGGTAGTTGTAACTTACAGTTATATATTTCTTATTAAACTCTTACCTGTGTTCCCAGATAGATGAATCAAGAAGTAAAATTAGATTTCTTAATTTGATATATTTAAGTCTTTTATTTTGATCTAATAATTTTTTGATCAGTAATCTTTTAATTCTTGTACAATCATGCATAATAATAGTACCTATCAAATAGGGTATGGTGAAGACTATACTAAATTATAAATGTAGTGCTTAGTGTAGTATCTGAGATTTAACAAATGCTTAACAAGTATTAGCTATTGCTGTGTTCTCCATCATCATCATCATCATCATCATCAGTAGTAGTAACATATGTATTATATATCCCCATGACTGAATATACAGCATAAAATCACCCAAAGACAAAAAGCCTCTTGTTTAAGGGAACACATTATCTCAGGAATTAAGAGAGTTTCCTGTAAGGCATGTTTATCTTTCATTCGTGGATTGATGGTAATATGGATAGCTCTTTTGATGTGAGAAAAATAATGTCGTTAAATCGATTGTAAGCTTCATGAGGGCAAGGACTGTGTTTTATTTGCCTGTATCCTTAACTCTCATTTTATTGTTTGGCCCATGGTTGGTGTTCCATTAATTATTTGTTTTTATCTATGTTTTCTTCTTTGTTTTTCCTTTATTTCCCAAAAATACTTGCTGTTTCCATATTCAGAATTCCTTATGAAAGAGTCACATTAGTATTGTGACTTTTAGAATTATTAATATACAGATCTTTTTTGGAACGAGGACGTTTTGTTTGAAGCAAATTACTTGGGATACAAGACTTAATTCAACTTAAGAACATTCAGGCTTAAGACTTTTTGTAGAAAGGCAAATATTTGGTCTTAAACAAAAAACTTTATCTTCATTTGTGTATGTATCAGGCAGTCACTGATGTTTAACACTTAAGTTACCTAGTGTACTAGTGTATATATAAAAATGGAAAAACCTACTGCCTGGAGAACAATGTCTTCAATAAGATATTTAAGAAACACTCTTTACTCTCCTATTTTAGAGAACTTTACATAGCGCAGCAAACATTTACGACTACAGGAAACATGATATATTTTCAGAAATGAATACTGGGACTTTCCTGGTGGTCCGGTGGTTAAGACTCTGCGCTTCCAATGCAGGAGGTGTGGGTTTGATCCCTGGTCAGGGAACTAAGATCCCACATGCCACAGGGCAGCCAAAAACTTAAAAAAAAAAAAAAAAAGGAATGAATACTGATCGTAAATAAGTATGGCCACTGTGACAAATTTAGGTGAATAGTTCTTTCTGTTAAGGAAAAGCTCTGTCTTTTGGAGATGTATTTAGATTAAGTGCTAAATTGGACATATAGGTTAGTATTCCCACTGCATACTAGAGCCCAGCTATACATAGGCTCAGAGTAATTTGTTGTAGTTTACAGGAACATTGTAGATATGACCCTTTTGAAAAACAGACTCTCATGAGGCTTGGTTGGTTCTAGAATCATGCAAGGTTGAGTTCAGGTTAGGGGACATTTTACTTCTTTGGTCATAGCAATGTTGTCTCCCTATTGCCTACAAATAGGCAATGAACTCTGGATGCCTTCTGGGACAGAGTAAAAAAAGTACGTATCTCTTGTAACAGGAATTGGGGTCTAGAGATAAGTGATATTTAACATGCAATGTTATAATATTTTTGTTCTGGTAGCAAATTTGCCTATAGTATATGTAGTTAGTAGCCTGTGGTTTGGTATCCATTGAAATATACTATTACTCATTTGGTCTGGAGTTGGGTGAGGTTTGTAATAACAATATCAGTGTGTTATCAGAGGGCTTTTGTTCTTTTTCTTTCTTCTATGGTAGTGTGCTATTATTGTTAAATGAAATTTTAATGAACATCTTTAGAAGAATAGAAATTGAAAAATTACTTATTAACTAACTTTAGCCTTTAATGTAGCATCCTTTTTCTCCCCCCTAAAGCTTATTGTCCTCTTGGTTTAAAAGGTTTAGACAGAATGGTCAAAAGTTTTGAAATTGGAAAGTTGGAAGCTGTTTCCTCTTGATCATATGATCGCAGGAGTCACAAAAGAGCAAGCCTCTTTATCAATAGGTGAGAGTTCAAGCCTATCTGAATTTAGAATGTTAAATTATATTTTAACCACAGTAGCATCCTTTTTAACTAATGTAAATCATAATTGATTTTATACCACTCTGTTGTTTTATGAGGTGATCTCATGTAGCTGCAAAGTTGTTTATAGTTAACCCTGAAGGTACCTCATTCTCATAAGGGCACCTTCTATAGCTTAGTGCTTATTTGCAAAATAAACCACATTTTTTCCCTTGTCTTATTAAAATGATGGAACCATTTTGTAGCCTTTGGAAACATTCCTGCACCTCATGTTCTTCTGAGCAAATAACCCCATGTGATTTACAAATGTTGGTAAAAGCAATAGGTATTTCCAAACGCTATTAGAATGGTAAAACTAATATATAGGTATTAAAAAAAAGTTCTTCATTAGGATAAATGAAGGCCAGAATGAATAAAATATTAGTCACTCTTTCCAGTGTTTTAATTCCAGAATGACTTTAATTTTTGTTGCTACTTTAATTTTTGTTGATACTGTAATACCAGTAGCATTACAAAAGATTCAACAGTTCTCTCGATAGGTAACCAAATATTGCCCAAACCAAAGGTAGAAAGTTCTCCCTGGCTTCATTTATAGAGAAAATGATAACTGGAAGTTTAACAAAAGTTGTCCAGGGCTTCCCTGGTGGCACAGTGGTTGAGAGTCCGCCTGCCGATGCAGGGGACACGGGTTCGTGCCCCGGGCCAGGAAGATCCCACATGCCACGGAGCGGCCGGGCCCGTGAGCCATGGCCGCTGAGCCTGTGCGTCCGGAACCTGTGCTCCGCAACGGGAGAGGCCACAACAGTGAGAGGCCCGCGTACCGCAAAAAAAAAAAAAAAAAAAGTTGTCCAAACTCTTGAAAGTATCATTGTCAAAACAAAATGCATATCAGGTTGAGATTTTAAGCATATGAAGTCTATGCATGGAAGAATGAATGAAGTATTTCTGTAATATTAACGAATGATCAGATATATTGGGAGAAATAATATTAAACCTTGCCCTATATTCTGACTGTACATGAACAGAGCCAGAGCACTTGTAAAAAATAGGAACATATCACTGCAATAAGGTATGGTCTAAACTTGTTCCTAAATGACATCTTGAAGTTTGGCCTCGTCCAAAAACATTTTTTGAGGAAGGGCCGATGGTATAGCTGCTGTCTTCAAGGAAAAAGAAAAAGCGACATCAACATCACAGCCTTATATTAAACTTCATGAGGTGAAGTAAAGGTGTCCTCTGAAAAACTGATAAGAAGGAGGAGCAGGGGTTAGAAGGAGGAAAGGAGCTTTTCAAGAAATAGAAATAGTTTAAGATATTAGGGTATCTAATATTGTCAGGAACACTGTATGTAATGAGATTTTTGGCAGAGTGCGACTTCAGAGTTCTCTGAGGATTCTAAAAGCAAAAATTATTTTTTCAGCACAAAACTATTTCTGAATCAGATGTTCTTTGGCATCTTAAATTGAGTGCAATTACATCAGCTGTTTGTGAGACTTCATTAATTCAGTGCATATTCTAGACACGTCTACTATAGGATACGCTGCTGAGCATTTCAGAAAGAAGTAGAGGATTATGATATTGTTTCTGTCTCAGAGAACTTATTATCTAGTGAGGGAGAGAGCATACATATGCAAACATCTACAGAACCAAGCAGAATGAACCATCCAAGAGGACTCTATAGACAAGACAGATTACATCCTTTTGTCAAGATGAATGCTTCACGAAGGAGGACATGTGAACCGGATGTTGTTGTATGTATAGAATATGTATAGATGGGATTGGGGTAGGAGTTAGGCTTTTAGGAGCATGAGCAAAGATGGAGCAGAGGTGAAGATGTGGGACGTATTTAGGAACAGGGAGTAGCTGAGGGAGGGTTAAGTATAGGTTTCATGGAAGAGAGTGGTAGGAGATAAAATGAGAAATAAAGCTTGGAGCCAGGGTACGGGAGGTTTTAAAAGTGAACTGAAGGGGCTTCCCTGGTGGCCCAGTGGTTGAGAGTCCGCCTGCCGATGCAGGGGACACGGGTTCGTGCCCCGGTCCGGGAAGATCCCACATGCCGCGGAGCGGCTGGGCCCGTGAGCCATGGCCGCTGAGCCTGCGCGTCCGGAGCCTGTGCTCCGCAACGGGAGAGGCCACAACAGTGAGAGGCCCGCGTACCGCCAAAAAAAAAAAAAAAAAGTGAACTGAAGAATTTTGGACTTTATTCTCTAGGCAGTGAGGAGTCTATGAAAACTTTTTAGCAGTGACAGGACAGGAGCTAGTGGCTGTGCTTTAGTATAATTAACTGGAAGGATACAGTGGAGTAGGGAGAAACTAGAACTGAGAATTGAAATTAAGAGGTCATTGCAGAGGCCTATGTGAAAAATAATCAGGGCCTGGCATAAGGTGTGGCAGTGGAAAAGGAAAAGAAAGGAGAAACATTTGGTAGGTAGAATCAGCAGAATGGAGCTGTGATTGTGTGTGGAAAGTAAAGGAAAAGAGAGAATTCAAGGACAATTTGCATCTGGGTAACTAGGGCATTGGTGTTGCCATTAACAGAAAGAGGAATATTAGGCGGAGAAGCTGGTTTGGGGAATTAAGATCCGTTAAGACAGTGGTTGAGGAAAAAAAAAAGAAGATTAGTTAAATGATTGAAATGAATGGGTAGGGGCACATAAGAATGGTAAGAGAGAGAAAGAAACAGGAAGAGAAGAGAAGATGAAAGATGAAGCCTTAAGAAATACTTACCTTTGGGGGTTTGAATAGAAGAAAAGAAGTTAGCAAGAGTGGTCAAAGAGGGGAGGAAGAGATCAGGACACTGTGCTATTAAAAGGTCCCTCTTAGGCTGTGTGACCCTGTTTTACTGCAGTCACTGCAGCTTGACTGTCCCTGTGGTCCCTACCGTACTCCCCCAAAGACTTTTCACTGTGCAGTGAATGGCCTTTCTGCCAAAGAAGAACCTCCAGAAGTTCTGGGAAATCAGTTACAGTAGCCTCTAACGCAACTTAATTCCATCGTTCTTTTTATTTAAACATCACAGGAGGAGCTGTTATGACCGATAATCAACAGAAGGGTGTAAGAATCAGAGGCTTACATTCTGAGTGCCAAGACTATATACCATGCCTGAGCTCACCTGATAGGTGAGATGCTATGTGCTTAATTCCCCACTTGGGACAGACTCAGTGTGAGTCTCTTGCTTCTTTTCCTGTATCTTATGAGTGAGGGAAGGCTGGTAGGCATTTCGTAGGTGTAGAGGCTGGCTCTCATGTTTGTTCTCTAGATCATTGTGTGACTTGGAAACCAAGAGGTGAAAGAATTTTAGAATTTAGTCAGTACTATCACCTGCTCCACAGAGGAGGAAGTAGATGAGGATTAAGACAAGACACTAGGTTTAGTGGTTTTGAGGTCACAGATGGCCTTGAGAAGATAGTTTTAGTACAATGATATGGGTGGAAGAATCCAGGAAGTTAAAGAATAAGTACATTATAAAGAATGGCGTTAACTGTTGTGAAGTACTCTTTCAGGACATGAATGAGAGTAGAGAGATAGGAGCACTAGGATGAAAAGAAGACTTTTTTTTTTTTTTTAAAGGGGAAAAGGAACATATTTGTAGGCAGAGGTAAGGGAGCCTTTGGAGAAGGAGAGAGAAGGTACTGGGGAGGAGAGGGTTCATTACAGACTGACAGATCTTGGAGGAGTCTGGAAAGAAAGAGATCAAGAGTATGCGTTGAGGTATTGGCATTGGGAGGGAATATTTAGAAATCAGAGGAGTAAGGACAAAAGATGGATGAAGGTAGGGGAGCTCCCTTGTAGAGAGGACAGATGCTGAGGGAAGATATACCATGTGACCTCAGATATCTCATTAAAGAGGGAAAATCCATTTGCCAGGAATGAGGAGAAAGGAGAGAGGAGAAAAGATGTGGAATAGTTGCAGTGAGAGTTAGATAAGTCGTTGAGTTTCACTGAGGACACAATTGAGGATAATCTTATCTCTTGCCTTTCTTTAGTAAGATTTATGTGGGTTTTTTGTTTTTGTTTTTTTACTTAAAAGGACAGAAGAAAGTTCCATGAAAGTTTATACTCAGAAATGTGAAGAATTTTATTAAAGTCAGCTAATTCAAGCTGATGCACATATCTTGGATCCAGAAATATAGATGATGATGGTACTGTTACTGCTTATGGGTGGATCACAAAAAAGTAATATACACTTAGGACTTAATGACTCTTCCAAGTGTTATAAGGAAACAGAATTTCTTCAGGGACTTGTTCTAGGAACGTAGCTTGGGATTTCGCCAAGCATATCTCTTCTGTCACTCAGTGGCACGGTTTTGCATGACACAGTGTCTGAGTCCTCTTGTTTATGATTTCTTCTGTTTCATATGAAAGATATTTCTCTAGGTTTGAAAATACACCAAATCAAGAAATAGCTTGATGTATAAAAGATGTTTGACTCATCCAAGAAGACTTTTAATTTTCTGAATTTGTCATGATAAAAATTGAAATATTACATCTAGATATTGGTGGTAGTTCAGAAAAGTGAGACATTAAATTCTATGTGGCCAACAGTCATTGTGTTTAATGAACTTGACAAACATCTATAGAACAAAGCAGAATTGAACCATCTAAGAGGACTCCCAGATCCCATCCTTTTTTGTCAAGGTGAATGCTTCATGAAGGAGGGGCACATGAACTAGACAATATAGTACATATAGAATTTGGACAGATGAAGATGGGATTGGGATAAGCGGCTTTTGGCAAAGAAAATAACATGAGCAAAGATGGAACAGAGGTGGAGATATGGGACATATTAAGGGACCTTCTTTCCTTAGTTCCTTTTCTGAAAGTAAAGACTTTAGGTAGCTGCTTGTGGAGGGCACTCAGTCCGGATAACATAACATCTTCCTTTTTCTTGTTGTACTGTGGTTGTCTGATTTTTAGAATTACTTGCTATTCTTAAACTGGAAAGAAAATAAAAGAAACATCAAAGTCTTTAAGTTTTAGCAGTTGGTATCTCCACCCATTTCAACTAAACAGTGTTTTTAAATACCTACTATATATAAGATGATGATGAACAAGATAAAATTGGTGCCTGCAAAACACGCGCACTCTTTTAAGAGAAATTTCACCTTGGAAATTTTAATTGTTTGAGTGAACTATGCTTTAATGTTCAATATATTAAACAATATAAGCAAAGCAAATCGTGCATAATATTTTATATTCCCATTGTGATTCTAGAGCTACACTGTCCAATATATTAACCACTAGCCACATGTAGCTATTAAAATAAATGAAAATTAAATAAAATTAAAAACTCAGTCACACTAGTAACATTCCAAGTGCTTAGCAGCCACATATGATTTGTGGCTATTATTCTGGACAGCACAGATAGTGAACATTTCCACTGTTGAAGAGAGCTCTATTGGGCAGTGCTGCTCTAGAGGTCTAGAACATATTTTAATTGTTTTGGTCAGGTGATTGGCTTAGTCATTCATCTCTTCAATAAACCTTCATTAAACGCCTGCCATTTGACAGGTGTTGAGCTAGAGCTAGATGATAAAGAAAAGTCCTAGTTCCTGCCCACATGGACTTTTCAACCTTGTGGAGGATAGAGATAAATTAGCAGGTGGATAAAATAGGATGTGATAAGTGCTACCATGGGAGGAGAAATCCAAGAGGCTGTGAACATATATAAGGAAAAGTATGGAAGCAAAACTCAAGGTTTACCTCTGGGGAAAGGTCAATAGGTATTGGCTTGGCTAAGCTGCGGAGAGTGAGTGAAAGGATGATCCCAGCAGTGTAAAACACCTGGATATAGAAGGACATGGCACACTGGAGGGACAGAAAGATGTTCACTGTGACTGGGGCCCACATAGTCTCTAAGATCTCTTAATTCAGAGTCTTTCTTTTTATGATGCATTTAAACTATTTTTAAAAACAGGCTCCTTCCTTTTCTGAAAAGAGAAACAGGTCCCTGGTCCCTCTCACTGTTTGGGGAGCTTCTTATATCTATCTTATATTTGTAGAGCCTACAGTTAGAGGAAGACAGAAGAGGTAAAAAGAAATTGGAGAAAGGAAGGAACAAAGAGAGAAAGATGACCAGAACAAGTTTAAGAGAAATAGGACAGGTAATATTTGATGGGGAATAACAGTACCATTTATAACACTCAGATTCCCTGTCTCTAATCAGATGGTTGATCTCAACCATTTCAAAAGCTCATGTCCCCAAATGTTAACTTGGTATCATGATAAGATATCTAAAAATTGAATTTTTATCCTGATTCACTTCTTTAGAAATCATAATAGAATTTTCTATATTCTGTTTTCATGAGTCTGTGCACTTACAGTGTATGCAACCAGGAAGAAATTTAAATGCTATTATTTTATTTTTATAGGGCAATAAATAGTCACTGTAAGACCAAAACCTAAGGTTACACAAGGAGTCAGAGATGGAGTAGGATCAGGACACAAAAGAATTGTATCTTTACTCAGCCTTCACCAATTCCAGAGATTATTCTATGTATTATACAAAATACATTACACATAATAAATCTCTCACTTTTGGTAAATATTTAGCTGTTGTTGATTTATTTCTGCCCTACTGGCAGCCATCACGTCTCTGTTCTATATTGTGAAAGTCTGTTTATCTGACTGTGTCGACATCATCTGCTCTAACATGGAGGCTTCTGGAAGGCAGGGATCATGTCTATTTATTTTACATAATGCTTAGCACAGAGCTCTGTACATGAAGCTTTATTTTTATTTGATAATGATGATTTTATGTATTTCTTTTCTTTCCTGTCTTCAGATTGGTCAAATCTTCTGATAACAATTAATCCAGTAGAACACAGAGGTGAAATTAACTGTTAAATGCCTAGTCAGGCTGGGTAGCAGAATGTCTCACACAGCTATATGAGGTCTTATGCCACCACCAAGAGGTACCCTCTTGTAAAAAGATGAAAAATACAGAGAAGCCACCCACGTTGGTTTTCATGAAGGAAAATTTGGTGTCTAGTTTTACCACCAGTGCTTGTCAAATAAACTTGGTATGGAATCAAGGCTGAATACAGTAAACAGAAAATTCAGATAAAAGCTAAGTGAAAAAAAAAATCCTGTTTATTTTCATCCCTATTCTTATTTGGGATAGGCTTCTGGAATAGTGTTGGAAGGTTGAATGTAAGTTTGACGAAATGGAGCTGGAGCCAAGTGAACAAGGTCTCAGTACTTTTTGAAGATCCTCCAACTCTTGTTTGAGTAAAAACAAATTTTACTAGTGTATCCTCCTTCAAATTGTCCATCTTTTTTTAAACTTGCATCACTAAATTATAAAACTAGGCATCCAAAAGTGTTATGTGGACACAGCCATTAAGTTTAGTTTTGTTAGAATATTCCAGACACTAAAAAGAAACTTCCTAGACTCTTAAGGTACCTTTAGAAATTTCCTTAAAAATCTTCTTTTCACCCTTACCTTGCCTTTTCTGCTCTTTCTCTAGATTTATCATGAATTTTTCTATTATACATTTCAGGGAACCTTTAAGGGTTACTTGCTACATCTTTTATTGTAGTCCGTTTTTTACATAACTTTATTAACCTATTATAAGTGATATTTCTTCTATTTGATTTCTAGATTCTTCATTTTTATTTTTTATTCTGTATTTTATTGAGGTTTATATGTGTAAAATAAATCTTATCAGAGGAATCAATGTTATTAATCCTGAAATTTAGATTATGATTTTTAGACTTTCAGAAGGTTTCTGTTTGATTCTCTTGGGTTCCTTTGAGCAGTACTTAACTTTTGAAATTTATGTTAGCATTGAAAAATAAAGATAGCCCAGGAATAAGTATGCTTATGTATCTGTAAGTGTTATTAGATGATTAATGATTCATTTGTAAAACAGTCAAAAGTTATCATGCTATATCTTCTTTCTCGTATATATATATTTTTTTAACATCTGAAACTTTTCTTTATCAATTATAATTTGCCTATTCCTTCCAAGAATAAGACTTTCTTTGTAAAATCACTTTATAAACTTTTTTTGAAATATACAAATATAAAATTAATATTCTATATGAAGTATTTAAATATACTATTCATCTCAGCAGATGAAGAATCAAGTTCAGAGAAGTTAAGTGGTTTATTCAAAGTCACACAGCTTCAGGATATCCCTGGTGGTCCAGTAGTTACAACTCCATGCTTCCAATGTAAGGGACATGGGTTTGATCCCTGTTCAGGGAAATAAGATCCCACATGCGACACGGCACAGCCAAGAAAATATTAAAAAACAAACAAACAAAAAGTCACATAGCTTCGTAGGAGCTGAGACTCAAATTCAGGAATGGTTTGATTCCATTTCACTTGATCTTTTCATGACATCATTTCATTTCTTCCTAAAAAACATTCAAGTCTTTTATGATTAATTTGCATAAATCACATTTGTTTTCTTAGTTATCAGTGAAAGTTCTTGTTTTCTTCAGCTCAACGTTTCATAAGAGCCTTTAGTTAGGCTTTTGTTCCAGGACGCTGAACCCAGATTTTAGGAATTTGAAAGCATCAGAGTATAGGTATATCAGTATATCCACAATATATCTAAGAGGAAATACATTTAAGAGAAATATATTTTCAAGAACACTGGATGGAGCCTGGACATATTAATCAACAATTTATCAGACTCTGAAAGGAATTTCCTTGTCTAGATACAGTTTTGATGGAGAAATCATCTGAGGTCTATACGTGCTTAACCTCTGAAACAGAAGAACAAGATCAGTCAGGAAAAAAGGAGAGGTTTTCACTCACATGTGCTGTGTATCTCTGTCTGAGACAGATTGTGTGCTGGTGATCAGAATACTGGCACAGCTTAGTTTACTATTTTTCAAAGACTACCACTACTCAGCTTGAGGAAGAGCATTATTCTTGGAAAGTTATACATTTTGAATCATTGGCATAAAGATTGTTAGTCCTTACCTGGGTACTTCAGTTCTCTTAAAACTTATAGCTCAATATCAAAAAAACAAACAACCCAATCCAAAAATGGGCAGAAGACCTAAATAGACATTTTTCCAAAGAAGATATACAGATCGCCAACAAGCACATGAAAGGATGCTCAACATCAGTAATCATTAGAGAAATTCAAATCAGAACTACAATGAGGTATCACCTCACACTGGTCAGAATGGCCATCATCAAAAAATCTACAAACAATAAATGCTGGAGAGGGTGTGGAGAAAAGGGAACCCTCTTGCACTGTGGGAATATAAATTGATACAGCCACTATGGAGAACAGTATGGAAGTTCCTTAAAAAACTAAAAATAGAAATACCATACGACCCAGCAATCCCACTACTGGGCGTATACCCTTAGAAAACCATAATTCACGATGTTCATTGCAGCTCTGTTTACAATAACCAGAACATGGAAGCAACTTGTGTCCATGGACAGATGAATATATAAAGAAGATGTGGCGCATATATACAATGGAATATTACTCAGCCATAAGAAGAAACGAAACTGAGTTATTTGTAGTGAGATGGATGGACCTAGAGTCTGTCATACAGAGTGAAGTAAGTCAGGAATAGAAAAACAAATACCTTATGCTAACACATGTATGTGGAATCTAAAAAAAAAAAAATGGTTATGAAGAACCTAGGGGTAGGACAGAAATAAAGACGCAGACATAGAGAATGGACTTGAGGACATGGGGAGGGGGGAAGGGTAAGCTGGGACGAAGTGAGAGAGTGGCATGGACATATATATACTACCAAATGTAAAATAGATAGCTAGTGGGAAGGAGCCGTATAGCAGAGGGAGATCAGCTGGGTGCTTTGTGACCACCTAGAGGGGTGGGATAGGGAGGGTGTGAGGGAGATGCAAGAAGGAGGAGATATGGGGATATATGTATATGTATAGCTGATTCACTTTGTTATAAAGCAGAAACTAACACACCATTGTAAAGCAATTAAACTCCAATAAAGATGTTATAAATAAATAAATAATGGGGGAAAATACTTATAGCTACCTAAGTTATAGCTATATAAGCTGTATATATATGTGTGTCTCTCAATATCAGTGTACGAGTAACAGATATGTTCATTGTGAAAAAATTTAGGAAATTAAGGTAGGCAAAAACGAAATAAAAATCACTGACTACAACAGAAAGCTATTAAAATTTTGTCTATAGCCTTTTGGGTTTTATCTTACATGTATACACACACACATAAATCAAACACAATATACATAATATAAATAATAAATACACTTTAAAAAATGCACTCATATTGATGAAAAGTGAGATTGTAGAGCTACGGAAACAAATTAAGGAGTAGAACAGCACCATTACAAAACTAACAAGTGAGAACCAGTAAGGAATAGAATAGAGATGGCTGAAAATTTAATGGTTTGGAGCAAAAACTTGAAACAATCACAGTAAAAACAGGGGTGAAAGATTAAAGCAAATTGGTTAACAATGAAAGATATGACACAAAGGTGAGTCAAGGAAAAGATTACTGGTGTCCTGTGAGTAAGAAGACTCAACAAATGGAACTAAAAAAGTATTTAGAGAACTGATACAGCAAAACTTCACTGAAATGAACAACTGAATCTGCAGATCAAAAATACACATTGGATACTGAAATTGGTAAAGAAGAATCAGTATCAACTCATATTCTGGTTGTTCCTGAAGAAAGACTTCTTCAGTCATTCACACAAAAGCAAAAGTCACCAGCAAGGGAGAAAATTAGACTGGTCTCAGACTTCTCCACAACAAAGTGCAATACTAGAGAAGCTGTGTCAACGAAGTTCAGATACAAGAAAGTATGACTAAGAACATTGTGTCTAGCCAAGTTGTTGAAGAATAAAGGCAACAGGCATATATATAATCCTCAAATGTGAAAGAACCCTGAGAATACAGCACCTGTGGGATCTTTCTGGAAAACCTACTTGTTAAAATTTAGCCAACCAAGAGATGAGTCAAAATAAAAACTGGTTTTGAATATTAAATTCATTTATATATAAATCTCAGATTTAGAAACTGTAAAAACTGAGGTAGGGCTTCCCTGGTGGCGCAGTGGTTGAGAATCTGCCTGCCAATGGAGGGGACACAGGTTCGAGCCCTGGTCTGGGAAAATCCCACATGCTGCGGAGCAACTGGGCCCGTGAGCCACAGTTACTGAGCCTGCGCGTCTGGAGCCTGTGCACCACAACAAGAGAGGCCGTGATAGTGAGAGGCCCATGCACCGCGATGAAGAGTGGCCCCCACTTGCCACAACTAGAGAAAGCCCTCGCACAGAAATGAAGACCCAACGTAGCCATAAATTAATTAATTAATTAATTTTTAAAAAAACAAAAAAAAACTGTGGTAACAGAACAGAATATGAACGTGAACATTATACATCGTGGCAAAATAAAACAAAAATTGGGGGACTTCCCTGGAGGTCCAGTGGTTAAGAATCCATCTTCCAATGTAGGAGACACTGGTCAAACCCTGGTGGGGGAACTAAGATCCCACATGCTGCGGGGCAACTAAGCCCGCGTGCCGCAACTACTGAGCCCGTGTACTCTGGAGCCTGTGCACCACAACTAGAGAGCCTCTGCCATAACTACTGAGCCCACGTGCTCTAGAGCCCATGCGCCACTGCTAGAGAGAAACCCGTGCGCTGCAATGAAGAGCCCTCGCGCTGCAATGAAGAGCCCTCACTCTGCAACGAAAGATCCTGCCTGCTGCAACTAAGACCTGACACAGCCAAAATAAATTAATAATTAAAAAAGAACAATTGGGAGGTAGGTGGAAGGGAAATGGAAATTATTAATCTCCTTATCTTTCGTAGCAACAATTCAGTCAATATAGTCTAAAATTTAATATAGTTTTAAAGTAATATTAATCTCCTCTATGGTTTTTTATCATTTTTCTTAAACATGGATTTTTTACAATTAATGTTTTTTGAGTGAAGAAGCAATTATCTAAGGTTTAAAATGTCTTCCGTTTTGTTTTAGCTTCTGTTACTTTCAAGTAAAATTAAAATTGATATATTTTTATTTTTAAAAGTGAGTATACTTTTATCCTAGAAATAATAAATTTATTTTTGTTAATCCATCTATCCATCTGTATATGTAAGTAATTGTCTGGAGTGATATTCACTAAATCTTAATACTGAATATATCTCAATGGTGAGATTTTGGATCATTTCTTGCATTTTTCATTGTATATTTTGTATTATTTGAATATTGATAGTGAGAATGTTTTAGTGAAAATGATACAATGAATTTATTACCCTGAAAAATGGATTTATACTTATATACAGTTTTTCAAATATAGAATTTAATATCCTCATTAAAAGAAATTTATCATGACCCTTTTCCTCTTATGATGTTTAACAGCTCACAGTATTTTTATGGATGTGTTGTATTTCTTCCTCCGATCTTGATCGCAGTTTCTTCATTTGTAATTATAGAGTTGGATTAGATTAGTAGTTTCCAATCTTTTTCTTTAAACAGTAGAACCTTTTCAATAAATAAAAAAAATTATAACTCTTGGAATATAGTTTCAAAGCTGTACGGATTAGGTAATTTCTGAGGTT
Organism: Tursiops truncatus; assembly: GCF_011762595.2. Taxonomy (NCBI): domain Eukaryota; kingdom Metazoa; phylum Chordata; class Mammalia; order Artiodactyla; family Delphinidae; genus Tursiops; species Tursiops truncatus. The sequence goes on along the minus strand of NC_047035.1, from coordinate 34,097,626 downwards.
TATTCCATTTTACGACAAAAATTAGTTTGTTTCTTAGGAATTTTTCTTTTTTTCTTGAGTGACTGCTTTTCATGTATTAAAAAAAGAAAAATCAAGTAGTAGCCATGATCTTAAGAATCAGAATTTTAAGGTGAAAGGGAGGGGCCTTTAAAAACCATTTCATCTATTTCCCTAATTTTAGATACAAAGAAACCAAATTTAAGTTGCTTTACTAACATTACACAGCCCGCTGAAATGTATGAGACTTCAGCCCAGATCTGCTGACTTTCTATGCTGTTCTTTCCCCTACAGTACGTGTGAATATATATATATATATATATATATTTTTTTTTTTTAAAGATGGGCAGGAAAGATACAATTTTATCTTAACCTATTTCACATGTAGACTAACTTGTAAATGTCAGGAAATACACTTAATTTATAGTGTATTTATTTTCTTCCTCAAGAAAAAAGATCAGCAGTGCAGGCATTTATTGAACTCTTAAGTTCCAGAAGTTAGAAAGGAAAGTGAGTGGGATTTTGGTGAGGAAGAAAGCATTTACTTGTCAAAGATTTGTAATTTACTGTGGTTACTGAGATTAAAATAAAACTAAAACTTGACTTGGCAGAGGATTAAAAACAAAACAGCTCCAAAGTGTGTGCACATTATGGAGAAGATGCCATTTTTCCTTCAGGCATCCAAGGGGGAAGGGGATATTATTTCTTTGTGTTGCCGGAATTGATTTATTTAGTTATGATTTCAACATGCCTACCAGGCAAACCCCAGAAAACATTGCACAACATTAACCAGAACAAATGGTGTTTTTTTCCTATATCCCCCCCTTAAGGTTTTCCAAATAAAACATCAGTTATTTTGTTTTTTGTTTTTTTTTTCAAATTGTTTAAATGGCTCTGATTATGTTTGACTATTGGGTGTGGCAGGTTTTAGAATCTTAAGTGGTACTACAGGTTCCTGAACAAGAAAGAGAATTAAAGGTGAGGTGACTTGATTATTGGAATGTGTGGAATGTAAAGTCTGAGCGGTATTATGGTCTGCCTCAGGCTGCTCTTAGTAATAGACTTCTTGTTAAAAGCCCTATCATTATTGGAAATTTATTTTGGAAATGACTAAAGAAGAAATTTGACAGGAAAGTAAAACAAACCACCTTGTCTCATATTTCCTTTCCACACAGGCGCTTTGAAGAGCTATCTTAAATATTGTCAAGTCTCAATTATCCTGGGATAGGTTAGCATTAGCACCATCCTCACAAACTTGAATTAAATGCACATGGTGTTGCACTAGGTACAGCTCAGAGACAATTAGCAAATGAGCCTTATCCTTTTGGAGTTGATAGCCTAGCATGTAGTTCAACAAATCCCAATCTTATTTTTCCACACACTCCCTAAATACCCACTCCCTTCCTGTATTCTCTCTCTTCTTTAGTGGCTCCCCATCCTCTCAGCTGGAAACATCACATCCATCTTGAGTCCTTATGTTTTGTTAGGCTCCCCACCAATCTATCCACAAGTCCTGTCTCTTCTATCTCCAAAATCGCTTTTGAATATGTTCGTTTCCTCTCTTCATTCTCATAGCCATTGCCCTTGTTTAGGCCCTTTTCATCTTTCATTTCAATTCTTAGGAGAGCTGCTTATCTACTTTCAGGCTTTCCATTTTCCAGTCCATCCTCCACATTGCTGTCAAATCTTTTTCTTTAAAGACAGATCTAATCATATCATTCAAAAAACCTTTGATCGGCCTCCATTACTTTCAAGGGATAAAGTCTAAACTCCTTAGCTTGTCATGTAAGGGCTTCATAGTCTGGCCCCAATCTACTTATTCTCGCCTCATTTTCTGCCACATTTCCTCCTCCCCCCACCTCTGTTGCCAAACACACATATACATTTACTCTTGTCCCACCAGCTTCCTCATAGTTTCCTGAGCTCGCCATCTCCTTGTACTTTTGATCATACTGTTCCTTGCTCCATACACACAGAATACTCTTTCTTGACTGCCCCAATCCCCAATCCCGGTCACCTCCCCACCAACACCAGAAAATGATGACTATTTTCAGTTTGGTATCTGTCCTTCAAAGCAAACCTTTTTTTTTTTTTTAATATTTATTTATGTATTTGGCTGCATCAGGTCTTAGTTGCGGCACATGAGATCTTCGTTGCGGCATGTGGGATCTTTCATTGCAGTGCATGCACTCTTTGTTGCGGTGTGCGTGCTTCTCTCTAGTTGTGATGCATGGGCTCCAGAGCATGGGCTCAGTAGTTGCAGTGTGCGGGCTGTCTAGCTGTGGCACGTGGGCTCAGTAGTTGTGGTGCTCAGGCTCTCTAGTTGCAGTGCGTGGGCTCCAGTGCACGGGCTCTCTAGTTGTGGTACACGGGCTCTAGGGTGCACGGGCTTAGTTGCCCCGTGGCATGTGGGATCTTAGTTCCCCGACCAGGGATTGAACCTGTGTCCCCTGCATTGGAAGGCAGATTCTTAACCACTGGACCACTAGGGAAGTCCCAAAGCAAACCTTTTTATGTGCATTGACTTACAGACAGATGTATGGGGAGATAAATAGGCTTATGAAAGACATATAGTGCTTTGTGTTTGGGTGTTTGTGTGTGCTTTCCCCACAAAAATAGTATCATACATATTGCCTCTCATTGGTCAAACTTCCTTTCTAGATTCTACAATTTATCTTGGAGATCTTTTTATATTAGCACATACAGATGATGACTTACCACACTTTTTCAGCTTCTACCACATGGTATCATGTTTAGGACTAGCTTGAATTTTCCTCTTCTCTTGTAATCTCATATGGACAATTAGAAGGTAAAAGAAAAAAATTATAGCAAGCAAGTATAATTCCTGATGCCCATTAAATAAGGAAGAAGCTTGCAATTGCTGGCTGGGGGAAGGAATGTTTTACTTAAAACTTAGACTGTCTTAGAAACACTGTTGGACCCAGTTCAAAGGATATCACTGACATTAACACCCTCTCCCCTCCCTTTCCCCTACCCCACCTCCCCAACTATTGCTGAAAATTAAATGTACCCAAGGCTCTTTGTGGTATGTGTACATCTGGTTTTCCCTTTTCCATATGCTTAAGTCCTCCCTCCTCAATTGCTTCTGTTTAGCACTTAATTTAAATTCCCAAATTAATCCAAGAAGCAAATTTGAAATCTGTAAATTGAAGGGGTTTGATGATATTTTTAGGCCTTTTAGAGCTCTAGGATTCTTTTAAGTAATAGTTTTATTTCAGAGAATATATTCTGATAAAATGAAACTTTGATTTAGGTTGTAAATATAAGTAATTTAAATATAATATAAAGTAATATAAGTAAATATAAGTAATTTAATAATATTGAAATAGATGAAACTTGAGCTGTTTGTCACTCTTCCTTGAAGAATATTTATAATGATCATTTAACCTTCAAAGTAAACCACTCAAAAGACTTGATAACTGTCCTTTATTATTACCACCAAGCTCTAGGCTTAATGAGATTGGACTAATAATATCTGATTTTTTTTTTCCTGTATAAAGCTAAGAAATGTAGGACTAAGTCAAGTCAAAGTGAATGGGAGATTCTGAGAAAGTATTTGTCAGATGTTTGCACTTATTATATGCTTTTGAGTGTTTAAAGGTTTAGAGGTACCACCGTATATCAGGAACAAAGTTAGGAGTCAGGAATGGGGGAATCAGTCCCAGCCCATCACTGACTCACTTTGTGATTGCAGGTCACCCCTTGCTCTTAAAATTTCCCATGTGTAACATTTAGTAGATTATTTCTCACTCTTAACTTACCCAGGGATGTTTTGTGAAATAATAAAGATAACCACTGCCAGTTATTTTGTGCTCCTTGGTAAAGATTCTGCATATATTAACAGCAGCACTAGGGTAGGTTATTCCATTATTTGAGAGAGTTCTTAAAAGTGAGAGAAGTACCCAAAATAGGTCACCTAAAGTTTTTATCATTTCTCCTAGGCCAAGGAAAAGTTTTCTGTGTTAGATAGAACAATGCTGAAAATTAATATGTAACATTGTAGGAGCTGATTTTTTTTTTTTTTGCCGCGTTGGGTCTTTGTTGCTGCGTGCGGGCTTTCTCTAGCTGCGGTGAGCAAGGGCTACTGTTTGTTGTAGTGCGCAGGCTTCTAATTGCGGTGGCTTCTCTTATTGCAGAGCACAGGCTCTAGGCACGCGGGCTTCAGTAGTTGCAGCACACAGGCTCAGTAGTTGTGGTGCACAGGCTTAGTTGCTCCACGGCATGTGGAATCTTCCAGGACCAGGGCTCGAACCTGTGTCCCCTGCATTGGCAGGCGGATTCTTAACTGCTGCACCACCAGGGAGGTCCCATTGGAGCTGATCTTGATGTATACAGTTCTTTCCAATGCTAATGTTCTGAGTCATTTTGCTGCCTTTTACAAAAGTTAGTGACCCACCTTTTAGTTAAGTTTTATTTTTTTGGTTATATTTGTATTTTTATATTGTTTGAAATATTCTCCATGAGTTCTGTCATTTACATAACCTTGGAATAGAAAGTCATATGTAAAATTTGCCACTTTCCTTGAATTCTAATCCTTTCTGTGGAGTTATTGTGTTAGGTTCTCTATCTAAATTCCACTTTTCACTTTCTTGAGATCGGTTTTTTGTTATAAAAACCTCTAAAAAACTTTTAACCTCCTTGAAAAATACCTGTTGTTCTTTTGGTTGATGCAGACACCAGTAAACTTCCTCTTTAAAGAAAAAACAGTTGTAGACAAAAGGAGATATTTATTTGAGGACAGAGTTTAAAGAAATGCATTTTTTTTTCTCATTGTACTTCTTTCCAAATTGATGTCACCCCAGGGGGTTGTGAGAAGTCTTTCAAAGCTTAATGTCCGACTGGTGAACAAAACTGACACTTGATCGCATGAAGTCCAGCAGTGTTTTGCTGTGTCGTTTCTGCATCTGGAGACTATTCTGTTGTGATGTAAAAAATTAAGATTACAATTTTTAAAGTATATATTTCACAATCAAAGTATTTATAAACACATATGAAACTTGTTCTACATGTAACCTATGCTGAAATGGAATGGTCATGTTTATAACTCAGTAGGTAAACTACTCTGGAATGTTTCAGACCCATCTCAGCTGAGGCAAGACATTTTGAACTAATAATGGAAGGAAGGGTCTGTTTCCTTATTCAGTAGTTTCATATGAATTTAGAAAGATGGCTGATGTCTGGTTAGTTCCAAATTTAAGTTTGCTATACTTATGTCAGTAGAACATGTTTTCTTTCTGTTTGTAGACTTAGTAGTGTTGGTCTTGGAATATGGATTTGCAGGTTAAAAAAAAAAAGTTACTGTTTTTGATTCCTCTTGAACTTTAGAATTCAAATCAGTCAAGTAACTGAGAAGGGCAGTTAGGATACCATTGACATGCTTTGTATTTCTGTTGTTTTTCCTTTCTTTGCCTGCAAACTTAAATTGAATTGTAGTTTTGTACTTGAAAATAAATTACTATTAAAATAAAAGCAATTTAATAGCATTATAGAAAACTTGGATAATGGAGAGAGGAAAATGAACTGTAGTAGATAGGATTTGAGGTGAGTCTTGAAGAATGCACAGTACTTGATGTATCCCAGGCTATCTCTTGGACATTTTTTGATCTGTGTGACTGTTGTGTGCTATATGTTGTATAGCTGTGGTCATTCTGCCTTGGTGGAAAAAGTTGGATATTTATTCTCTAACTTCAATATAATCTTTTTTAAAATTTTCTAATTTTTTAATTTTAATTTTTTATTGAAGTATAATTGATTTACAATGTTATGTTAGTTTCTGGTGTATAGTAAAGTGATTATTATATATATATATATATATTCCTTTTCATGTTCTTTTCCATTATGGTTTACTACAGGATATTGAGTATAGTTCCTGGTGCTATACAATAGGACCTTGTTGTTTATCTATTTTGTATACAGTAGTTTGTATCTGCTTATCTCAAACTCCTAATTTATCCCTCCTCCACCCCCTACAATATAATCTTAACGTTTCTCCATCTGTAAAATGATAATGGCTATATAATTTGAGATTTATTTAATTCAGTGCAGGCAAACCTTTTAAATTTGTGGAAATGACTTTCACCGTGAGTGGATTTAAGATAAAAGATAGCATTGCACATTAGCGCATTCTTCCACGTTTAAGACTGGAACCACTTTTTTTTTTTGGCATAAAAGTAAAGATTAGGCTCCCAAGATAGTTTGAGTGCCTTCTGCATGTTCTAGCTGGCAATAGTCTTAACCATTTTATATCCAGCATCTGGTTTATACATGAAACCCCTATAATTAGCCAGTAGTACTTCTTTGCCTTGTCTTTCGGGAAGATTTATAGTATGCCTCAGGTGGTGTCAGATAGCAGGCAGAAGACTGAATAGCTAACTCTCTTAATTTAGAAAAAGTGTGTATTGCTGATACCAACTTTGTTAAAATAAAATACGATTTAAAAAAATCGTTTTCCCTCTTCATTTGACATGATTGATAGCTCTACTGGCTGAACAACCTAAGAAGCTTATGCTTGTTGGGTGTGGTTTTAGAGTCTCAGGAAAGCTGGGAAGAACCTAAGCTTCAGAGGGGTTAGGCTTGTGGTGTTCTGGAGTGTTATGCAAGGAGGAATTACTGGGCCAGGTGCCTTTCATGTCTGTATCTGCCAGAGTAAAAAGCAAGAGTTTGTCCCAGTAAAATTTTCATATGTTTTCTTCTCAGGGCAAAATGGCTTTTTAATACATGCAAGAGTCCAAATACTTCATAGGTAATCAATCTCAAAAAAAGGGACGTTTGCTTTCTGGTTGGTTATCAAGTTGATACACACTTCTATTGCTGTGTTCTGCTTAAACCATAATTACCAGAGAAATCTTGTTAAATAGGATTTTCTGAAATGAAGCCTGTTAATTACATCAGACCCTTTGGTTTTATGTGAAACTATTATCATGGCATGAATTGAGAGCTGATTGTGCAACCTACTCATTTGGAAAATTCTTCACCTCAAATTTTACTTCAAATCAATGACATCCAAGGGCATGGTGAGAGGCAACACTAGATTTCTAAGCCTAACTCTTTTCCTTAAAAATCCCTCAGTGATCAAATTGCCTTGAATGAGTGGATCCCAAACCAGGGTTTGGGATTAGTTAGTTTCAAAACATTTTATCAAACATTCTTCTAGGGACAGGTCTATGCTGGCTAGATCCACAGAAATCAAAATTATCAACATAAGTGATGACAATGTAATTAGCCACATCTATCAGCAGTGTATAATCAACCATATCTGAGGCTGCTGAAATGTCCACTGTGGTAAAAATTCTGGCTCTACCCTTGACTCTTATTAATAACCCTAAGGATTTTGACTGAACTCTGTAAGTGGCCTTAAATCTAACCTGGGATTTACTGTGCAGTTCTAGGTAAATAGTGTGCAAAGTTAGGAAACTAGATCAAAACAAAACTCATTTCATATCTAGGATAAATTATGATAGAGTGAGAAATTGGCAGTAAGAAGTTTTAGTGAATAGGACCCTCTAAGAAAGCCGAAGTAAGTGCTTGTTGCATTCAGACTTTTACAAAAAACTTTGTCTAAACTGTTAAAGTAGATTTTATGTATATTGTTCATGCTGAATATTTGCGTTATATATTCCTATTCCTTTGTACTTCCCATTTGATGAAGTTTTCAAATTGTGGTTTGCTGGAGGGGGAAAAAATCCCCAAACCCAAACCACAAAGGACAAATTGAATTACAAACCTGGTGTGGTCCTTTAACTCAATTACATCTAATTTGTGTTATTTTAGTCATCCTGGGTGGCAGCTGTTCTGCATGATTGCCCACAAACAATTTCAATGTAAGAATTTGTCCTGATTAAGACTCCTTAAGATTGGTAGTAGCCTATTTCTATTTTAAGGGGCAAAGTTATAGATTAATTTTGTGTTATCAGGACCATTTTAAAAATTAAAAATTTAGTTGGTTTGCTCCTTAAATTGACTTAAATAGTAAGCATCTAGTGTTTATTTTAAATGTTAATTTTTTAATATGTTCACCTCATTTTCTTATTTCTTCTGCTTCAATTTAAGTTTCTCCTAAAAATAGCCTCTTAATTACTTCATTCAGGCAATTATCAATTTGAAAGCAAGGGAATATGGAATTTTAGATTTTGATATACCTAAATAAATATTTTGACATTCTACACCAACATTTGGAATGACCTGGGAAGAAAGGACAGGAAAGAATATGGATTTAGGATTGTTCAGTATAATTGAGATGGAGGTTTCAGTTAGAGCTGAGTTAGGATTGAGTCTGAAATGCAGTTGAATTTACAGAAATGAAGAATTTGTAAATTCTTCAGAATTTATAGAAATTGAAACTCAAGGGACTCATGCAAAAACTGACACAGGAACCACTTATATGAACGGTGTCTAACAATTGATACTAACTTGTTCTTCACTCATTTTTTTTTAATAAATGTGTTTTCATTGCTATTATTAATATTATATTTTTAAATTTTTGGCTGCATGCGGGCTTTCTCTAGTTGTGAGTGGGGGCTACTCTGCATTGCGGTGTGCAGACTTCTCATTGTGGTGGCTTCTCGTTGTGGAGCACGGGCTCTAGGCGCTAGGGCTTCAGTAGTTGTGGCACGCAGGCTCAGTAGTTGTGGCACATGGGCTTAGTTGCTCCGCGGCATGTGGGATCTTCCCGGACCAGGGATTGAACCCATGTCCTCTGCATTGGCAGGCAGATTCTTAACCACTGCACCACCAGGGAAGTCCCCACTCATCTTTATGTTTTTAATGATTATTTTATTTTCTGGGGATGCATTTTCTGAGCAAAATACTCAGTTTAGGTCATGGCGTATTACTAACTTGGATGGTAAGAGGACACTTAAATGTCTTTTTAATATTAGAGATGAAATCTGAAAAATATATAGATGCAGAACAGAACATACGTGATAGAAAGACCTCAACTAGTTTTCTAAGGTGGGAGAATGGGACAGTGCTAGGTAGGCAATTATAGTGAAGAGATACTGTCCAACAGAGACACAAATAGAAGAAAAATCTTAATTCCTTAGAAATGATGTATGAATATGTTTGTAAAGATGTTGTCTTTCTACTACGTCCAGTAATTTTCAATTAGCAACTGAACATCTATCTGCTATGGATTAGGTATTGTTCTAGGTACTGGGGCTTCACTGATCAATAAGCTACCAGTCCCTACCTTGGAGGGATTTACATGTAGAAGGGATGGCAAACATGTAAATAATAATTTATAGGGAATTCCCTGGTGGTCCAGTGGTTAGGACTCCAAGCTTTTACTGCCAAGGGCTTGGGTTCAATCCCTGGTTGGGGAACTAAGCTGTGTGGCGTAGCCAAAAAAATACATGAATAATACTTTATAGCACCAAATGGTAGGTGATGTGATGGAGGTTTGAGTAAATTCAAAGCTTCGTATTTTGTTAGGGGAAAGTATAGGACTAAAGTTAGGATGTTAGATCAAAATGGAAGTGTATTTCAAAAAATACTACTGTATATGAGGCATACCTTTCACTAGGCATTTAATCAATTACTAGTTGACCCATAGACTTAGGAATATAAATTAAGTTTGTGGTGTCTATCAGCTGCCTACTGATAGACTGTCTATCAGCTGCCTGCTGATAGACTACTTCCCTATCATTCTCTTCATAAGGAAGAAAGTAACAGTTTTTAAATTTATTTTATTTATTGATTTTTGGCTATGTTGGGTCTTCATTGCTGTGTGTGGGCTTTCTCTAATTGTGGCAAGCAGGGGATACTCTTCGTTGTGGTGTGCGGGCTTCTCATTGCAGTGGCTTCTCTTGTTGCAGAGCACGGGCTCTAGGCATGCAGGCTTCAGTAGTTATGGCACATGGGCTCAGTAGTTGTGGCTCGCGGGCTCTAGAGCTCAGGCTCAGTAGTTGTGCACACGGGCTTAGCTGCTCTGCGGCATGTGGGATCTTCCTGGACCAGGGCTTGAACCCGTGTTCCCTGCATTGGCAGGCGGATTCTCAACCACTGCGCCACCAGGGAAGCCCAGAAAGTAACAATTTGATCACCTTTTATTCTAAGCATTTTCTTGTATATTTTCTCATTTTAATTAGTTGTGTAATACCAAGTTTAGTAACATTTTGTTTAACCTTTCAGCATCCTGTATTCTTCTTTTACTTCTGACCCTATCTACCTATCTGCTACTTGAAACTCCCCGCACCCCTTGGTTTTCAATGGCAGTCTATTTTCTGATTTCCCTCCTGCCTTTCTAACCTTACTTGGTGTCACTTTTGCTGGCTTCACTTCTAGAGTAGTTATCTATTGTTATAACAAATTTAGTGACTTAAAGCAATGAACATTCATTATCTGACTGTTTCTGTGAGCCAGTAATACCATATCTGTGTTATTCAAATGCACATGATAAACATGCAGACATTCAACAAATACTGCTGATGTTTCATAAATGGTTGCTATTATTCTAGTTGAGGTTCTTATCACTTCACACCTAAATGACTCCACCTACTTCTTTGTTGGCTTCCAGTCTTTATCTCCATGTTGCTGTTAAACCAGCCTTTCTAAAGAAATTCATGCTGTTGCTTCTCTGATCAGTAACCAGTTGTGACTCTCATTGGACTAACTTTAAGTTTGTATTGGTCTTCTTGGTATTCAAAGCATTCCATGTATGAGCCTCACCCTATTTATTTAACCATGTTTCTTAACAAACACCTACTTTAGTTAAACTGGTTATTTATACCTTACATCAACCCCCAACCCCATCCCTAATACTATGTTCAATTTTACTTTTTTGTTGCCTTTATTACTGGTTTTCTCCCAAATTTTATTGATTCTCTCTCAAATCTAAATATGTTCTTTCCATCTTTTCCATAAAGTCACTTTGGACTTTTCTGGCCCACTCTAGTTTTTAATCTTTGAATTTCTGTTAATTAATGCTCAATACCAAACAGTGGAGTTCTTTATCTTGAGTCTGAGTTAATTTCCCTTCCCAATTAGAATTCCAATTATCAGAGAGCAAAATTCTTTCATCTCTTGAGTCTCCAGTGTACTGAGTCTGTAAGTACATTGTTGGTTGATTGAGAATTAGAAAACTTGACTCACCTGTAAAAAATCCTCTTTGCAATGCCACTGAATGAATTTTAACTCCCAGAGCAATAAATGAGGATGAACTGGGACTTCAGGACAGTTTGGAACTACATTTCATCATTTTCCTGAAAAGAAGCATTGCTGTATGAAGTGATTAATTTAAAATACATTCCCTCTGGCCAATAATGAAAACTGGCTTTTAGTCTTGAACTATCAAAGCAAAAGTTTCAGTTGCCTGGAGAGAACAGGTATTAAGTAGCAAGCAGTTCAAGGTCTCTGATCCCTAGTCTGCTTCAGCTATGGGCCTAGCCAACCCCTTTGGCGTAGATAAGTAGAACAAGGAATTTACTTTTATCTTCTCTGTCTTGAAAGTTTCATGGATTTGATTCACAAAGAAAGGGTAATAATTGAAATTTTATGTCAGCATCTTCTCATTCACCTAGAAAAGTTAAAGTTAGATAATAATATTAATCAAAGTATAAGAACACATATGGCCTGCAAATATAGTCAGGGCTAATTGTGTTCCCTAATACTCAGTATAATTTTGCACCAGCCCTGGAGAATGAGGCCTGAGAGCCAGTGGGAAGTAAAGCTCCAGTTCTTTTGGTAGCTTTTAGTTCTGTGCTTTTGCTAAGATAGAATTCTATTCACATTATTAGTTTCTATCAATATTCCCTTGTCTGCTCTTACCTTTTTATTTCCCTCTTTCTCTACCTTTCTGTTCCTCTTTGTTACTTCCCCCCAAAGCCATAGGTAGGGTATTTGGTCATGGTTAGAATACAAGAAGAATGTTAAAATTTTCATTACAACCATCTCAAATTCTTTTTAGGTTTGTATTTTAGGATTATTTATAATATCAAGTCTGTGATTTAGGTTATTATTTGCACATTTTTGGTTTCCCTGTGGCTAAATTACTGATGTTTATACAAAAACGTTTTTTTCCCTTGTTATTTGCTCGTGTAGGTGTTTCAGCCAAGATTCTTTAGCACTGGAATATTTGAATTAGAGAAATTAAGGAAGTAGAAAACGTTAAAGCTCTTGGTTCTGGCCTTTTATCTGTATAGCTAATGACTTTTGGCTATGTTTCCTGGAGAAGATAAAGCGTGTCAGTTGTGAATTTACCTGATTACTGCCCATATCACCTTGATTCATACATTCTGCCTCTGTATTCCTTCCTCTAGTTTCCCTGCACCTCTCAATGCCTCCTCATAAATGCCAATCCAGTGATAATTAGCTCTGACTATTACATCTTTTAGCTTTCTTCTTTTCTCATCCCATACTTCTTCATGTATACCCCTTCCCTACCTAAAGCACTACCTCCAGCTATGATTAAAGGTAAAAGATAAAGAAGTGGGAGGAGGGAGAGAGTGAGGAGGGTCAGAGACACAAGTGTCAGGAAGAGATATGAGTGTAGTCTTCAGTCGACTCACTGCCCTTTCCAACCACTTCCCTACTCTGCCTTGTTCCTGTTGTCACCACTTGAATATTTCTGAAAGGAATTTAAAATAAAAATTAAACAAATTTGTTTGAATTTCAGTTCTCAACACTCAAATAAAAGTGCTTTTCTGAAAATCACCAATGATGTCCTTAAATTTCATGGTTTTTGCTTAGTCTGTATCTTCCTTGATCACTCTGCTGCATTTTATACAAATTTGAACATTCCCTTCTTGCTAAAAGGAGAAGGCTTATTGAATACAACTTTTGCCACATGAAACCTTGCCTAATCAGCCTCATTTGAGAGTACACATTTCATTTGATGGCATTTGCAAATTATCCAACCCCCCCTGCCCCGGAACTTGCTATATGAAAATGCTTCCATATGCTAAAAGCTAGTCTACTTATTTTGCTGAAGCAGAAAAAAAGAAAAATGTACTTTACTGACTTGCTGTTTTATAAACACGAAGCTACAACGTGGGCAGATTTGGCAATGGCAGCCCCTCAGAGTTCACTGTAAACAAATTTGCAGCCCTGAGGCCTCTCTACTGTCCAAGATGAGTGTGGAGAGTTATTTTGCTCCACAAAAGTAAATTGTTAAAAATGCATTTTTGACTTGTATATGGTTCTAAAATATTTAAATACAGTTAAAATATAGTATTAGACTTCAATTTCTAACAGATTTGGACATTTAAAATAACTAAGTACTTTAAGTTTCAGATTCTTTGTTTATCTCAAGGCCTTTATTTCAACAGCCACCACTCTGGTCTGGGTCCCCAGCACCACATGCCTGGATTATAGCAATAGTCTTCTCACTGAGCTCCCTAACATTCGTCATTCTCCCTTTTAACCTATCCTACCTGGTGCTGTAGGATAATCTTTCTTAAATAACTTTATGCCTTTTCCTATCAACTGATCTCATTTATACTAATCTCACCAATACTTCTCTCAAGACCTGACATAATTTCCTTTATGGAGCCTTCCTAACAATCCCATCTGGCCCTGGTTTTTCCACAGTACTTTTCAACCAAGCTCCTGCTCTGTTATATATAGTTGATTTATTGAAGATTTTCTTGTTGTTGTTGTATGTTGTGTTCTTTCCTTTTCAAGTGGATATCAGTGTGATAGAAATATGGCCTGCTATTTCTTTTGGCTGGATTCTAATACACTTATGAGCAAATAATGGATATAAAATATATATATTCTGTTACTACAGGTTATCAGTTAAAAATTGTGGCTATTTGCTTAAATTGCATAAATTATCAAATAGAAGAGCTGAATGATGGTACCTGAACAGTGCTTAATATATACTAAAGACTATAAAATAAATCCTACTGAAGGCTGTAGGAGACTGTACTTTGTCTTCTTTATAAAGATTTATTGCTTGGTTTTTAGAATTGATGGTTTTATCTTTTAAGTAAAGAAATTGGTCTGGGGTTCATGTGGTTGTAAATAGAAATTCTATTATTTCATTTTTATCACTGCAGCATCTTGGACCAAAAAAACATTTTAAAGAACAACTTTGAAAAAGGAGATAAAGTTCGAGGACTAACACTGCTTGACTTCATTTTTTTAAAAAATTTAATTTTATTTATTTTTTTATATAGCAGGTTCTTATTAGTTATCTCTTTTATACATATTAGTGTATACATGTCAATCCCAATCTCCCAATTCATCCCGCCGCCACCATCCCCGCCACTTCCCCCCCGGTGTCCGTACGTTTGTTCTCTACATCTGTGTCTCTATTTCTGCCCTGCAAACCAGTTCGTCTGTACCATTTTTCTAGGTTCCACATATATGCGTTAATATACGATATTTGTTTTTCTCTTTCTGACTTACTTCACTCTGTATGATAGTCTCTAGATCCATCCATGTCTCTACAAATGACCCAATTTTGTTCCTTTTATGGCTGAGTAGTATTCCATTGTATATATGTACCACATCTTCTTTATCCACTCGTCTGTCGATGGGCATTTAGGTTGTTTCCATGACCTGGCTATTGTAAATAGTGCTGCAATGGACACTGGGGAGCATGTGTCTTTTTGAATTGTGGTTTCCTCTGGGTATATGCCCAGTAGTGGGATTGCTGGATCGTATGGTAATTCTATTTTTAGTTTTTTAAGGACCCTCCATAGTGGCTGTATCAATTTACATTCCCACCAGCAGTGCAAGAGTGTTCCCTTTTCTCCACACCCTCTCCAGCATTTGTTGTTTGTCGATTTTCTGATGATGCCCATTCTAACTGCCACTCTATTCTCTAGCAGTTTCTTAAATGTTAAACATACACCTATCATTCAATCCACCCATTCTACTTAGCTTTTTACCCAGGAGAATTAAAAGCATATTTCCATACAAAGACAACTTGTACATGAACATCATAGCAGCCTTATTTGTAATGCCCCAAACTGGAAATCACCCACATGTCCGTCAACAAGTGAATGGATAAAAAAACTGTAGTATATCTATGCAAGAGATTACTAGTCAGCAATAAAAAGGAATTAATTACTGGCATATTGCAACAACATGCATAGCTCTCAAAATAATTATGCTGAGTGAAAGAAGGCAGACCTTCACTCGCCCCGCAAAGAAGTATATACTGTATTATTTCACTTGTTTAAAATTCTAGAAAATGAAAACCATTCTGTATTGACAGCAGATCACCGGTTACCTAGGGATGAGGGGCAGGGGAAGAGGAAGAATTACAAAGAGGCACAAGGAAACTTTTGAGGGTTATTAATATTTTCGCTATCTTAATTGCAGTAATGGTTTTGCATACATGATTCAAAGTCTATCAAATTGTACTCTTTGAAAATGTGTAGCTATTTTACAGGTCAATAAAATTATATGTCAATTTAAAAGAAAGAAAAAATATTGTAAAGAGGTGTTAAAGGTGCAATTTAGCAGCAAAAGCAACATCATTTAACAAATATATATATTTATAAACATAAATATAACAACATATACATTATTGAAGAGACCCACATGTCACCTACCATGTTTAGTTTTACAGAGTTGCTAGAATGTTATCAAAGAAGACCATCTTATAAAGGGAATTATTATATCCTGACCATCCAGCACTCATCTTTCATTCTGCATAGAGGATCTGTATAGCTACAAAGATAACAATAAAAAAAGGAACAGCAAGCTTTAGTTTTAAATCTGGTGGACCATCTCAATCTTTATCTAAATATCAATATTTTTCTTCTTTCACTTTCTTGATGAAGTCTTATATATATATATATATATATGTGTGTATATATATATATATATATTTTTTTTTTGCAGTACGTGGGCCTCTCACTGTTGTGGCCTCTACTGTTGCGGAGCACAGGCTCTGGACAGGCAGGCTCAGCAGCCATGGCTCACGGGCCCAGCCGCTCCGCAGCATGTGGGATCTTCCTGGACCGGGGCACGAACCCGTGTCCCCTGCATCAGCAGGCGGACTCTCAACCACTGCGCTACCAGGGAAGCCCAAGTCTTATATTTTGATTCTTCTTTTCAGTGCGTTCTCTTTAACTTATTACTAAGATAGGGAGTGGATCCAGAGAAACCATGTAGAACTATTACATGGTATTGCTTAAGCAACTAATTTACAAAATAATTTTTTTTAAAGAATTTATTTATTTTTGGCTGCGTTGGTCTTCATTGCTGCACGCAGGCTTTCTCTAGTTGGGGTGAGTGGGGGCTACTCTTAGTTGTGGAGCACGGGCTTCTCACTGCGGTGGCTTCTCTTGTTGTGGAGCATGGGTTCTAGGCGCTCGGGCTTCAGTAGTTGTGGCTCACGGGCTCTAGAGCACAGGCTCAGTAGTTGTGGTGCACAGGCTTAGTTGCTCCGCAGCATGTGGGATCTTCCTGGACCAGGGCTCGAACCTGTGTCCCCTGCATTGGCAGGTGGATTCTTAACCACTGCGCCACCAGGGAAGTCCCAACAAAATAACTTGGGGAGGGAATTTATTGCATTTTATCACAAGTGAGGAATGAGAACCAAGAAATATAGTGGTTAAAATAGAGTCTAAATCCAGCAGAGTGTTAGGTTTCTGTTTTTATTTCACATATTTGTGCTTAATTTTTACATTATGAAAGTGAGATCAGATCTCATTGGTCTCTTTATTTTAAAAAAAAGGGGGGAGGAATTTTATGTCGGCCAACTTATATCAACATTGGTCTGAGTGAAAGAAAATGAGTTTTTGGTAAGGTTCAGTGACAACGCTTGGACAGCTCAGCACTAACATGTAACAGTGCACAAAATATATACAAATTTATTAGTGTTTTCTCACTGCAAGCTATCACCAAATTACCAAGGAGCAGACACTAGGGATGCATGATTTTTACTTTCTATATATAACAATGTTTAAGAGATACTTAAACTTGATTTTAAAGCTCTGCAATGATTTGTTTAAGATAAGCCTACAGAACTACTCATCTTCAGGTTTTTTTTTAAGTTCTCGTTTATAGTAATAAGCATATCATATCAACTATTTGATTTTTTAATATTTTGGAGCTGACATTTTGGCTGAAAAAACATTGAAATAACAACGGCAAAATAACTGGCCTGTGCTGACAATTGTTAGGTATGTCTTGATGGAAAATCACCTTGATGGACGGAGAAGAACTTAGTTCTATAGTTATATAATTTAGGCAATTAAAAAATTTAAGCAGAGCTAGGTTTTTTATTAAAGATTTAGTTTGGTTCTCAAAAGTTATAGCTAAGTCCTGATGAGTAATTTACTAATGACTTATGTATCTTCCTGAATCTTATGTATCTTCCTGTCTTTTATCCCTTTGTGTCACTGTGCCTCTGTATGAATTGCCAAAGTTTTTATGATTTCTATTCTCCTTTGCCTTTTGTCTATGTTTGTTCAGCTGGACCCTCTGCTTTTCTCTCCTCTTTAGTATTTACCCCTCTAAGCCCTACAGTGCTTCAGATGCCACATAAGTCAAACCTTTCTTGACATTCTATTCATACATGTTATATATGCCTCTTTTGTGCTTAGGGTGGTCTGTGCCATTTATCACCAAGGTAGGGGCAGGGGGGGAGGATGCCCTGGACGTTCCACTGTGCTACAGGAAGAAAATATTAGAACTTTACAATTATTTTAAATCTCATCCTGGTTAATTTTTAGTGTGTGTATGTTTTATCATGTTCATGATAAATTATCATCCAAACAGAAGACATAAAATAATTAAAATACCTATAGTGGGGGTGGGAGTACATGCCCAAAATGTGTTACTGATGGAGCATACACCAAAAAGTTCGGGGACCACCGCTGGTAATCTCTAATTGTCATGTCTGTTTCTTCATTTGTAAAGTTAGGTCTAGGATTGGGTTAGATAATTTCTAGGGTCTTTTGTAGCTTAAATGTTCACTGAGTTAAAAATGTTATTAAAAAATATTTCAAGCATACAGAGAAGTTACAAGTATGGTATAATGAATTCCCATACGCCATTCACATAGTTTTATCCACTGTTAACATTGTGCCACGTTTCCTCTTTCTCTCTTAAAAACATATATACATACATATCATTATACTTTTGTTCAGAACCATTTGGTAGTAAATTGCAGAGGTTGTGACCATTCAACATAAATACTTTAGCATGTGTCTGTTAAGAACAAAGACGCTCTCTTACATAGCCACAAATTCAATACTGGATTTTTATCTAGTATATGGTGCATGTTCAGATTTTGCATATTGTCCCAGAATGACCTTTAAAAGCTGTTTTTCCCCCATCCGAGGATTGGAGGATAGGAATTTGTGTGTGTGTGTGTGTGTGTGTGTGTGTGTGTGTGTGTCTCTTTAGTTTTCCTCACTAGAGCAGTCTTTTAAATTTTCTTTGTCTTTCATGACACTGACATTTTTTAAAGAGTGTAGGCTCTCAGTTTTGTGGAATGTTTCTTTTGGGTTTGTGTAACCGTTTCCACTATACCTTGGTTTTTTCTTTTTTGTAGTTTAATTCTCTGTGTATGTGTGCACACGTACTGTGTGCTCATGCGTGAGTCTTCTTTTCTAAGCTAGATTGTAAGTTCCTCTGAGACAGTGATGATTCATCCTGTTCATATTTGTTCTTCATACTTCCAATCACATATAATACTTTGCCTATAATAAATGATGCAAATATTCACAAACCAAAAGTTCGTTCATATTCTATAGGTTAAAAGGATGCTTTAAAACATACAGAGAGGGATATAACAGATTAATTAACTCTCAGTAATTAAGGATGTCAAAGAATGCCAAAGTAACAATAGAGGCATTATGTTTTATTGAGTCTTGAAGGAAATTGGCTACTACAAAGTGTAATATAATATGGGGCATGCTCAGAACACTGTGAATCCTGTACTAATTGATGTATTTCTTTTCATCATTCCTCTGAGGAAACCCTTTGCAATAATGTTTGACCTTTTCCATATACACAGTTCCAAAATAGCATTTGAATCTGTTCTGTTTTTTTTTTTTTTTTTTTTTTTTTGGCTACATTGGGTCTTTGTTGCTGCGTGCTGGCTTTCTCTCTTTGTGGCATGCGGGGGCTGCTCTTTGTTGTGGTGCGCGGGCTTCTCATTGCGGTGGCTTCTCTTATTGCGGAGCACGGGCTCTAAGTGTGCGGGCTTCAATGGTTGTGGCTTGCGCGCTCTAGAGCGCAGGCTCAGTAGTTGTGGCGCACAGGCTTAGTTGCTCCGCGGCATGTGGGATCTTCCCGGACCAGGGCTCAAATCCGTGTCCCCTGCATTGGCAGGTAGATTGCAGCACCAGGGAAGTCCCTGTTCTGGTATTTCAGTGGGCAGTGAAATTAGAATGAAAACTCTTAGACATAAAAATATGTTTCTCAAGATTGGAAGTATCCAAGGTTGTCAAGAAAAGGTATTTATTATCCTTAATTATCCTTTCATTATCAACTAAGCAAAGTTATAAGAAAGTGACTCATCCAAAGTGTCAAGGCAGGCACAAGTTAAAAGTTTTCCATTTTAAAATCAGCATCTGAGAAGATGCATTGTAGCCTTTTAGAGGCTGATTTCCCCCAAACCCATCAATTATTTGTAAATGTCCATAGTAAGCTTGAATTTATTATGTAGGATTTTTTAGGATTTTTAAATTGGTAGGCTTTCAGGAAGTCTTAGAACATGGTTTTCTCTTCTTTTGATAATTAACATTTAATATACTGGTTTTCTTAGTATTGACTTTCATAACTATCATCTGGGGCAATTATTGTCTCAGTTGATTATTTATCTCTGAAGGCCTCTTCTAACTCTACATTTATCTGAACTTACTGAATAACTCCTCATTACTCAGCACATACTTTAGTGAAGATATTCTTAGGAGTAACGGCTGACCTTCTCCATATTGTGGTTCGTCTGTGTGTATGTGCCTGTGCATAACTTGGCAGCCGCTTCCTCAGAGAAATAACAGTCAGTGTGGTTCAGCCAAAGTTTAGAGGAGTGAAATGACTGAAGTGGGAGTTTTTTGTCTAATGCCAAGTGATGTTATCCTTGGTTCTTTCTTATTGAATTGCTCAGGTAGCAGGTAGTGTTTCATTGCCTTGGAAGGTATTAAAAGCACAACAATACAAAGCAAACAAACAAACCAAGAAAACCCAACAACAACCAACAAACAGAAAATACCAGGTAATTCATATGCTCTACTTTCTTGCCACAGTGTGAAGCCAAAAACTCTTCCTGTAACTGAAAAATGTATGCTCAAATCAAAATCTGATTTAGAGAATGAAAAACATCTTATCTATTTTTTCCAGGATCAGATTTAATAGAAAACTGGTGATACACTAATCTTTTCATAGACATGACTTGGGAATATTTCATATATTTGTCAATTTTTTAAAAAACAGAGTTTTTTGAGGCTGATTTCTACTGCAGCAGGAAGAGAGGTACTGTTGTTCACTGAATTGTATGAATTAAAGGCATGATCAAGGAACAGGCCATTGAAAATGATGGCCCCTGCAGGATTAAAAGAGCTTTGATCTTCTGTTTTGACACAATGAGTTTATCTTTAATTATATGTGATGATAGTTGATTACCGTACACTTAGACTATTATAATGTGGTTTGTAAAATGTAGTTTGCACTATAGAATAACTTGAGCACCCATTTTTCAGTAGTTATGGGTTTGCAGAGATATGTTTTAGTTTTGTTTAAGTGAAAACTATTAGATTTCTGAATTAGCAGGCACTTAAAATGTAAAATATTTGGCTGCCAGGCAAAGTGTCTTTCCTGTAAAATAAGGATTATCAGTGTACTCTATTGGACTCAGTGTCTTATTTTATAAAGGTAACAGAATTATGTATGGTTATTAATTCCTGATCTATCTACAACTGGCTGCTTGACTTTAGGCAAATCACTTAAGTTCCCTGGGCCTTTGAAAAATGAAAGCCTTTGACTGGGTGAAATTGTTACTGAATACAAGTTCGTGTACGTGATGCACAGTGAGGCCAAGTAAACCAAAATGTCAAGAGTTTGGAGCAAAAAAAAAAAAAAAAGAGTTTGGAGCAGAGAAAATTTTACTGCAGGCCAAGTAAGGAGAATGGGTGACTCATGCTCTAAAAAAAACCCAATAACAATATCCCAGGTTTCAACTCTGAAGTTCTGTAATTATACTATTCTATGATGTCTGTGATAGACATAATGCAGAATAAAATAGAAATTCCCGACACATTTTCTAAAAGAAAGATTTTTGTAAAATATTGCATGATTTAATGGTTTCTGACCTTGCATTTTGATATGGAAATGAGATACTTAAAAGAAAAACCTACAGTGACTTTTTCATTTTGCTGGTCAATGGATTGGTGGGAAACCCCACTCTAAGGCCACAATTGTCAAGAGAACTTCCATTTGAAATTTCCTGTGTTATGCCATCACCTTAGCCTTGAGGGTATGAGGTCTTTCTTTGAAATTGCCTGTTTTGCTTGCTTGCATTTATATGCCGAGCCCTGGATTTTTCCCAATTTAGGCACTTATATGCCCTGCTTGTGAAATGTCCTTAAGAGTTTGAACTGGATTTTAATTCTCTGGAGGAGATTACAAAATGATTCTTTCTTTTCAAATGGTAGCCAGTTATAGTGATTTGATTCTTAACACTGTTTCATCAACTCTGCCAATGTTCCTAGTGGGACAATCAGGCAAAAAACAAAAGCAAAAATGAATAAACAAACAAAATCCTTCAAGTCCAGGGGCTATTTGGATAATATAATTAGGGAGCATAATATTCTATGTGTTTTTATCCTGAATTTTGCTTATCTTTGTCATATGACAATATTTTACTTGCTTAAAAGACATCTTCTGTTTTAAGAAACTTTTCCCTAACTATGGTTAGGACCCTCTAGAAACATGCATGATGACAGGTCCATAATAGAATTTTATAAATATAAATTTTTAATATTTATTTATTTATTTATTATATTTTTATAAATATAAATTCACTCAATAGATATTTAAGTGAATTGCAATTTCAGAAATATTTTCCAAACATAAACATGAAAGATTTAAAAGACAGGATTAATGGTTGAAGTTATGAAGCTTCTTAACAAATGCTAGAGTTATCTTTGTAGGACAAATGAATTGTATTTTTTCCCTCATTTTTTAATTGACTGTAAGATTCATTACTTTAAATTCTGATCAGTCACACATAGAAATTGGGTATGATTATTTACTGTCTAGGAACGAAGCATTGGTACTTTGATTTGAGTTTGGTTTTCCTTGTAGTTTTTTTTTTTTTTTTTTAACTAAAGGATCATAGTATGTTTTATTTGTAAGTACTTTGGGATTTTTTTTAAAGCTAAAGCCTATAAATACATATAATTTGTACTAAGTAGGTGGCAGAGTGAAAAGTAAAACCAGAAAGGTATAATTGTATAGCTGCATCTCATGCTACTCTCTTCTTTGCTCACAGTCTATTGCTATGTAAAGATTTTAGAATTTGTTTCTTTTTAGAGAGGGTGGAAAGGTGAAGTCTTAATATAAGCCATTTCCAGGTAGGTAACTGTATACCATATACTAATGGAGAAGAAAAGTAGTACAGATAAATCAAAGCAGTAGATAACGATTGCTCCTCTTTATTGGTAAAAAGAGCATGGGAAAGGCAGCTGGGAACTGGAGCTGGGTGGGCACTTAAATCTGGAAAACCCGTGGTTGCTGTCTTTTTTCCCTCTGCTTCTGTCCGCAGCTTGGTCAGGATCCCTTAAGATGGAGCTTCAGACAGAAGGATGAGGGAGGAAAAGAGAGAGGACCGATCACTGAGGCTAAGGCAACAGCATCTGTGGGTTCTCTCTCTTTCTTGTTCTGTGCAGGTGGTGAGTCTGACATGAGACCTCAATAAAATTACAGGTTAGATGATTTAGCAGATCAGGACTCAGAAGGAAAAATGTTGATCTCTAAGGAGCCAACCTGAGTTTATAAAAAAATGTTATGGTAGATTAACCTAAATTCATTGTCCTTTAGCAGGTTATTAGACTATTAATCACACAATGTAAGTGTCTGAATTTTATGCAGTTTTTTGGTATGGTCCATCATGATATTGTAGGCAAGATGGGCGGGAGTGATAGGATAATACAGTTATGTTGATATGTAACTTGTTGAACAATTATCTGAAAGGGTGTTAACAGGAAAGGAAGACTCTGGGATACTACAGGAATCTTGTCTTCAGCTTCATGTTATATATAAACAAAGAGATAAAAGAAAGTATAGCTGGCTCACTGATCAAATTTGTGGATGATACACAATTGGAGAAGAATGGCTAAAATTACTAGATGATAGCGACAGGAATCAAAAATGGATGATGGGCTTGACCAGGAAGATAAAATTTACTGAAAACAAATTTATAATGTAATATATAATACTCTGTATTACAGAATGGGGGAGAAATGGCTTAGATGTAGGGGTAGAGAACAAAGACTTGACATCCTTAAGTTAACAGAAAACTCAATGTGAACAACTTTATTATGTTCCTTTACAAAAAACACAGTATGATCTTAGGCTACATTAATGGAATGTCTAGAATAGGGTTGGTGATAGTCCTGCTTTATTCTAGGTGCATCAGATGATTCTTTTTTTAAAGATTATTAACACTTTAAGAGTGACAGATTCAAGCACACCCAGGAGAAAATGGCTAAAATAATAAAGATATTTTTCATATAAGCAAGCTAAAGAAGGGATGTTAGCCCATAAGGGGTCATAATAGCCATCTAATCTTTGATGGGCAGTCCTATAGAAGAGAGGTTAGAATGAGACTGTGAGGCTCTACAACATAAAATGATAACCAACGGTTGTATGTTTTATGGAGATCGATTTTGGCTCCGTATAAAGAAGAGTTTTCTGATCCTTAGGGGTGTCCAAAACAATGGAATGGGCTGTACTGGGAATTAAGTAGTGAGTTTTCCAGGGTGCTGCCAAATTATTTTCTAGGCCTGTGGTAACAGAAGAAATTTATTCATCAGATAAACAATAAAACCAGTTGATTTCTGAGATGCAGCCTGACTTTTCTTTGGTGGTGTATTCCCTATTTGTTTACAACCAGTCTTGCTTCCTGTCATTTGGCTAAGAAGCAGAGAATGTCTTTGACCATAAATGGTGAAGCAGGAATCATCTGTATAGGTTATTATCAAAACATGCCTGTTGCTTTTGCAAGGAGCTTTTTCTTGTCTGTTCACTCATAAAATATCTTTCTGAAATTAAAAGGACTTAACATAAGAATTTAGAAGGGAAAATAATGTTTCTACGAAACATTATTTATATATTTGATACATTTTTATTAGCACCAAAACCCAGATGATCATATGGTGGCTATTAGAAGATAGTACTATGAAATGAATACGTGCAGACCCATCAGAATAACCAAGTTCACTGGTTTGTTCTCTCATTTGTTCTTTTACTCATTCATTCATTTATAATATTTTTTGACCATCTGGTAAGTGCTGGGCACTTTGCTAGGTGATAGGAAGCTGATATATACTACAATTTCTCTCATCAGACAAATGTTAATAGGCTCTGTTTCTTATAACTTGCCAAGAAATACTTTCATTTAAAGTAATAAACAAGTATCACTCTTTATTTTTTGATGATAATAAACTACAAACAAAAGTATAGGGAATTCCCTGGTGGTCCAGTGGTTAGGACTACACGATCTCACTGCCGAGGGCCCGGGTTCAATCCCTGGTTGGAGAACTAAGATCCCACATCCCATATCCTACAAGCCATGTGGCGTGGGGAAAAAAAAAAAAAGTATAAAAGAAACTCTGGAAAATCCTGAAGTTAACTCTGGATTATATGTATTCATACAAAAATCACAATTTTGTGTACATCATCAGTATGAACATTGCTTTGAAACTGGATTCTCAGGTGGAACTTGGTTTTTCAGGGTTCTCTTCATTTAGCATCAGTATTTTGGATATTTTCTTCTTTGGACTGTTCATATCCATGTTGCTCTTTGAAAGGAAAAATGAAATACCATATAAGGGGCTTAAAAATACTAAATACTATTTAAGAAAAAAGTCTTTCTTGCTCTCTTGGCTAAATGTTTTTAGCTAGTTTTAATTCAGTATGCATTATTGCTAGGTAGACAAGAATGATCTTGAAAAAAGAAAGCTTTTGAAATATTAAGACAACAAAGGCGTTGCCTGCAGGATAAGTTAATAGTTGAACATATTCACTGATTATGCTGCCAAGTTTTATCCTTAATTTATTTTAATATAAGATGGTTACTCTGTCTTTCATCATAAAAGTACACCTACCAATGTTAGCTTATAAATCGTTATCACACCCAGGTAAGGCAGATTAGTGGTATCTAGTTTTATAATTAGAAATACAAAATGAGAAGCAAGTCCTCCTCTATGTGACTATATAGCCAAGCAGTGTTTAAGTCAGAGAGGGGTCCCCACTGGTTGATCTTCAAGTCATCTATACATGTCTAAGACTACTGTTACTGCCATGTTGTCTTTCTCTGAAGTTTTCCAGGATTCTTTGGTGAAATGTTAGCTCCCACCAATCAGTCTTCCCATCCCCAACTTATGGTCTTCTCTAACATTTCCCATAATCATCTCAAGATTGCAGAGAAAAGATATTTATATACTCATGTTCATAACAGAATTGTTTACAATAGCCGGAAGATGGAATCTATCCATATGTCCATCAACAGATGAATGGGTAAACAAAATGTGGTGTATACATACAGTGGAACATTATTCAGCCTTAAAAAGGAAGGAAATTCTGACACACGTTACAATATGGATGAACCTTGAGGACATAACGCTGAGTGTAATAAGACAGTAGTAAAGACAAATAGTATATGATTCTACTTATATGAGGTACCTAGAGTAGCCAAACTCATAGAGACAGAAAGTGGAACGGTGGTTGCTAAGGGGCGGGGGAGGTGGTAGTGGGAGGGAGTTGTTTAATGGGGACAGAGTTTCAGTTTTCCAAGACAAGAAAGTTCTAGAGATTGGTTGTACAACAATGTGAATATACCTAACACTGCTGAACTGTATACTTATAAATGGTTAAGATGGTAAATTTTTTGTAATATGTACCTTACCACAATTAAAAAGAGAACTTTCAAAGGTATTTCAAAAGGTTAGCTAAATAAAAGTGTTTCCTTTACATTAAAAAAAAAAAAAAGTTGCAAAGAAATGAAAAACAAAAACAAAAAAATGGCCTCCACCAAAACAGACCGTTGACCAAATTAAGGATTTCTGGCTTTGACCTTCAGGATTTGGACTGTGAGACAAACTTAATAGAGGATATAACTAAGTCATTTACTCCATATGTCCAAAACTGAACTTAGCATCTTTTTTTTTTTAATAAATTTATTTATTTATGGCTGCGTTGGGTCTTCGTTACTGCATGCAGGCTTTCTCTAGTTGTGGCAAGCAGGGGCTACTCTTCGTTGTGGTGCACGGACTTCTCATTGCCATGGCTTCTCTTGTTGCGGAGCACGGGCTCTAGGCACGCGGGCTTCAGTAGTTGTGGCTTGCGGGCTCTAGAGCACAGGCTCAGTAGTTGTGGCACACAGGTTTAGTTGCTCTGCAGTATGTGGGATCCTCCCGGACCAGGACTCGAACCCGTGTCCCCTGCGTTGGCAGGCGGATTCTTAACCACTGCGCCACCAGGGAAGTCCCTGAACTTAGCATCTTTTCCTCACAAATTTGTTCTTGCTTCCTCTGTCCCATTTTAGACATATGAATGTCAACTCACACTTCTTTTTGTCATTTACCCTCCAAATACTACTGATGGCCAAATCCTGCTAATTATATATTCTTCACCTTTCTCTTATCTGCCTTCTCTACATCACTGATACAATTTATTCATTTAAGGAATACTTTGTTAGCAATATATGTGCTAGACTGTGTTCTAGTTGATTGAGATGTATCAATAAATAAAAATAAAAAGATCCCTGCCTTCATGAAGCTTGTGGTGAAGACAGATAATACAGACTAGATCTAAGAGTTAAGTGAATTGTATAGTATTTTAGAAGGTGTTAATGCCATGAAAAAAGAAAAAGTAGGATAGGATTGGGGTTTGGGACTGTGCAGGTGTGGAAAGAGTTGTGATTTAAAAATGGTGGTCTGTGTAGACCTGACTGAGAAGATGAAATCTGAGCATAAACCTTGAGGAGGTAAAGGAATGAGCCACGAGAATATCTGGGGAAAATCTTTCCAGATAGAGGGAAGAAGCCAGTGCAAAGGCTGTAAGATGAGAACATGCTTGGTGAGTTCAGGGACCACCAAGGAAGCCAGTACACCTGGAGTACAAGAGAGCAAGGGGAAGAGCCATGAGATTATAGAGCTAACAGTGGTCAGTTCGTGTAGGGCCTTTGTTGGGCATTGGGTGGAGGGATGCGTTGAGCAGAGGAGAGACACCTGGTTTATATTTTAAAAGAGTCACTTTGATTGCTGGGCTGAGAGTGGATTGTGTGAGCAAGGGTTGAAGCAGAGAGACCAGTTAGGAGGTCGTTGGAATATTTTAATCAAGAAAAGAAGGTAGCTTGGACGGAGTGGTTAGTGTTAAGTGGAGGTGGTGAGATGAGGTTGGATTCTGGATGTTTAGAAGACAGAGACAACAGGAGTTTCTAATAGATTAGATATTGGGCATAACAGAAAGAGTCAAGATAAATCTAAGGGTTTTTTTTTTTTGGTTGTTGTTGTTGTTGTTCTGAATAACTGTTTCCCATCAACTGAGATGGAAATGCTGTGGGTGGAAGAGGTTTAGAAGCGAACAATAGACCCTGAATTGTTGGACTTGTTAACGTTGAGATGTCTGTTTGAAATCCAAGTGAAGGTATTGAATCGATAGTCAGATATGTGAGTTCAGAATTCAGTGGAAATAAATTGAGAGTCGGATGCAAATATATGGTATTTAAAACCAAAGACTATATGAAAGCCCTGAAAGAAAGAGTAGATAGGGAAAAGGGACAAGAACTGAGCACAGTGCTCTTCAATACTAAGAAGTCTAGGTTTGGGTGAGATGGGGTAAGAAAGGGAATTGACAAAGGAGACTGAGAAGAAGCAACCAGTGAGGTAATGGGGAAGTCAAGTGTGGTGTCCTGGAAGACAAGTGAAGGACGTGTATCAAGGAGAAGAGAGTGATTCATCATCCCCTTAGTTAAGGTTTCCTTAGTCATTTGCTAAGTTATACAATATCCTCTGTGTATATATGCTGCTCAGTATCCTTGTTTCCAACCCTGTCCCCAGCCCTTTCCATATACCTTATCCTTTTCCTACTATCTCTGTTATCAAAGTGCTCTTTAAAACAAATGAACAAAAATACGAAGACACAAAAACACAAAGAAAATGTTAGTCTGCAACTAAAAATTTTCAGGTACTCCCAGATGTCTTTGAAATCCATACTCCTTTTCATGATACAGATTTTTATGATCTATCATCTCTATTTCTCTAGTCTCACCTCTGTTCCCTTTCTATCTTCTGCTTCAGCCTTACTGAATTATTTACTGACTCATACTATCTCATGCCTCTTCTCTTTCTGGAATACACTGTGTTTTCCTGCCTCCACCCCCAAATTCACTCATCGAAAATCTGTATATCTTTCAAATCTTAACTCTGGCATCACCTTTGGTGAAGGCTTTTCTGTAGAACTTACCTCCAAGCAGAATTGACCCTTTCTTTCCTTGCCCCCACTATAGCAACTACATACTTTTCTCAAATATCTTTAGATATTTGGATATATATAAACATATTTGGTTATCTTTCTTCCTCATAAGCTTTTTTTTTTTCAAAGTTTTTTTTTTTGATGTGGACCATTTTTAAAGTCTTTATTGAATTTGTTACAATATTGCTTCAGTTTTCTGTTTTGGTTTTTTGGTCGTGAGGCATGTGGGATCTTAGCTTCCTGACCAGGGATCGAACCTGCACCCCCTGCAATGGAAGGCAAAGTCTTAACCACCGGACCACCAGAGAAGTCCCCTTACAAGCTTCTTGAGGGCAAATATTATTTCTGATTCATCTCTATATCCCTAGATTCTTTCATAATGTGTGATACATAGTGGTACCAAACAATTGCTTGTTAAAAGTAACTTTTTTGCTTTAAACAATCTTTGAAGGAATTAAATAAATGAAGAAAAAAGTCTTTTATGTTTACTTTAACGTTAAACACTAATATTTAAATTAAATTCATTTTATAAATTTATTAAAGTTTAATTTATAAAAAGATTTAATATAATAAAATAATTTATAAATCATTCAATATTTATTAGTAAATATTAAGTATTGAAACTAAATATTAATAATAAATGCTACATATTTACCTTTTCTGGTGTTCTTTGTTCCTTTATGTAGATCCAGGTTTTCATCTGGCCTCATTTAACTTTATCCTGATGAATATTCTTTAACATTTCTTTTTTTTTTTGAATTTTATTTTTTTATACAGCAGGTTCTTGTTTTTTTACATTGTTTTCAATTTTCTTTTATTAATTTTTTTATAGAGCAGGTTCTTATTAGTTATCTATTTTGTACATATTAGTGTATATATGTCAATCCCAATCTCCCAATTCATCCCCCCCCCATCTTTCCCCCCTTGGTGTCCATATGTTTGTTCTTTACATCTGTGTCTCTATTTCTGCCTTGAAAATGGGTTCATATGTACCATTTTCCTAGATTCCACATATATGTGTTAATACATGATATTGTTTTTTCTCTTTCTGACTTACTTCACTCTGTATGATGGTCTCTAGGTCCATCCACATCTCTACAAATGACCCAATTTTGTTCCTTTTTGTGGCTGAGTAATACTCCATTGTATATATATACCACATCTTCTTTATCCATTCGTCTGTTGATGTGCATTTAGGGCGCTTCCATGAACTGGCTATTGTAAATAGTGCTGCAATGAACATTGGGGTGCATGTGTCTTTTTGAATTACAGTTTTCTCTGGGTATATGCCCAGTAGTGGGATTGCTGGATCATATGGTAATTCTATTTTTAGTTTTTTAAGGACCCTCCATACTGTTCTCCATAGTGGCTGTATCAATTTACCTTCCCACCAACAGTGCAAGAAGGTTCCCCTTTCTCCACACCCTCTCCAGCATTTGTTGTTTGTAGATTTTCTGATGATGTCCATTCTAACTGGTGTGAGGTGATACCTCATTGTAGTTTTGATTTGCACTTCTCTAATAATTAGTGATGTTGAGCAGCTTTTCATGTGCTTCTTGGCCATCTGTATGTCTTCTTTGGAGAGATGTCTATTTAGGTCTTCTGTCCATTTTCTGATTGGGTTGTTTGTTTTCTTAATATTGAGCTGTATGAGCTGTTTATATATTTTGCAGATTAATCCTTGTTCCTTGATTTGTTTGCAAATATTTTCTCCCATTCTGAGGGTTGCCTTTTCGTCTTGTTTACAGTTTCCTTGGCTGTGCAAAAGCTTTTAAGTTTCATTAGGTCCCATTTGTTTATTTTTGTTTTTATTTCCATTACTCTAGGAGGTGGATCAAAAAAGATCTTGCTGTGATTTATGTCAAAGAGTGTTCTTCCTATGTTTTCCTCTAAGAGTTTTATAGTGTCCGGTCTCACATTTTTAATCCATTTTGAGGTTGTTTTTGTGTATGGTGTTAGGGAGTGTTCTAATTTCATCCTTTTACATGTAGCTGTCCAGTTTTCCCAGCACCACTTATTGAAGAGACTGTCTTTTCTCCATTGTATATCCTTGCCTCCTTTGTCATAGATTAGTTGGCCACAGGTGCGTGGGTTTATCTCTGGGCTTTCTATCCTGTTCCATTGATCTATATTTCTGTTTTTGTGCCAGTACCATATTGTCTTGATTACTGTAGCTTTGTAGTACAGTCTGAAGTCAGGGAGTCTGATTCCTCCAGCTCCATTTTTTTCCCTCAAGACTGCTTTGGCTATTTGGGGTCTTTTGTGTCTCCATACAAATTTTAAGATTTTTTGTTCTGGTTCTGTAAAAAATGCCATTGGTAATTTGATAGGGATTGCATTGAATCTGTAGATTGCTTTGGGAAGTACAACCATTTTCACAATATTGATTCTTCCAATCCAAGAACATGGTATATCTCTCCATCTGTTTGTGTGATCTTTGATTTCTTTCATCAGTGTCTTATAGTTTTCTGAGTACAGGTCTTTTACCTCCTTAGGTAGGTTTATTCCTAGGTATTTTATTCTTTTTGTTGTAATGGTGAATGGGATTGTTTCCTTAATTTTTCTTTCTGATCTTTGGTTGTTAGTGTATAGGAATGCAAGAGATTTCTGGGCATTAATTTTGTATCCTGCCAAATTTATCCTGAACTTTACCAAATTCATTGATTGGCTCTAGTAGTTTTCTGGTGGCATCTTTAAGATTCTCTATGTATAGTAGCATGTCATCTGCAAATAGTGACAATTTTACTTCTTCTTTTCCAATTTGTATTCCTTTTATTTCTTTTTCTTCTCTGATTGTCATTGCTGGGACTTACAAAACTATGTTGAATAATAGTGGCGAGAGTGGACATCCTTGTCTTGTTCCTGATCTTAGAGGAAATGCTTTCAGTTTTTCACCATGGAGAATGATGTTTGCTGTGGGTTTGTCATATATGGTTATTATGCTGAGGTAGGTTCCCTCTATGCCCACTTTCTGGAGAGTTTTTATCATAAATGGGTGTTGAATTTTGTCAAAAGCTTTTTCTGCATCTATTGAGATGATCATGTACTTTTTATTCTTCAATTTGCTGATATGGTGTATCACATTGATTGATTTGCATATATTGAAGAATCCTTGCATCCCTGGGATAAATTCCACTTGATCATGGTGTATGATCCTTTTAATGTGTTGTTGGATTCTGTTTGCTAGTGTTTTGTTGAGGATTTTTGCATCTATATTCATCAGTGATATTGGTCTGTAATTTTCTGTTTTTGTATAGTAGCTCTGCCTGGTTTTGGTATCAGGGTGATGGTGGCCTCGTAGAACGAGTTTGGGAACGTTCCTTCCTCTGCAATTTTTTGGAAGAGTTTGAGAAGGATGGGTGTTAGCTCTTCTCTAAATGTTTGACAGGGGCTTCCCTGGTGGCACAGTGGGTAAGAATCTGCCTGCCAGTGTGGGGGATACAGGTTTGAGCCCTGGCCCAGGGAGATCCCACATGCTGTCGAGCAACTAAGTGCATGCGCCACAGCTACAGAGCCTGCGCTCTAGAGCCCACAAGCCACAACTAGTGTACCCGCAAGCCACAACTGCTGAAGGCCACACACGTAGAGTGTGTGGCCTTCAATAGAAGCCACCGCAATGAGGAGCACGCACACTGCAATGAAGAGTAGCCCCCGCTTGTTGCACCTAGAAAAATCCACATGCAGCAGCGAAGACCCAAAGCAGCCAAAAATAAAGTAAATAAAATAAATAAATTTATAAAATAAATAAATAAATAAATAAATGTTTGATAGAATTCACCTGTGAAGCCATCTGGTCCTGGACTTTGTTGGAAGATTTTTAATCACAGTTTCAATTTCATTACTTGTGATTGGTCTGTTCATATTTTCTATTTCTTCCTGGTTCAGTCTTGGGAGGGTATACCTTTCTAAGAATCTGTCCATTTCTTCCAGGTTGTCCATTTTATTGACGTAGAGTTGCTTGTAGTAGTCTCTTAGGATGCTTTGTATTTCTGCCGTGTCTGTTGTAACTTCTCATTTCTAATTTTATTGATTTGAGTCCTCTCCCTCATTTTCTTGATGAGTCTGGCTAATGGTTTATCAATTTTGTTTATCTTCTCAACGAACCAGCTTTTAGTTTTATTGATCTTTGCTCTTGTTTTCTTTGTTTCCCTTTCAGTTATTTCTGCTCTGATCTTTACGATTTCTTTCCTTATAGTAAGTTTGGGTTTTGTTTGTTCTTCTTTCTCTACTTCCTTTAGGTGTAAGGTTAAATTGTTTATTTGAGATTTTTCTTGTTTCTTGAGGTACCACTGTATTCCTGTAAAATTCTCTCTTAGGCCTGCTTTTGCTGCATCTTATAGGTTTTGGATCATCGTGTTTTCATTGTCACTTGTCTCTAAGTATTTTTTGATTTCCTCTTTGATTTCTTCAGTGAACTCTTGGTTATTTAGTAACGTATTGTTTATCCTCCATGTGTTTGTGTTTTTTACTTTTTTTCCCCTAGTAATTGATTTCTAATCTCATAGTTCTGTGGTTGGAAAAGATGCTTGATAGAATTTCAATTTTCTTAAATTTACTGAGGTTTGATTTGTGACCCAAGATGTGATCTATCATGGAGAATGTTCCGTGTGCACTTGAGAAGAAAGTGTAATCTGCTGTTTTCGGATGGAATGTCCTATAAATATCAATTAAATCTATCTGGCCTATTGTGTCATTTAAAGCATGTGTTTCCTTATTAATTTTCTGTCTGGATGATCTGTCCATTGGTGTAAGTTAGGTGTTAAACTCCCCCACTATTACTGTGTCAGTGTCGATTTCCTCTTTTATAGCTGTTAGCATTTGCCTTATGTACTGAGGTGCTCCTATGTTGGGTGTATATATATTTATAATTTTTATATCTTCTTCTTGGATAGATCCCTTGTTCATTATGTAGTGTCCTTCCTTGTCTCTTGTAACATTTTTTATTTTAAAGTCTATTTTATCTGATATGATGAGTATTGCTACTCCAGCTTTCTTTTGATTTCCCTTTCCATGGAATATCTTTTTCCATCCCCTCACTTTCAGTATGTATGTGCCCCTAGGTCTGAAGTGGGTCTCTTGTAAACAGCATATATATGGGTCTTGTTTTTGTATCCATTCAGCAAGCCTGTGTCTTTTGGTTGCAGCATTCAATCCATTCACATTTAAGGTACTTATCGATATGTATGTTCCTAATACCATTTTCTTAATTGTTATGTGTTCGTTTTTGTAGTCCCTTTTCTTCTCTTGTGTTTCCCACTTAGAGAAGGTCCTGTAGCATTTGTTGTAGAGCTGGTTTGGTGGTGCTGAATTCTCTTAGCTTTTGCTAGTTTGTAAAGCTTTTGATTTCTCCATTAAATTTGAATGAGATCCTTGCCAGGTAGAACAATCTTGGTTGTAGGT
Organism: Tursiops truncatus; assembly: GCF_011762595.2. Lineage (NCBI taxonomy): Eukaryota > Metazoa > Chordata > Mammalia > Artiodactyla > Delphinidae > Tursiops > Tursiops truncatus. The sequence continues at coordinate 34,063,606 of NC_047035.1, read as the reverse complement.
TCTTCCCTTTCATCCCTTGTTGCTTTTAATAATTTTTCTTTGTTTTTATGTTTTGTCAATTGGATTACTATGTGTCTTAGTGTGTTTCTCCTTGAGTTTATCCTGCCTGGGACTCTCTGCGCTTCCTGGACTTGGGTGGCTATTTCCTTTCCCATGGTAGGGAAGTTTTCGACTATAATCTCTTCAAAGATTTTTTCTGGTCCTTCTCTCTCTCTTCTCCTTCTGGGACCCTTATAATGTGAATGTTGTTGCATTTAATGTTATCCCAGGGGTCTCTTAGGCTGTCTTCATTTCTTCTCAATCTTTTTTCTGTATTCTCTTCCACAGCAGTGAACTCCACCATTTTGTCTTCCAGGTTACTTATCCGTTCTTCTGCCTTAGTTATTCTGCTGTTGATTCCTTCTAGTGTATTTTTCATTTCCATTATTGTATTGTTCATGTCTGTTTTTTTGTTCTTTAATTCTTCTAGGTCTTTGGTAAACATTTCTTGCATCCTCTTGAATTTTGCCTCCATTCTTTTTCCAAGGTCATGGATCATCTTCACAATCATTATTCTGAATTCTTTTTCTGGAAGGTTGTCTGTCTCCACTTCATTTAGTTGTTTTTCTGGGGTTTTTATCTTGTTCCTTTATCTGGTACATAGTCCTCTGCCTTTTCATTTTGTCTTTCTGTGAATGTGGTTTTCGTTCCTCAGCCTGCAGAATTGTAATTTTTCTTGCTTCTGCTGTCTGCCTTCTGGTGGATGAGGCTATCTAAGATGCTTGTCTCTCTCATTATTTTTATGTTTCCCTTTATATCCACGCTATAAATAATTTTAGTTCTTTTGCAGTATTTATCTATTTCTTGTCATTCACATAGCTGTTTTATTTACTAATTTTTCTCATTTATGGGTCTCATTCTCTTGCTTCCTTGCATGTCTGATAGTTTTTATTAGATGCTGGACACTGTGAATGTTATTTTGTCAAATGCAGAATTTTATTGTCTTTCTATTAAGAGTGTGTTAGACTTAGTTATAGCCAGTTGTTTGAGTTAATTTTGGATCAGTTCTTTTGACCTGGGTTGGAGTGTGTCTAGAGTTGTCTTTCCTCTAGGGCAGTGGTTCTCAAAATATGGTATCTGAACCAACAGCATCAGTATCATGTGGGAAATTGTTAGAAATGTGGATTCAAGAACTTTGCTCCAGAATCACTAAATCAAAAACTGTGGGGGTGATGCTTAGCAGTCTGTGTTGTAACTAACCCTCCTAGTTTTCTGATGCATTCTAACTTTTAAGGAGTACTACCCTAGAGCCAGGGACCCTTCTGGAGTCTCTGTGCAATGCTCTAGGTATTCATCAAGACCTGTACTTTAGCTGGTCAAAATATTTCACAGCCTTGTATGAATTCTGGATGTCATTTAAATTACCACTCATTGAACTTTGCTTGTCTTTGTGGCATTTATTCTGTGCATGTGCAAGTCGGGTCAAGTAGTTTTCACCCAGGGTCTCAATAAGACCCCTATACAGAGTTCTCAAGCTTTTCTCTGCATAGCTGCCTCCTCTTTAGTACTCTGTCCTGCAGATTCCGTCCCCTTCCTCCTCTTTAAATTCTGAACTCTGTTCACCCCAACTCAGCAAGACGTCTGTACTCTGTTTGGGTTACCACTCACTGTGCTGCATTCCAGAAAACGCTTCCAGACAGACATCCTGGGTAATTTGGGAGCTTACCTTGGTCATTTCCCTTAGCTTAGGGATCCAGTCCTATACTGACTTTTGTCCAAGGTGTAACAGTAATTCTTTTGTATATTTTATCCAGGTTTCTCATTGCTTATAATAGGAGGACAACTCTGGTCCCAGTTACTGCTATGGCTGGAAGCCAGATACTTATTTTTTATGGTCATGATGTCATACGAGAGCTAATTATGAGAAAAATGAACATTGTATTAATTTCTTCATATTATTTCTAGCACTACTAGAGTGCTGTATGTACTACATAATAGACACTGTGCCAGGAAAGGAGTATTCAAACCTAAATAGGATAGGGCCTTTGCCTTCAAAGATCTCATAACTTATGAGGGTGGACTGACATACAAACAACTCATCATAACTCAGTCTATGGTGAAGGCTATAATAGAGGCAGCATGAAATTATATAAAGACCATGGACTTTGAAATCAGACAGGCTTCATTTGAATCTCATATCCATGACATTATTGTGCTGTGTAACCTCTCATAGCCTTAGTTTCCCATTCTGCAGAATGGAGAGAATAGTACTTTGTAGGACTGTTAAGAAGATTAAAATGAAATTCTTTTATAGAGCATGTAGTAGAGGCTCATGAAGTGGTAGTTTCTTTCTTCTTAGAATAAACATAGGATGCAGGAATAGAAATTATTACCGTAGAATTCTCGAGGGAGGAGATGACATTTAAATTGTGCCTTGAAGGTCAAGTAGGATTTTGATATATGTTAGATGTGTTCTAAGGACATTCTACTTTTATGGAACCAAATGAGCAAGGGCTCAAAGGAGTAAAAGGCAGGGAAGCTTGCAAATATACTTATGAAAGTTAGGGTAGTCCAGAGCCTTAAGAAAAGCAGTTTGGATCTTAAAAAAAAAAAAAAATTCCTAGTAGTAGGAAAGTAAAAATGAATCAAAAAGGACAAATAGAAAATCTAACCTGTAGTACAAGTATACTTCCTTAGTCCATTCCTATTTACTGCCATGACTAATAAATTTGGGCAGGCCTGTGGAAAATTCCTGTGGGCTGATATTTTCCTAACCACTTTTCAAAACTACTTTAAGTTGATATTCTAAGCTGATCATTTCATTAATATTAAACTCCAGAGCATGTCCCCAAGTTTCCAAAATTGTTTTTCTTTGTTATCTGTTTTCTCGGGTTACTTCCATTTTTCTTCTTTCTCATCCTGCAAACATTGATTGTCTAGGTTTTCTAAGTGATTGGTAATATGAAAGTACTAAAAAGATCTTTCTAAGACTCTGGTATGTCTTTCTGTGTTCACGTTTGGTAAGAATACTAAAGGGCTTAGAAAACTATATAAATAACTTACATTTCTCTTGGTGAGGGATTATAAACATAAACTTAAGTTTAAAGAGAATTTTAAACTTTATTTCACTGAGGTTAAGATTTGTCCTAATGAGGTTTTTGTTTGTTTGTTGTAAATTATTATTTTTTATACTGTCTATTAAGAATCAGATGGCTTCCTGGATTGAGTTTGCTTCACTTCTCCAGTGGGTAACTTTTATCTGACCTTTAGGTATTTATTCTAATATAGTTTGGTTTGGTTTTTGAAGCTCTGGAATGTTTTTGAAAAAATAAGGCTTGGGACTTCCTGGCTGTCCAGTGGTTAAGACTCCTCACTTCCACTGCAGGGGGCATGGGTTTGATCCCTGGTTGGGAAACTAAGATCCCACATGCTGTGCAGAGCAGCCAAAAAACCCCCAAAAAACCAAAAAGGCTCATGGAGAAGAGCTGTCATCCCTGAAAATGAAAAGATCAGAAATAGGAAAAACAAAAATCAGATATCACCCTTGAAATCTTGATTTCCGCAAGTGCTTTGCCTCCATCTCTGATACCAGTTTGGAAGTCTGTCCGTCTCCTTCTCTGTGATGTTTTCACCAAAAATCCTCTTGTGTTTATACTAGGATTATGTTGAGTTCCTAACTTAAGTGGGAAGAATTTACATATTTATAACAGTGAATTTTCTCACTCATGAAAATGTTTTTTTCTCTGTTTATTTAGGCCTTCTTCAGTAATATTATAGAGTTTTATCCCCAAAGAGCTTACACATCTTTTATTAGATTTATTCTAATAAAAGTTTTTAAGAGTATTTTAAAAATGGGAGTTATGGACAGTCAAATTGGTAATTGCCTCATAAAATTGATATTATATATAGATTTTGAGTCTAGCAAACTTGCTTTACTTGCTTATTAAAATGACTTGTAGATTTTCTTGGATTTTCCAGGGGGAGAATCATATCCTATGCAATGGCAATTCTTTCCTTTTCAAATCTCATACTTCTTTATTCTTGAATGGAAATGGTGATAGTGGGACCTTGTTTTGTTCCAGATTTAAAGAGACTTCTTCTAATGTATCATTTTTCATGTTAGAAAGTTTCTTTTTGTTGCTGAATGGTGGACAATTTTTAAAGTAGTGAATCAGTATAGAATTTTACAAGTGTTTTTTCTGTGTCTACTGAGGTAAATCATATGGATTTTCTCTTTTATTTTATTAATGTAGTAAAATGTTAATGGATTTTCTAGTGTTAAACCATTCTTATATCCCCAAAGTTTATTTGGTTATATAAAAATAATATATTCCTAGGTTTCTTTCTTTAATATTTTGTTAAGGACTACCGTGGGATTTTTCTTTCTAGTATTATACCTACCTTCTAGATCATAGGGTAAGCTTGGTAGCTTTTCCTCATTTTCTATTATCTGTAAAAATTTATATAACATAGGATTTATTTCTTCCCTGAAGATGTGGTAAACTTATTTTATACCCTCTGTACCTAGTGTGGAGTTTTTAGGTGGGAGATTTTTTGTTTTGTCTTAAATTTTTTAAAAAATGGAGTATAACACACATATGGAAAAGTGTGCAAATCATAAACGTGTAGCTCAATGAATTTTCACAAACTGAACAAATCCATGTAACCAGAATCCAGATTAAGAAATTAAAAATTACCAGCACTCCAGAAGTCTTCATTGTGTGCCCTTTCAGCCACTGCTCCTCCCTAGTGGTAACCACTACTCCAATTTATTAAAAAAGAAGTCCCATTATTTAGAAGAATTATTTTAAAGATGTAGTTTATGGAAAGAAACTTTGATCAATATAACGTAATTTTTTTCTACTTATTTTTTATTTATTTATTTTTTAGATTGGAGTATAGCTGATTAACAATGCTGTGATAGTTTCAGGTGCACAGCAAAGTGACTCAGCCATACATATACATGTATCCATTCTTCCCCAGACTCCCCTCCCATCCAGGCTGCCACGTAACATTGAGCAGAGTTCCCTGTGCTATGCAGTAGGTCCTTGTTGGTTATCCTTTTTAAATACAGCAAGGTGTACATGTCAATCCCAAAGTCCCTAACTATCCCTTCCCTCCACCCTACCCCCCAACCCCCCAACCCCCCCACCCCCCCACCCTACCCCACACCCCCCTACCCCCCCACCCCCACCTCCACACCCTACCCCCCTACCCCCCACCCCCACCCCCACCCCCCCACCCTACCCCCCACCCCCCCCCCCACCCTACCACCTAGTTACTCTGTGTTTATAGTTGTAGTTTTTACATTTAGGTCTTTCATCCATTTTGAGACAGTTTTTGTACATGGTGTCGGGTAAGGGTCCAATTTCATTCTTTTGCATGTGGATATCCAATCTCAGAACTATTTGTTAAAAACACTATTTTTTCCTCATTGAATGGTCTTGGCACTCTTGTTGACCATAGATCTATGGGTTTATTTCTAGATTCTTAAGTTTTTTCCTTTGTTCTATATGGCTCTCCTTATATCAGCATCACACAGTCTTGATTACTATAACTTTTTAGTATATATTGAAATCGAGAAGCAAGTCCTCTTCCTTTGTTCTTTCTTGAGATTATTTTGGCTATTCTGAGTCCTTTGCATTTTTGTATGATTTTTAGGATTAGCTTGTCCATTTCTGTTTTTTTTTTTAAATTTATTTATTTAGTTTTATTTATGGCCATGTTGGGTCTTCGTTTCTGTGCGAGGGCTTTCTCCAGTTGTGGCAAGCGGGGGCCACTCTTCATCGCGGTGCACGGGCCTCTCACTATTGCGGCCTCTCTTGTTGCGGAGCACAGGCTCCAGACGCGCAGGCTCAGTAATTGTGGCTCACGGGCCCAGTTGCTCCGTGGCATGTGGGATCTTCCCAGACCAGGGCTCGAACCCGTGTCCCCTGCATTGGCAGGCAGATTCTCAACCACTGCGCCACCAGGGAAGCCCCATTTCTGTTTTTAAAAAAAAAAACAACTGGAATTTTGATAAAGATTATATTGAATCTTAGGGGAGTATTGGTATCTTAACAATATCAAGTATTCAAGTCCATGAACATCTTTCCTTTTTTTTTTTTTAATATCTTTAAATTCCTTCAGTAATGGCTCTTGCCACTTCATTCGACATTGTGCTGGAGGTTCTAGCCAGGGCAATTAGGCAAGAAAAAGAAAAGACAACCATATGGGAAAGGAAGAACTAGAATTATCTCTATTTGCAGATAGCGCGATCTTATAAATATAACCCCCCATAAAGAATTCCCCCAAATGAAAAATAAAACCTATTTGAGATAACAGATGAATTCTCCAAGGTTACATGATACAAGATCAATGTACCCAAATCAGTTGTGTTTCTATATACTAGCCATGAAATGTGAAAATGAAATTAAGAAAAGAATTCTATCTATAATAGAAAGAAAAAGAATAAAATACTTAGGAATAAACTTCACCATGGAAGTGTAATACAGTCAGCCCTTCCTATCCATGGATTTTGCATCTGTGGATTCAACTAGCTATGAATCAAAATTTCTGTCCACAGATTTTTGGTATTGGGGCGGGGTGGGCGCTCCTTCCTAGAGCCAGTCTCACACCAATACTGAGGGACAGGGACAGCTGTATTTTTGTCCTCTGATTTTCTTGTTTTACATCTTGCATTTGGGGGATTTCTCTGTATTGATTTGAAACTCATCTGTGTTTTTAAACCAAAAACCTTTGTGTATCTTATTTAATATTTCTATATATTTTGATTGAAGCGAGAGTAACTGTATATCTTTGTGAGTGGTTGGAGAGTTCTAGGTTGGATTATTCCCTCATATTGCTGGTATTTCATCCGTAGATTTTCTAGGTGTAAGTAGTTTTCAGTAGCTCCAACCCAATTTTAAGAGAAAGGTAGTAAGTACTTTTCCAGCATAAATTAAATGGAGCAGATTAATAACAAAGTGCTGATAAATATGACTACATGAAAAACTTAAACATCTCTACGTTAGAAAAGCTTTAAAGGCCGACAATAAAGAGGTAGAAATATTTGTAACATGTATGTTAATAAAGGGCAAATCTCTCTCTATGTAAAGTGTTCTTAAAAATCAATGATAGAAAAAAGTGCTGACCCCAAAAGAAAATGGCCAAATAATATTTTTTTAAAAAGAATTCACAGAAGAAATACAACTGGTAATAGAAAAAAAATACTTAGCTTCATTGATAAAATAAATGCAAATTAGAATAGTGACATGTTATTTTTTGCCTTGCATATTTTCAAAAAATATGATACCTTTTGTGGGCAAGTATGGAATGGAAAGCCTCATAACTCAGTAGCAGAAATGTAAGTTGGCGTTGCCTTGTCAAAGACATTTGACAACGCTTATAAAATTTGATATAATTTATCTGTATAATTTAAACCGGTAGTTTTACTGCTTGGAATTTATTCTAAGAAAATAATCATTATTTTTAATACAGATTAAGTGCAGTGATGTTCATCCCAACATCAACTTTAATGGCATAAATTTGGAATCAACAACAGAGAGATGGTTAATTACAGTAGAATATTTTACAGTTATTAAAATTAATATTTTAAAATGTGGGGAAATTGCTCTTCAAGTAATATTAATGTTAAATGAAAAATAGCAATATACAGAGCTATGTGAAAAAGTGTAACAGTTCCATAAAAAACAACAATCACCCCCACAACAACCATTAAACATGTATATGCATATACATATATAAAAATAAACACCTCTTTATATTGGAAATAAATACCCCATCTCATTGATAGCAGTTATCTTTGGGTAATATTTTCTCCTTTAGATAGTTCTGAATTTTCCAGATCTTCAAGAATAGATATATATTGCTTTTTAATTAGGAAAAAAGTACAGTGATTACGAATAAGATGTTTTCACACAGATTAAACAGGTTATGATGGCATGGTGAGAATTTGTTCATATGGCCCTGGGATTTTCTTCCTTCGGTTTATGAGTTAAAGTGCTGATAGTTGTGAACTAGTTTGCTAAGTGATAGGAAGCAGCTTTGAAACTTGAAGTATTCTAAATCTTAAGAGTTTACAATGAAGACAATGCTTGGGCAAATAGTGTCAATAAGCCTGATATATATTGCTAACTTGTCACCAGTTTGGTTAACATCTGTGTGATGATAAATTTGTTATTCCTTAACTTTGTTATTCCTCCCCCATTTATTACAGTCTCCCATCCCACCCTTTGCCAAGCCCATACAAGTAGTTTTGTGTTGCAGTAATAAGCACTAGGACGCTTTGACTATTTCTCTCTCACTCTAACCTCCTTCCAGAACCTAAATGTTATATTTTATTTATTGTTGTGAATATGTTAATGGGATTTCCCTGAATAAGGAGAGGCATCTTCCTGGTTTTAGAGTCATGGTTTCTTTAATTATAATGGAGTTTTCATATTACATCTAGAGTGGAAATCTTAGTTAATTCAACCTTATTTTGCATCTCCTGTGTATCATTGTACTGGTATTAGAGGTACAGCAAAGAATGTACCATGATTTTTGCCATTCTGTAGTTCCCAGTGGAGACTTTATAGTATAGGCAGGAGAGAATGGTATAGTAATTGAAAGAATGAGCTACTTTATGGGTTTAAATGCCTGCTTTATAATTTATCAGCTTGTTATTTAACCTCTCAGCGTCCTCATCTCTAAAGCAGAAATAACAGTGCTTCCTTCCATCACTCTCTATTTGCTTATATCTTTCCCTTTTCTTCATTGAACTTGTCACTTCTAAGGCATTATGGTTTTGTTCATTTATTTACAATAATGTAAAATCCTGGTTCACTCATGTGTTTCCAGTGTCTAGCATAGGATCTACTAAGTAATAGCTCTCAGTAAATTGTTGTTCCTTCTCCTGGGAGCATTATTTCTACATGTTTGCACATAGCTCATCCTCATGCTTTAGTTAGTCCCCTGCCCAAGTATCACCTCTGTGGTGGGGCCTTGCTAGGCAACCTCATCTATAAAATAGCATCCTCCATTATTCTCTATTTATCTTGCCTTATTTTTCTCCATTAACACTTAACACTACTGATGTTATATATCTGTTTTCTTGCTTATTGTTTATATTTTCCACTAGAATATAAGATCTCTGAGTGCTAGGACTTTTTTTGTTTACTCCTTGATCCTCAGTTTCTCGCCAGGCACATTAGGCTCTCAAATGTTTTGTTGAATGAATAAGTGAATAAAAGTGCTGAATATATGGATGAATAGGTAAAGGGATATTGCTTACTTTATAGGGTTGCTATCAGTGAAATGAAAAAATTCACGTGTTGTACTTCCATAATGACCGATACAAGTAGATGTTTAATAAACGCTAGCCATAATGTAATGCTGCTCAGAATTTCTAATTCTTACAACAAATTTGCAAAAGTAGTATTTTTTTATTTTTTTACTATTTTATAGAGAAGAAAATTGAGGCTCAAGATTTGTTCAAGGTATAGTAATTGCTGGCTAGTAAGGGCCAAACTTTAATCTGGGATTCAACTTCAATCTGCCTTTTTCTTCAGCTATGGCTCTTTTCACTGCTGTGTTACTCTCAAAAAAATTTAAAGGAGGCTCTTGGGGAAGGTAACATTTGAACCGGCTTTGAAAGATGAATGGGAATTTGCTTGGCATAACAGTGAGGGGGAGGATGTTCTAAGCAGAGGGAGCACCATGAGCAACGACAGAAACCATGGTTATGCAGGTACACCTATGGGAACTAGCTCTGTACTCTGAAGAGCAGCAGCAGAATTTTTATAGTTGGGGTGGAATGGACACTGTGGCTCAGCCTTGTCAGTAGATTTTACAAGTTTAATGGGTATGTCTCCGGCACACATCAGACCTGAGCTGTCCAAAATGGTAGCCAGTGGACACCTGTGGCCATTTAAATATAAATTAATTAAGATTAAAGTAAAAAATTAGTTCTCCAGATGCACTAGCTGCATTACAGGTGCTCAATAGCCACAGGTGGCCAGTGACTACTATATTGGATAGTGCAGATACGGAACATATCTATTGCAGAAAGTTCTGTTGCACAGAATTGTTTTACACAGTTAACACGTGACTGGATAGAGGACTTGAGCAGAACCTTTACATAGAGAAGAAAGTAGTGAATTAAAAAGAGCCTAGTTTCCCAAACTACAAATGTTTTTAAAAACAGAGTGGGGAGCAGTTATTGGAAATTCTACACTAATCAAGCTTAAAAAGGTCAGTTAGACTTTTGTTTTTCTCTGTAGATGAAAACTTCAATTTATTTGGCTTGGATAGAGATACAAAGCCAAAAGCTTCAGGAGTATTGGGACATCACTGCATGGATATAGATTAAAAATTATCTAATGTGCCTCTCTACCCTGCCCCATTAGCCTGGCATGCCAAAACAAATGGAGTCAGAAACTTGGAATAGCCAATACCTGATCTAGGCTCTGAACCATTACTCATTAGGTAAAGAATTGACTTTACTTAATATGGATCTATAATCATCTTCATATTTACAGAAGTTTATGTCCTGTCTCTTCTCACTTTATGAAAACTTCACATAAATCCTCAAAATATCCCTGTGAGGTTGGCTCTGTTTCTTCAGGTACAGAGATAAGAGTACAGACGGACTTGTCCAATATCATTTAACCAGGAGATGGTAGAGCCAGTATGCAGTCTCACATTTTCTGACTCATAAGTCATGTGCTCCTCAAACCACCTTTACAATGAGGATACATCGCTTTCACCTGGACAAAAAGGAATGTAAAACTCTTATGACCAAAATGAGAAGAGCTCAGATGAAAAGTAGGATGAGAGGCTTTAAAGAAGTGACTGTTTGGGCAGCAACAGGTTGATCCTCAAAATCACTGAAAGTCACCAAAGTCCTCTCCTTTAGAGTAGTAAGAGAGTAGCAGGAGGAAAGCAGTCTGCTAAAACTTGGTAACTAACTTGATTTGCTATACTGAGGAGCAGCTGGGTGAGAGAGCGTGTTTGATGCTGGGAGTCTAATGAAGTATTACAGGTAAAAGAAGACCTGTGCTTGGACTTTGTAGAAAGAGATTTAAGGGAGGTGGATTAAAGTACCTTTTGAAGAACGAATAGACAACATTTGGCATACGTATCATTATTCTAACAGTCAGGCTTAAAATGTTGGTCTTCCCAAAATTCTACTCAGGATTGATTGTGTCATCCTCTGGACTATGATAATATGTTGTTTATACCTATATTATAGTATTGATTATGATCAAACTTCATTTTTGAATGCCTTGTACAAAGTAGGTTCTCTGTAAATGTTTGCTGGACTGAAACTAATCATCTTTGACCATGCTTTCTATCTTATTCTCACACTTAAGAAATTACCAGTTTGTGACAATTTTTAGGCTCCCTCTATCTATTTATCTGTTTCTATGCCCACTTCTACTTTCCTTCCCACCACTCTAGCTCAGGCACCAGCCACCTATTTTGTGGACAATTGAATAGTTTCTTAATTTTATTTTGTTTTTCCTTCAGTCTTTCAACCTTCTAATCCAACCTGTACAAGACATCTAGATTACTCTTCTTCAGATATTGCTGCTACCATTTCACTTTCATTCAGTAGCTTCCCATTATCTATGAATTAAGTGAAGATCCTTAACTTGATATTCAAACATTTTTGTATTTAATTGGAACATACCTTTCCACAGCACTAGGGAAAGTTTTAAAGGAAGTAAGTTCTTAAGAATTGCTTATTGAAGTGTTTAGATGGCTTTGAGGTTCAAAAGATTTTAAAGACTAAAGCAACATAAGAAATGTCTTGAAAACAATAGAAATCGATATATAATCAATTGCTTGGCCATGTGATTATTCCATAGATGCATAGAAGTTCATAGAAAAAGATCATTGAAACCTTGGGTCATCAGACCTACAGCTTCATTGGAGAAGCTGAGAGTTGTTTGGGATCCTGAATCATTTATTCATTTTATTTATTCAGACCAAATTTTCCCCTGCTTTTCTAACAAATATGTAAGGTTTTAGAGTAATGGGCTCGGTTTTGTCAGTATAAAAATATTTCCTTTGTCAGAAGAATTCAGATGCTTATAAATAGATACTTGTGCTTAAATGTCATTATTTTAAATGTTATGGGATCCCTTCCCAGAACTTTGAAAATGTATATACCTGAGCTATTTCTTCTCATCAGCTTCTACTGTGGACACTTAGTTTGAAGTCATATTGGAATAATTTGAGGAAAAGTAGAATTTGGCAGATACAGCATTTGAGTATCATAAAATTGAGGTTTCAAACAGGATATAGCATTGTTTAAGCTCAACTTATAATAAATAGAATTTGTCAGTTGTGTAGTAATATAGGCTCAAAAGTGCTACTTTTATGGGTGATAGTTTTTTTCTGTATGGTTAGCTGCTCTGTTTTGTTTGTACTCAATACAAAGAAATTTAAATTTCTTTGTCTTTTGGATGATCTTTTGGTGAAAGAAATGTAGAGTGTCAAACACAATAATAACAGTGTCAGATGCCGTGAAATAACACTTCTAATTTTCCAGGGATTTTCAAAAATGGAAGGGTGTAAATTGGCTGTACCTTTTTGGTGATTGGTTTGGTTACTTTTCTTGTTGACTGTTTTCGCTAATTAATTCAGCAAGATAAATTGTTTCTATTATCATGACATGGCCAACACCTTAGTTACCAGTGTTCAGCTATCTCTTCTTAGTCTGTAAAAAGGGCTGTCTATGAACCTGTGCTTACTGCTTTTCATTTACTTAAACTTTATTTACTTTTGCATTACTAAGCAAAATGAATAAAACCTTTTATATATGTGATTTCATTTCCTCACTCCCAATACTCATTCCAGTTTCTATGGGCCTTTTGATTTATAGGCACTTAAAAATCTTTCCCCTTCCAATTTGAATTTAAGTAATTAGCTTCTTCCTAATTTGGAACTTCAACTTGAAAATTAGTGGGTTTGATTTGGCATTAGATTGGGTGTTTTAGATGAGATCATATAACTTTGGTTTTAAGTGATCACAGAAGTGTTTGTCAAGCAGTATCTTTGTAGCTTTGAGGAAACTGGAAAACAACTTTTCTACCAAGATTATGATTCTCCTTGATAGTCACTTTAACTGCAGTTGGGTCCTGGCTGTACCAATTCCAGTTTAAACAACTGGACCTTGAACCTGTTTTCATTCTGATTAAGAAGTTTATTTATATGTTTGGGAATACAGAGGCACAACCTGTTAACAGCTGTAAATTTGGTTGATTAAGCTCTGTGTAGACACATTTACTAGGGAGAACTGTTCCCTAAAAATTCCAGTTCACTTACACGTGAAGGTAGTCTGGCTATTTCTCACCAGTTTCCATCATTTCCTGCCAAGAATAATAAACATTTTCTTGTAAAGGATTGACACTAGAGGTTAGAAGTGTTCAGTGTTTTATCAGTCACACTGGGCTATCTCAATAAACAAACAAAGAGATATCCATGTATATGCCTGGAAAAGCAGTTAGACCCTAGAGAGATCATTTCTTTCAGACAGTCTTCCAAACCTTTTCAGTGTTGGTGAATGTCAGTTATGAATAGACATTTATTATAATGGAAATTGTGGATGTTTGGAGCTACATTTTCATTTACCAACAGTTCATGGAAGCTTGTGGTTTCAGTGGATAATAGTAGGCTGGAGCCAGAAACGATATTTTCTTAATTTAGTATAACTGTAGATGCCATTATAAGTATTATAATAAAAATGGGTTTATTAATTTAAACTTCTAGTATTCAACATTTCCCTGTAGTGGTCTGTTGGGCAAACTATGGCCCAAGGGCCAGCCCACAGAATGTTTTTGTGGTGAGCAGTCTAAGAATGGTTTTACATTTTTAAAGGGCTATAACAAACAAACAAAGAAGAATATGCAGCAAAGGCTACATATAACCTTCAGAGACTAAAATGTTCATCTGGCCCTTTAAGAAAAAGTTTGCCAACGCCTACTAGTATAGATTAGCAATAGTCATGGTGATGATCCTTTACAAGGATCCAAAAAGTGCCATCTGAATCAACAAAACAAGATGAAAGTATGGAAAATATGTTTTCCATAGTTTTATTAGTTTTAGGGTATTTTATTTCTGATTTGCACGTGATATGTAAAATAGAGATAATACCAGTAGCCTTCTAGGGCTATTGGGAGCATTGACTCATGGCTCCTTGCAGTGCCTCACACATGGAAGAAAACTGTTATCTATCAATGTTGTTATAATACTGTGTTGAATGCCTGACAGTTGTTTCTGCTTTGTTTTATGAGTCTCTATTCTGTTTTATCTGGGCCCTGTTTGCATTATATTTAATTTTATAAGCCACTTTAAAATCTTTTTGATTTTAGTTGAAATGCAAATCTTAAGTGTAGCAGTTTTATTGTTCCTGGTCCTATGGCTGTGTAACAAATTACCCCAAAATTTAGTGGTGTGAAAAAATAGGTTATTATGCTCACAGATTCTGTGGATCAGGAGTTTGGACAGGGCACAGCAGGATGGCTTCTCTCTTTATTCCACAATGTCTGAAGCTGGAAAACTTCAAAGGCTGGGAACTGGAATCATCTGAAGACTCATTCATTCTGGCAGTTGTTGCTGGCTGTTGGCTAGGAAGGCTCCAATTCCTCTCCATATGGGTCTCTCCTTGTGAACTCTCCAAATGGATTAGTTTGGCCTTCTTGAAGTGCGCTATCTGGGTTCCCCAGAGCATGCATTCCAAAAAGAGAGAGCCAGGCAGAAGCTGTATCCTTTCTATGACATAGCCTTGGGAATCACAGAACATCATTTCTTTCCTTCTTTGATGTGCAGAACAGTCACAAGTCCACCAAGTTCAAGGGGAGAAAAAAGACTCCACCTTTTGTTAGGGAGTGGCAGGGTTCTGGAAGAGCATGTGGGACCAGAAAAAAGGCTGAGGACATTTTTGGAAATACAGTTTACTATAATTATATCATTTTATTTATTTAACAATCACTTATGTAGGATTTAATCAATATGCCAGGCGCTAAGTACTTTACAAATATTAATTCATATAATTCATAATAGTCTTATTTTATAGATGAAGAAACTGAATCAGAATATTGGATTAACTGGAATACAACTTTCTCTGACCTTGATGGATAACAAAGAAGTTACTGTGTTTTTTTTAAAACTTGCATAGTGGGCTTCCTTGGTGTCACAGTGGTTGAGAGTCCGCCGGCCGATGCAGGGGACACGGGTTCGTGCCCCGGTCCAGGAAGATCCCACATGCCACGGAGTGGCTGGGCCCGTGAGCCATGGCCGCTGAGCCTGCGCGTCCGGAGCCTGTGCTCCGCAACGGGAGAGGCCACAACAGTGAGAGGCCCACGTACCGCAAAAAAAAACAAACAAACAAACAAAAAAACTTGCATAGTATTATTTATTTAAAGATTTAAAAATATTTCAAATGCACCCTTCTATTTCTTGCATTAGAATGCATTTAAGAGAAGCATGGTTTCTAGTAGGTAATTTCTTAAATGAGTGCAGTGGTCGAGTCTCTTAGATTCTATCCTTACGTATTCTTAGAGCTGGGCTATGGTAAATAAGTTGGGATTTCTTCATGAAGCAGGTTTCAAATGAATCAATAAGTATGAATAATACTCTGTTTGACAACAATCTTGTACTCACTTACCAAACTTGAACAATAGATTGATTCTGTGTCCTTTTATGAAAATCAATACAATATCTTGGTCTAGGTGTGATAATCTTACCTAATTGCTATCTTTTCCTTCATTGCTGTTGAAATCACACCCTTTTGTTGGTAAGGTCAGTGACCTTTCAGTCTCCATTGTCATGAAGGCGTTTTATCAGGGAGAGTCCTCCTCCCCTTTTTCTTTTTTCCATTAAAACTATGAATGTTTGTTGGACATATTTCAAGCCCTTGGGTTTTTGTTTTGTGTGTGTGTGTTTTTTTTTTTTTTTTAACATCTGTTGATTGATTTTTGCCTTGGAGATTTAAGTCTCTGACCAAGTTGTTTATAGCTTTTCAGTCTTTTTTG
The DNA here is from genome assembly GCF_011762595.2 of Tursiops truncatus. Taxonomy (NCBI): domain Eukaryota; kingdom Metazoa; phylum Chordata; class Mammalia; order Artiodactyla; family Delphinidae; genus Tursiops; species Tursiops truncatus. The sequence goes on along the minus strand of NC_047035.1, from coordinate 34,047,605 downwards.
TCCCACAGAATTCAGTAGTGATGTTTTAAAGGTGGGCCAAAGTGACTTTCACCCTGGTTCATTTGTGACACAGTTAACACTATATCTCTCGTCTCTACACACACACACACACACACACACACACACACACACATATGTATATCAAGTATAAAGTATGCAGATAAGAAAAGGTTAGCTTTGTTAGAGTATCAAAACTCAAATGAAGTGTCTAACATTTTGGGGGGAATATTTAAATAATTTTCTTTCTAATTGGAAAATTGAGGGTGTTCTTTTAAAACAGATATTTGATTAGGAGTACATGTAGAAATTTGCATATCAAAACTTGCCAAATCTAAGACTCACTTATTTTATTTTTTTAAATTTAGAGAGCTAAGAGAGAGACCAGTACTACTACGAATGTGAATGAACTGATGACATTGAGTGGAATATGTAATATAGAAGCATGCATTATTTATTTATTTATTTAGACTTCGAAATAGTAAGAATGAATGCAAAAAAGAGCTGTCCTGCTGCTCATTCATTAATCTGAGATGTGGTATGGTGTAGTGGCAAAAAACAGGGGCTCTAGACTTAGACCGACTGCATTTATATTCTAGCTCTTCTGCCATCTGTGGGATCTTCGTGATTCAGTTTCATTGTATGTGTAATGGCTGAGTTCTCTCATTGATCAGGACAGCACCTACCTCATAGTGTTGTAGTGAAAATTAAATGATTTAATATATGTAAAGTGCTTAGGACAGTGCTTAGCACATTGTAAACTCATAAATGTCAGCTCTTATTCATTAATCCATTCTTTCACTCACTCACTCATTAAAGAAACATTTATTGAACATCTACTATGATGGGGATACAAAGATAAAGGAAGCTCTGCTCTGAAGGTATGAGTAATGTAGTGGAGCAGAGGTATATAATAGTCATTATAACATAGGATGAGGGGAGTGATATGTTATAAAGCAGTTATATAAAAGTGCTCTGAAAAGGAAGAGTGTGGAGTTTTTTTTTTTTTTTTTTTAACATCTTCATTGGGGTATAATTGCTTTACAATGGTGTGTTAGTTTCTGCTTTATAACAAAGTGAATCAGTTATACATATACATATATTCCCATATGTCTTCCCTCTTGCGTCTCCCTCCCTCCCACCCTCCCTATCCCACCCCTCCAGGCTGTCACAAAGCACCGAGCCAATATCCCTGTGCCATGCGGCTGCTTCCCACTAGCTATCTACCTTACTACGTTTGTTAGTGTGTATATGTCCATGACTCTCTCTCGCCCTGTCACAGCTCACCCTTCCCCCTCCCCATAACCTCAAGTCCGTTCTCTAGTAGGTCTGCTTCTTTATTCCTGCCTTACCCCTAGGTTCTTCATGACATTTTTTTTTCTTAAATTCCATATATATGTGTTAGCATACGGTATTTGTCTTTTTCTTTCTGACTTACTTCACTCTGTATGACAGACTCTAGGTCTATCCAGAGGGTGGAGTTTTTGATAGCCTTAATCATTTTACTTTTCTATGACACTATTTATTCATCTGAAAATGTTCTCTTTTGTGGACCTTGTAAAATTCTTCAGGACATAATCTCTCCTTTCTTTGCATTCCTGTATCATTTTTATCTCATGGTATTTATCATTTTTTACTTGAAGACTTCAACATTTCTGTATCACCGACAGCCACTCAACACAGTACTCTTCAAAAATACTTTATAAACATTTACCAAGTGGCTCAAGTAGTAAAACTGATTAAAATGCTTAGATGTCAGTCTCTGCTTCCATCTTTTTGAGGGCTTTTAAAAGGTGTAGATAGGTTGAAAAATACACAGTTTGAGGGTGAAATAAATAAGATACATGGATAGCTCACCATCTGAATAATCAAGCTAATTCTATGGATTCTCTAGGAGGGTAAAAAGCCCCATTTGTACCATTTTCCAATTTCCATGGTATAAATACTCCCACTATGTCCAAACTCATGCTACAACATGACATCACTGAATGTTGATGGAAGAGATGTGCAGTAGAATACCATTATATAGTAGTGTCCCCACAATATAGGTCCAGTAGATGTAAACAGCTCTGAGCCAGGATAGTAGTAAAATGTAATAACACAATGAAAAATGATGAAATTTGAGTATTTGTTTTATATAAAATTTATTTAGTTATACATTTACAAAATTTAATTTTTAATGATGTCTGTATTTAACAAATGGCTTAGGAAATTCCTGAAAGTTTAGCAATAAGCACTTGTGAACTCTAACACGTCTCTTTACCCAGGCCCTGCTATTTACTGATTGTATGACTTCGGCTAGTAATTTCACTGCTAGAATTTAGGCTAATTTAGGCTAATTTATCTGTGAATTGGAAAAAACACAAAGATATTTATCTTGGCATTATTAGCATAACAAAAAGCAACCTAATTGTTTAAAGTGAATTGTGGTTAAGAAAATTTATTGGAATGTTTCCTAGAATTAAAAGTGACTTATGTTGTTGGTTTAATAACAGCATAGAAAAATGCCATATGTTGAAGTGAAAAAGAAAAAAAATGCTGAATATCTAATCTATATAGAATTATCAAAAATTTTTAAAAACATAAAAATATGTTAATTAGAAGGAACTGTTAGTGGTAAGGACATGGCTGTGTTCTTTATCCTTTTCTTCATTTTACAAATTTCCAGTAATAAGCATATTTTATATTTATAATGAAAACATATCATCTTTGTCACAAAACCAAATTCTAAATAATACCTCTAATTTTTTGTTGAATTAAAAGCATTATCAAGATACATCTTTCCTGATTTAGACATTAAATATTTTTTTCTAACAACCAATAGAACATACAAATTGAAATAGGTTTTTTTTTTTTTTTTTTTTTTTTTTTCTTCCGGTACGCGGGCCTCTCACTGTTAGGGCCTCTCCCGTTGCGGAGCACAGGCTCCGGACGTGCAGGCTCAGCGGCCATGGCTCACGGGCCTAGCCGCTCTGCGGCAAGTGGGATCTTCTGTTTCTCCCCCTAGATTTCACGTACAGGTTATCATAGATTTCTATGGAAGATTTTGCATTTTTGTAAAAGTATTCTACATTAAAAATGTTAACTTCGAAATTACCGATTTAGAAAGGCTGCTTAGTAGTTAAGTAGGTAACTATCAGTTTAAGAAAATTGAAGACATATTGTTCCAAAATGATGTTGGGTTCTATGTTTTCCACATTCCTGTCTAATCTATGCATTGTTAAAAATTTATTTGACCATTTATAGCTCTTCTTTTGTGAAAGAATTTCTCAGACTTTTTCAAATTATCTTTAAATATAAGCAGATAATCTAATTTCACACACTTCCAGAAAATAGTTTTAACTATTTTCCCTGTCCCTTTTTAGTCAATGACTGGTTAACTATAGTAGACAATTTAGAAAAGCTAAGCTTCTGTGTAATTTTTTTCTCCTGAAGATTAAGATGTGATGAAGCAAATCACCTGTGGCATACCTTGTAGCAGGAAAATGCTTTTTTGGTGACTTTTAAAGGTACTAATTTAAATGTCAAAGCAAGTTCTGTTAAGATTTTACCTTTGTTCCAAGGTTGTAATGTCTCTTGCCACTTTATTGACTTGGTTTGGATGGGTTTCAACAAGGATTTGGTTTAATGTAATTCTCTATATTTTTATGGGGGAGAAATTGAAGCGTTTCATGATGTCTTGAACTCTCCCTCCTAGGAACTCCTAGTGCTTCTTATTATTTCTGTGTTTTTGTCATGTGCTATTATTAACCTTTTGAATTACTCAGCTTTTTTTGGTCTGGATTGTCTTTCTCAAATACCATAAACTCCTTGATGCAGAGATGTCTGGGCCATGAAGTATGATAGGTAATGAAGTTTACAGTAAGTAAATCTTGACTTTTCACTTACCAGCTACGGGACCTTGGGTAATTATTCTTTGGGCCTCAGGCTTCTTATCACCAAAGTGAATGTAATGATCTCTAGTTTGTGGGGTTACTGAGAGGGTTAGCGGTAAAGTATGTAATGTTCCTGGCATATAGTAGGTATTCAATAAATTAGTTATCAGGTATTTGGTAACAACTGAGTGAATGACTGTGTATTAGTCTGCTTGGGCTGCTATAACAAAACACCATAGATCAGGTGCTTAAATATGAGAAATTAATTTTCTCACAGTTCTGGAGGCTCAAAAGTTGAAGATCAAGGTGCCGGCCAATTCAGTTCCTTTTCCTGGATTGCATGTGGCCTCACATGGTTAGGGCTGGGGGTAGAAAGAGAGAGACGGGGGGAAGAAGCAAGCTCTTTGAGTGCACCCCTTCCCTTCAAGGGCACTTCTGGGAAGTTGCACATAGTACTTCCTCTCTGGCTAAAATTTAGTCACATGGCCATAACTCAAGGAGCAACAACCAGGAAATATTGTCTTTTGGTTGGACATCAGTGTACCCAGCTAAGAACTGGGGTTCTTACTAGGAAGAAGGGGGAAAATGGGCAGTGGGGGATAATTAGCTTTCTATACTGCAGTAATCATTTTTATTTTCAAGTATTGTTATGTTTATTAGGCAACTGATAATGCATTGACTTCTTAAAAAATGTGTAGTCCTAAATTATAAAAATATGTATTTCTAAAAGATACATAGAAAATTTGAGTTGCTTGAGATCACTCATGGAATATACTTTAGTTACTAGTCCGGATCTAAAGAAGGTAAAGAGCATTGCCTCTAATCCTGTTTTTCTTTTCTTTTTTAATGTTTGAACTTTAATGTCTTTTAAAGAATCATTAAAAATTACTTTTAAAAAGTACAATAGAGATGCAGTTCCTTTTAGAAAAAAATCAGAAAATATAGAGGACTAAAACATAGAAAAGAAAACCACCTATAATTGCACTATCCGCCATTAACATTTTTAGAGTATATCCATTCAGACTTTTTCTGTGTTCATATGTAAAAATTCATTGTTTTCACGTGATGGGTACTAAGTTTGGGAAGATGAAAAAGTTCGGGAGATGGATGGTAACGATGGTTGCACAACAATGTGAGTGTATTTAATGTCACTGAGCTGTACACTTGAAAATGGTTAAATGGTAAGTTTTATGTTATGCATATTTTACCGCAATAAAAAAAAACGTTTATTGTTTGCATAAATGAGCTCATACTCAGTATCTTATTTTATAACCTACTTTTTATGTTCAACAATGAAAAGAGAACACCTTTCCATATAAGTAAATATATTTTTGCACTGTGAATTTTGTGGCTGAATATTTATTTTATCCTTTGGATGTACCACCTTTTATTGAGGGCAGTGTTAAGGAAATAAAAAAGAGTGTTAGCCCTTTCCTTTTTAAGTGGATTCACAGAGAGCTTTGTGATGCATGGCAGAGGACTTGGGGAAATAACCAGATGGTAGAAACTGAAAACCTCCCCTGGGTCCTTAAACTGTGTCTGCCTTGTTCAAATGACTCTCTAAATAAACTGCTTTACTGTTCTGATGTCAACATGGCAGCTTTGCTTTCTTTTTTTTCCAAGTATAACTTTTTTTTTATTTGTCTAAAAGGATATTTATTCCAGACTAGTGGTTTTCTTGGATTTCTGCCCTACTATGTTAATGTCATATTAGAGGAATCAGGGCAAAAGAGAAACATAGATGGAGAATATTGCACCCTGAGAATTGGTTCCTTCACACAAGGATCAGATGCCAGTGATGGCAGGCATGTCTGAAATTTCAGCATTGGTAAGCCACTCTTAGGAAGGTTCCTCCTGACTTGAGGTCTGGGTCTCTCCTGAGATGCTATTTTTTCTACACCTCTTTTGAGAGGATGCCCATCATTTTCCCACACTTTCACACTCACAGGGTCATTGTCTTCCTAAGCTCCCCCTACCTCTTTTAGACCACCATTTCCTCATCTGCTCTAAAATACTCTGCTTCTTTGAGGATGCTTTTGCTACTCGGCTACACCAACTCGTATTTCTTTTCTGGGCTATCGTTGTCCCCCAGTCCCTCTACTTTACTCTCCATCTTCTTGTATTTGTACCTCCATTTCTCCCATTATTCTTCTTCCAATTCCCTTGTCTCTTCATCTTTTTTTTAAATCACATTTTTGATACCTTTTTCTTTCTGTCTTCTGAAATTCAGATGTTTTCCTCTCTGGCCATAATTTCCTTATCTTTCCAGCTTATCCACCACATCTTCAGCCTTATAAGGACTTGCAATTATATGGGACGCATTCTTCACTCTCCTTTCTCTTCAGAGTCCATGGACCATAACTCTAACTTATCTCTTGTCAGCTTACTGAACTCCTGTGCCCCATTATCAGTCATGTCTGCTTGGTATATTCCCAACTGTGGGTGACTCTGAGCTTTTTCTGCAGTTGCTCCTGAGCTGCTGAGTTCAGTTGGAGAAAAATATAGAGTGAGGCAGATTAATGGCTCCATAAATACAGGGCCCTCACCTCATCTGTCCTCTCAGCATTACCCAGCAAACTTGTGTCATTCCCTAAATAACTCTCTCCTCCATTCTCCATGAGAATATACTTCACCTGGGGCTTCTCTTGCCAGTCCCAGCTTGTGTCCCCCGAGCCCCTCATATAAAACAGTTCTCCCTAAGCTCTCTCAGCCCCATTACCCTGCTTAATTTCCTCCATTAGCATATCACAAAGTGAAATTATCTTGTTTGCTTGTTTATTTTATGTGTTCCCCTGCTTAAATTTAAGGATCATATGAACTGGTAACTTCATCTCTTTTTTTACTGCTATGACCCTGGTGCCTAGAATAGTACCCAATGCATTTTGTTCAATGAATGAAAGACAATTTCAATTATTTTCTACTCTTCTCAAACATCTTACTCATTAATTCTGTCTTGATCCTCAGCAAATGACTACTTCCAAGTCAATAGGAAAGATAGAAATCTTCCAATGGAAAACTCGTTCCTCATCTGCCATTAGAAGTAAACCTTTCATGCAGACATAGAGAATGGACTTGAGGACATGGGGAGGGGGAAGCATAAGCTGGGACAAAGTGAGAGAGTGGCATGGACATGTATACACTACCAAATGTAAAACAGATCGCTAGTGGGGAGCAGCCACATAGCACAGGGAGATCAGCTCGGTACTTTGTGACCACCTAGAGGGGTGGGTTATGGGGGGTGGGAGGGAGACGCAAGGGGGAGGGGATATGGGGATATATGTATATGTATAGCTGATTCACTTTGTTATAAAGCAGAAACTAACACACCATTGTAAAGCAATTATACTCCAATAAAGATGTTAAAAAATAATAATAAAAATTAAAATTTAAAAAAAGTGAACCTTTCCACATGTTTTTTTTCCTTTGTCCCTTCTGTTATGAAAAAAGGTTTCGCTCATTTCCTGAAGTCCGGGGCCTATCCTTTTCCACCTTAGACGGACCTTGATTTTTCTTAATCCTGTCTCTCTCTTAAATCTTGTGTGTAAGCACTGTGATTATGAGCATGGGCTTTGTAATCAGACATGCTTGGATTCAAACTTTAGGTCTGTTGCTGTGAAATTTTGGGCAAATTATATAATATCTCTCAGCCTCAGTTTCCTTGTGTTGGGGATAATAATACCTATGTCATAGGCTTGTTGTGAAGATTGAAAGATTGCATATTTTTATTTTTAAAGTGCTAAGCTTTGTGGTTGGAACAAATTAAGCACTCAAAAGAAAGGTCTTTGTATTATTATTATTACCTCCCTTTCTACTGGCTCCTAAATTTATTAAGCTCATCTTTAAAAATTGTCCTATTTCAACTACATATTTAGCACTCTATTTTTCTCTTCCCTATCACACCTCTTCTCTGGTTTCTACCTCCTGCTCATTTTGGAACCCACTCCAGTCTGGCTTCCCAAACATTTCAGATTTTATTCCCAATCCTGATATCTCATTACTTTCCCGCCCTTCCCTCTCTAAACCTGTTCTGCCTCCAGTGGCTGCATCTCCCAGCGGTTCAAGTCAGAAACCTGGGAGGTAGCCTTGTCCCCTTCTTCTTCTTCCTTCCCTACATTCCATCACCAAGCAGAATTCTGATAATTTTACCTCCTAAATAGTTCTTCAATTTTCCTACATCTCTTTTTCCTTAGATGCCATCATTCCAGTCCAAAGAGCTATCATCTCCCAAAAAATTGTGATACCAGCTTTCCGTCATTCACTCCTGTACCGCACTATTCCATACTCCACATTGTAGATAGAGTGATCTTCTAAAAAATGCAAAGCTGATAATATTATTCCCTTTTCTAAACATTCCAGCAACTTCTTATAATCCTTAGGGCCAAGCCCTTCTTGATCAGATCCTACTTGTTTCTTCAGCTTTATCTTGCACCATGGTTCCCATTGTCCATGCCCTAGCCCTGTTGAATTTAATTTCTTTCCACTTTGTTCAGCTCTTTCACGTACTGTTCCACTGCCTCTTTCATCATTCCTCTTTCCTGCTTAAGCCTTTGTTCTCAACCTACATTTTACTTCCTCAGATGGCCCTTCCGGCAGGGTTGGTGTCCCTGTGGTCTGTTCCATATCATCATAGTGTTTGTTCCATATGAAAGTTCCTTGTCTCCTCTCACGATCCCTGAAGGCAGGAACCATGTGCTGTTTGCTCATCAGTGTATTTCCTAGTAGAATGCCTGGCCTATAGTACACACTTAGCAAAATTTTATTAAATGTTGTTGGTAAATAATTAATTCAGTGAGGAGAAAAACCATCCTATGTCACAACATTTGTTAGGGTTTAGAGCTACATATGGTATTCCTGTATTTAGCTTTGAATATATCTTTAAACATAAATAAATGTGGAAAATAATAAGACTGCTTTTCAACACATGCTCTTATTTTTCTATCTTCACACATTCCCTTATTTTAAAATCTTTTAATGTTTGTTTTTATTCTATACTACAAACACCAATTTTTCCCCCCATTTGGATGCTTTTGAGTGTAAAATGCCACTTAACATCAGCACGTCTGCCAACTTTCATTCAGTCTTACAGCTGTATTTGGATGACATTTCCATGGACAATTTTGTGAAGTTTTTCGACTAGATGTCGAGTCTAAATCATGTAGTCTTCTAATGGTGCATTTGAAAAGATAGTGAAGCCCACTGAACTGTCTTGTTCTCCAGCAAGCCAAATAGAAAGCACTAGGAGGACACAGGGCTGTGGCTTAGACTTTTTGGCTCTTCATAGCCCCTCCACAGGCTGTTTGCATGCGTGGAGACTGCAAAGGGGGAACGTGTCGATGGATTAATGATTCTCTCCTTCCCAGTCAACCTTGGGTCTAAGTAGGCTGTGGAGCTGAATCATCCCTGACAGGGAAAAATGAATACTCTAGAAAGACATGGGTGACTAGAACCTGCTAGCTAAGACACATTGTTTTCAAGGTTATTTATGAAAGCTTCATTATGGAAGGTAGTTGATACTGATTGTGTTTTTATTGTTCCTAAGGAAGAAGTCGTTTTTTTTTTTTTAAATCTGAGAAAACAAACAGATCACTATATATTAGTTTTCCTTGCCTTACTACCTTACTAATATGACCACCAACTCTTTGACTGTTTGTTTGATAATGTAGTTTGGAGCAGCTCTTGTTCATTTTTTAGTGCATCTTGGATCAAAAACGTAATTAGGAAAATTTTACAGGGAAATATTCCTAATCTTGTAATTACTGGGCCTTTCATACTGTTGGAATTAGGATTTGTCAGAACTCTTTTCCCAGAACAGATTAGACTTTTGTTTTTAGATCAGTCAGGGTTATTTGCCTTCTTAAGTCTATAACAGGAATGTTAGGAAGATAGTTTATTTGTATAACCCCATTTGATCCAAAGTTATCATTAACTAGAGGTAATTTAATGGATGTCCCTTGTGTACCGTTTCAGGCAGACCTAGATATCACTTTTAGCAAAAAAGGTAAGTTTGTTCTTTTAAAATCCCTCAGAGGAAGATTAGTCTAGTTAGTTACGAAAAAGTCCTCTAGGGAGAAAGTAAACTGTTGCATATTTCTCAGATCTGCCCTGGCAATTGTCTATACCCAGAGATCCTGGAGGGCTCCTCTGAAGAGTTTGGGATTCCTAATGTTGCAGATTAAGCAAATTCACCCCATGCCCCTTGGATTTCAAGCAGAAGCAAGAAGAGGATATGACAAAGGAATTAACTTTGCGCCTCCAATGTTAAATATATTCTAAATCCATTTTGGGTTTAGGTTTGCTGCTTAGTTGCAATATGATCTCTGGTTCTTTTGGATTCTGATAATTTAATTTACTCAGTTCTTTTACGTTTATAAGTTAACTGTCAAGAGTTTATATTCATGGATTTCATCATTTTATCTCTTATTTCCAGAGTCTTTTTTTTCCTTTTTTCCTTATCTTTTAAAAAAATAACTTAAGGTGTTTGTCTTAGGAAGGTTAGCAGGATGTCAGTTTTAAAGTGTTCAGAAAATGAGCTGTTTTTGTTTTATGTACATGCTCAGATACTCTGTGTAAACATCAACTAATTCAAGGAAAATTAATTCAAGTCTTTAAAAAGTGAAGAATTACTTTCTCACAAATTAACGCATTCTGAGTTATATTCTTGGGTGGGACACAAAAATAAGAAAATATAACATTAATCTCCTCTTGTTGAGTACTAATATGCAAGGAAAGCTTACCTCATTGCTACTCCAGCACTCCGGAAGGTGGATTCTAGCTGCCATTTATTAAGTTAACTCTGTGGGAAAAATATATCCAGAGTTAGATAGGGAACAGCAATCAGGAGTTTCCCCCTCTCACTCTTTCCTCCTCCTTGGTTGTGGTAGGAAGGTTTGGGGCAGCAGGATCTGCCGCTGATATTCTGAATGCTGAGAGGACCATGCCTTCCTCTGGTAGTATAGAAAATACTGTCCCCTGGTAAGAGGCCCCAGGGCATAATGGAAAGAACACAGACATTTGAAGCAAGATGGACTTGGGCTCAAACCCCTGTTCTGTGATGTACTTGCTGTTTAGTCTTAAGCAAACTGCATTTTCTGATGCTTAGAGAAATTAAATGAGTTTGAAACTGAGTGAGAAAAAATATGACATTTTACCTTTATGATCAGATTCACCCAGTAGAGCTGTGCCTCCTGTTTCAGAGCATTAAAAAGTAGGTACAACCCTCAAAGGTCTATTACTATTATTGCCCTATTGTTACTGACCATGATACCAATTTATTAATGACATAAACTAAGATTTATAACAAAATCTAACACCGCATTTAGGTATCCTTGGAATACAAAGAATATAACAGAATTAGTTAATGCTAAAAGAAGTTAAAAGTGATCTACTGCTCTTTCCTAGAAGATTATAATGATTAAAGATTGGTTATATGGTAGATTTCAAACCCTAAGGATTAGAATTGTGGTCAATGGAACAAACACAGATTATGTTAAGATGTAGAATTTTTGCTAAGATTGTTTATGCACTCAGTTATTCTCTCCTTTTTTACTCTGTATGATTTCACTTCACATTGTAAATCTTCAAATGCTGCTGTCTCGTTATATGGCCTGTTAGCAAGTACCTGGCATTTGAAGTGTGCGGCTATTGTGAATGGAACTTCTAAAGAAGAAAAAGTAAACTGTTGCCATCGCTATATGCTCAGTAGTTAAAAGAATAGAAATGATATACATTAAACACATGAGAGAGTTTATAGAGAAGATTCAATTGAAACCATTGTGCCCCAGTACCTTAATAATTTAAATGCAAATACTGGCATATATCCAGAAAGTAAGATTCAATTAAGTACAGTTGTTTCATCTTAAAAAATCATCTTTCTACCAAGAAATCTTGGCAGCCATATTGATGACTTCTCATGAGAGGGGCAGATGGGACTAAAAAGAGGCATGAAATCTTTTTTTTTTTCCACTAACTTTCTAATTCGTCATTTTTTTAATGTCAGGAGGAGCCAGGCCTAGAAATCAAGCACTCTGATTTCTCCTCTTCTCCAGTCCTTAGTTTAGTTACTATAGCTGTCTCTTATCTGTTCAGATGGTATAATTTGTAGTGATGGCATAAGTGGACGTAATGGAAGTGGAAATTGGATATGATCTAGACGGCAGTTTATGGGCCTAGTTTCAAAGACCATTTTTACCTGGAAAATAAATAAAAAGGGTTAACAGGCATTTTCTAGTGATCTGTGGTTTATCTGTTCCTCGTGTTCCACCTTGACTTAGCACTAGTTTCTCAGGAACCTCTAAAACCTCTCCTGCCTATGTCAGAAATCATTTTTTTCCTGAAGAGATCAAAGCTTTTATGGACATTATTTATTGTAGTCTCACAATATTCTAGGGAGCTAAGTATAGTTTACGTGGCTCCATCTTTATTTTTAAAGTCAAGTGAGGAACAGATAAATCTCTTCACTAAGGTTATAAAATGAGGCCATAGTAGAGGCAGAAATAGACTCCTTAGTCAGAAACATCTCCTAGTTCTGGCCGTTGCATCTAAGATGCAGTAGATTGTTTGGCCTTTCTCTAAACAGGCCTTTGACACTTAGAGTGTGTGGAAAGTATGTGCTTCCGTCAACGAGTTTTGCTGTTTAGTTATTCTTTGCCTGTTAAAGTAATGACTAGGGGACTAAAGAAAATAGAAAGTACATCCAAACCTTAGTTCAGCCTCTGCCTTTAGTTCATGTGAGCTTTGGACAGACAGTGCTTTTATTTCCCTGGGAGTACTTCTCTGTCTTTATACTCAGAAAGAATTTTTCTTTAGGGCACTGCTGATACTGAGAAATTTTAGGGAAATTATTATTATTTTTTTAAAATTAAAGCTTTATGTGTGAAAATTAGACCTTTGAAATAATGTATATTCCAATACTAGACCACCACATTGAAAGAGAGGATTTGGGGAGATAACTGCAAATTTTTACATTTTAAAATGTAGGTTTAGTGCCTTTTCCCCCTTTTTTCTTTTTTCCCTGAAAGTCATTGCAAAAATGAATTACACTTTAAAATTACCCTAATTCAGCAACTTATATTACTATGCATTAAAGTTTTTAAAAATGAAATCGTATGCTTTTAATAAATATTCTGTTAAAATAATTTTTCAACTATGTTTTCATTTGAATATTTTACCACTCAAGGCTTATTAAATTTATGATTTTAATTGTTTTACACACCCCACCCTTTTCTTTTCTAGTATCGATAATGCTTATTTGGAATTTTTAACACAAGACAGGAATTGTTTTTCTTCTTTCCTTTTCTTTAAGGGCTGCTTCTCAAATTAACCTGCATGCCTAAACCTGCATTATAATTCAGAAGGAACAGTGGAATCTATTGCATATGATCTTTTTGTAAAGCCGGGTTAGCACCGCTGTCCTCCTGATCTCTTAAACATTGCAATTTTTGTAAACTTTTCCATGTGCCTCCAGCATCTCCAATTTGTGAACGAGTCTCACTATATTTATCCCTATTGTGTACTTCCACGTTTGTTTTGCAGTGTAATAACACTTGACAGTTATAAATTTTTCCATATGCTCCATCTTGTAGAGATAAACAATATGTGTGCTGTACATTTCCCTCAGCTTTGAAGGCTTACTTTTTGAAATAAACAATTCCATAGGATATTATGCTCAGTTTTGGAAAGTAATTTACACATACTTTCCATGAAAGGGAAGGCAGTGAATTTTCACCCTTTTAATGTGAAAATTTACCCTTTCAGTGTGAAACTGGTTAATTGAACTTTTCTAAAGGATTGAGAGCTACTTAACTGCTTTTAGGTTTTCAAAGATTTACCAGGCAATGCAGAGCTGTTTTTGAAAGTCTTTAAAAGTGCTAGTTAACATCATAAATGACCATTTCGTGGAATAAGTTCTCTCATTCTCTCACTGGTTTACTTTGGCTATAGGGATTAGTGAAATGGCTTTGGATTTCCTTAACATTTTCCCTTTTATCTTTACAAATTGAAAAGTTAGTATTGCCATGTAATGATGGCATCTAAAGCATTTATATTGTGGTTGCTTTTTTGTCTATGGAAAGAATCCTTATGATTCACTTATAAGGAGCTATTTCTTTTACTTTCTGTTCCCTTAGGAAATCAAGTCTTTCTGACCAGTTTTATATGTGGAAATTGATGCAAACATCGTTATGCTTAACTCCATGTCCTTTTTTACCCAAACAAATATCTTCTGCCTACATTTCTTTCCCCCAAGATGCAAAGGTGCTTTTATTACTTGATTTCCTAAAGGCTCTGGGTGTATAAATGTTTCATATGTTTTCTGTTGTTAACTACAAACTTGACTACATAAAAGATACAAATTGCAGTATTGCAATTTTTATTTATTTTTGTTGCTGTTGTTGTTGTCTCTTTAACACACAAGATTCATCATCTTTCTCCAAGAGATTTTTAACTTGGAAAACTGAAAAGTTGTTTGTAAACCTGGTGGGATAGCAACAATGTGTGGGATGTGATTTGAGACCAGTGGTGTGCAGGATCCAGCCCCTACCAGCTCTCCTGACAACAAACTATTAAATTTTCAGAAATTTTCTGAGCTGGTTATCAGTAAAAATTAAACTATGTAAACTTATCATTAAAATAAATTATATTAAAAACAAAAAATAAGTACTCAAAACTCATCACTTCATAATTATTTTTACTACATTTTACTGTTATCAATGCTCTTGAAGTCATTTGTGCCTATTTTATCTGCATTGGAAATACTGTATAATGGTGTATACTACTGAACACTTTTTCCAGCCCTGTGTTCACTGACGTCATGTTGGTAACTTGAAATCAGCCACAAAAGAGGTACTAACCCCATGGAAATTGGCAAACACAACAAATCAGGACTTGATTTATTGTTTTGTTAATTGTCTAGACTTAAGAAAGCGATAAAGCGTTAATAGTGTAGATTAAACTTGAAAGTGTGTCATGTCTATAGCCACTATATTTTGAATAGCACAAAAAACTTGAGAAAATATTTTTCCAGTATTTGAAGCTATTATCTGATTCAGCAAAGAAGTGGTTCACTCCATGGAGAAATGAATGAGTGAAGTTCTGATGTATGTCTGTTTTCATGTTCCTTTTTCTCATTAACTTGAACAAAACTGTCAACCAACTAAGCAGAATTGTAAGAATGATATATTGCTCCAAGTATACCAGACATCAGATGCTAAATACATCAGGAAACCTTTTATAGTTCTCTTCTGAAAACCATGCTACTCACAAACATGCTGCGTCTTTTCCAACTCATCTGTGACTTTTCCTCTCTTTGCTCTAAAGGTTATTGTTAAAGGCTATGACACATTCATTTGTTCAGTCATCCACACCCATCCCTGTGACCACAAATTACCTTCGAATGGTGTTACAAAAAGTCTGTGGGAAAAGAGAAACATCTTAGTACTGGATTTATGAAATCATAGCTTTCCTTCCTTGGAGACATAATTCTGTTATTTAACCCACTGTTGGGAGGTTGTTTAGATTTACATATCAGGGGGAAATGGCTTTACCCAACAGAATTTGTTTTCCTAAGCCTTAGGGATAGTCTGATGATCCATGATAGCATATGCAATTCACACAAGTAAATGTGGGTAAGAATATCATATGGTTAAAGTTCAGTTTCTAAGCCTTGAGTGACCAGGTTTTGAAATACATTCAGAACTCTATTACACACCTGCTCCTTATGATGGGGTAATCTGGTCAAGCCCCTGCCTTCAGAAACTTAGTAACCCTATTTTAATTGATGTTTCAGCTTTAGTCAGTTGAGTATCACCCTCATCATTTTTGTCATATCCATGTATCTCTTGTACCTTTATTTACTTAGTAATTTTTAAAATTGACTTTTTCCTTTTAACATAGCTTTATCCTAGGTGACATTACCCATGATCTTGAGTTTAAGGTAATTATCTTGAGTTTAAAGTTATTTTTTTCTAATACTTATTAAAATATTGCCTAACAATTACAATTTTTAAAAGTTTGTCCTTGTACCACCAATGGTATGTGTACCACACTTTGGGAAATGTTATGCTTCTGGTGGTAATAACTAAGCATTAGGTCAAATAGTTTTGTTTATTCCTCATGTCAACTTTATGAGGCAGGCATTGCTATCTCTATTTAGTAAGTGCGGAAACTGAGAAATTAGAGATGTTAACTAACTTGTCCAGAGTCATGAGTTGAGCCAAAATTTACTTGACCAAGATCCATACTAACCCTTGCTACTCACAGTATGATTTGTAGACCAGCAGTATCAGCATCACCTGGGAGCTTGTTGGAAGTGCAAAAGCTCTGGCCTGGCTCCAGACCTAATTGATCAGCATCTGAAGTTTAACGAGATTCCCAGGTGATTCTCATGGACATTAAGCTGTGAGAAGCCTTGATCCAGACTCCTGTGCGGTCTGCCTACTGTAAGAGAAGAAGATGGATCCTTCGGCCATTGATTTGGCTGGTCTCCTTTTCTCTCTGCGGTACTGTTTCCTTCATGCCCTGCTGCTCTGAGATACAACTGGTTTTTGAGAAACTTGGTTATCGATGGGAAGGTAGGAGAGAGTATTCTTAATCATTTTGGTTATTTTTCTCTCTTAAAGTCATCTTTTGTTTGCTTTCCTTTTTTCCTTAATTGAGGTATCAAGGCTAGGCTGAGAGCTCAACATTTTCACTCTTTTCTCTCCTGGTTTCCTTCCCCAGAATCCCCAGATCAAGTTCTTGCCCTTTGAAATGGCCTGGTCGTTTTTTTCCTGCCTACCCCAAACCTGCCTAGGCCCTGAGAACCATCTGCACAGCTACAACTAATTTTCAATTATTCTTGGATGGTTGTAGTAGTATGTATACCATCCTGACTCTTGGCTTCTTTCCTTCTGCCTGCTGCTCTCTGCCACTTAGCTATTTTATTGCTTGCTTTTCTTTGCAGTAAGCTGTGCTTACCTCTGCACTTGTGAAGCCTCTGTCTCCATTCTGCCATGCATCTCACTCTTGCCGTTGCTCTCACAATTGGAAGTTTTAATACAAGCAACAGCCTCAGGAGACCCTATTAAGACAATCTTCTGGAAGTGGTCAAAGTGTTGGGAATTTGATGGTTGGTTCTGGGAAGATCAGGAATGGCTGTGACTGATGAGCATAACTGGCTATAAATTTTGAAGTATTCCAGTGTGTCATCAGTATTTCATCAGCTTATTGTCTTTGTGTTTTTTTTCATAGAATTTCCCTGTGAATCCTATGCCTGGAGGAGTCTGCAGGGTTTCTAGACACCGCACCCAGTTTGTACAGTAACAGGCCTTCTGTCTTGGTATTTATGTAGTTGCTTATTCAGCCTCCAAGATGACTAGTTAATTGAGATGAGTAGAAGTTGGATCTATCATGAGATCACACCTTGCCTTCTTGTTCACTGGTGGCCAGATACACGTCACAATAGTATTTCATTTTCTTAACTTTGATACTGTTAAAAGGGAGTTGACTCATTTGAATTATAAGAGGCACTGAAAGAAAACTGTACTATTCGTTACATATTGTAAAGCGAGAAACAAAGAGGAATAGTTGTTTCTTACTGTAGTAATTTCAGACTCTGAAAGATTTGTTTATCAGCCAACTGTAGACACACCTATCCCAACCCAGATTTTTTTTAATGCTCTTCAGCTTTGTAGTCATTTAGACTTGAGGTTTTTTTGGTTTTTTTTTTTCTCCTTTCTGGCACATTTTTTGGGTATACGCCCTTCTTCCTTCCCCTTTGTCATCTTCTTATTTCCTTGAGAAAAGGAGAGTCCCTCTTAGAGTGTAGAGTAAACATTTCTTTGTGAAGTGTGACTTATTTAAGCTTCAGGGGTTGTCAGTGTATACACAATAGAGAAGGTAATGGAAGCTCCCAGGCATGCCAAG
This sequence comes from Tursiops truncatus, assembly GCF_011762595.2. Lineage (NCBI taxonomy): Eukaryota > Metazoa > Chordata > Mammalia > Artiodactyla > Delphinidae > Tursiops > Tursiops truncatus. The sequence goes on along the minus strand of NC_047035.1, from coordinate 34,029,834 downwards.
TCAGCACTTTGTGCGTGTGAAGGCCAAAGAGCACGTTAAGCAGGCTGAAAAAATTTTAACAAGTCAGAACATTTTACAATTTCCATATTTATCAAACATGTCAGGGGATGGGATCACAAAGCCTTCCAGGGATTAACTGCCTCTAGGACTTGAACTGTTTTATTAAGATGGAGGAAGCCAAGTTCTCAACACCCCATGATTTGCTCTAATAACCACAAGAGTTAGAATGTAGGTGATCCTTGCTGAATGAAAGGTAATCCTGAGGCTAAAATGCTCCTTGAATGGGGAAAAAAAAAATCTCTCAACAGATGAACTGTGTGTAAATCTATCTGACAGACCTTTGGAGTTTGAAGTTTATTTACCTAGAGCTTCAGTTTTATTAATTCTCTGGTTGGTGGTTCTTGACCTTTGACACTTAAGGGCTTAGAATATGAAGCCTAAGTAGATGTTCGGAAACATGCAGACATTCTCGAAGAGGGGTGGCCATTGGGTTTTTGGGGTTGGCGAAGCATCCTAGAGTTACTATTTGTTTTCAAATGTTTGGGGCTTGGCAGATCCTAAGATGCCTTTTGCCAAGCATTTTCCTTTGAATTTTAGTACAGGAATATCCTGGGTGGAATTTAATTGCTTTATTGGTGATTCATTTGCATTATACCGATCAGAACGCTGTTTTGGAAAAGATACTTGATGACTCACAAATATTAGGAGCTTTACAGACAGCTTTTTTAGTACCAGCATTTTCTTAGATGAGGATAGAAATGGAATTCAAGCTCCAAATATTTTCAGTAAGATTTGGAACTTGGAATCTTTAAGTAGTGGTTTCTAAATTTGTTTATCACTTTTTCCACAAAAGCAAACCAGACTGCTTCCCTGGCTTGATCTGCAAATCTTTAGAAAACTTGCAGACCTGATCTGCAACCTTGCGCCAACTCTTAATTTGGAAATTAATGTTAAAGAAAAAAAAAAGGTTTCCAACAAATAGGTAGAGAGAGCAACCCTCTTCTGGAGAAATAAACTGGAATTAAAACAACGACCCAAGGAGACTTAAGCATAGGGTAGATTTTGGGTTCTAAAGCCAAATTACCAGGAATGACAAAACCCCTGGGGAGGACTAAAGTTATATAAGGTGCCATGAGCTAGCTTTTCCATTACAGTTTGTAGAAAAGCTTGTAAAACAAGGAAGCAAGCTGAGACTTTACAAATGAGGACTAAGCCATAAACTTTTTAAAGAACAGAGAAAGGACATGGCTAAATGGCACTGAACTTCTTACTGCCCATTGGGTTGCAGCAAAGCATGATGATAAAAACAAGCTTCTTCTTGTCTGTCGCCAGCTTCCTATCTTTTATAATTGGCCCAGAAACAGCAGTGCCAGCAACTTGAATGACTACTCACTGTCTCCTTGAGAAAACAGCAATGCAAATAATCATCTAACAGGAGAAGGAAAAAGCATTTCAAACAAACTGATGTGGATGTCTTCACGTTCAAATTATTTTAAAACTAACTGGTAGGAAATGTCGGGAAATTTTAGTTATGAATTCTGCTAACCGGTGTTAGGAGAGGACAGAATCATATAGACTCTTTTATTTGCTTCAGATAGTGGGGTGCAGGAGGCATGGACGTGTGGTTGAGCTAGTGTTGATGAGTTTCTTCTCTCCCTTAATCCATATGTTCTTCTAACTGCTTAAAATGCCAAAGAAGCAGGAAGATCTGTTTTGAATCCTTGACTTTATCCTGGTACTGGTTTAACTGGTGAGATTATTAGGTGGTCTATAGAGAACCACACTGATGTAGGTCTAAAATTTTTTATTTGGGCCAACTTTAAGTAATTGTAAGTGTTCCTTTCAGTGTAAGTAAAAAGTCATGTTTTTCTTCTTAAACTTTGGTCCCGATGACCTTAAAACAGACAATTTGCTGAAGACAACCTTTTCCTTTTTCTTTTTTTCTCTTCTCTTTCTCTACCTTTCTTTTCTTGTTCCTCCTTCTTACCCTTTCTTACTGGTTATAATCTAATTAGTGGGTGCTTATTAATGACCAGCGGGAACATTGTGACATTTTACTTTTTGCCCACTTCCGGTCTGTTCTAGCAGGGAGGATTTGTGTGAAATTGAGAGGAAAAGATGGATCCCACCCATTCGATGCTATTACTTTTTAGAAAATCGAAATGATTTGTTGCATTGTTGAGAGCATACCTTATATTTGGACAATAGAGAATATAAGTAAACATTTTAAGGGCAGCTCTTGCTTTATACTTCTTATCTGCAACAGTACCTTCTACATAGTAGAGGCTGAATACTAAATAGTTACTGATTTTAATTCTGTTAATTTTTGAGTATGAGGGAAGATAAATTAATTCTGTATCTTAATATGTTATGCAGGAGTGGTAAACAATATTTTCTGCCAAAAATCCATTAACCATAGGAAACAAAAACCAATGAGGATCATATAAGTAAGAAGTAATTTAGTTTTTACAAGTTTAATTTTTTTAGACAGAAGAATAAAATGTTCTGCAGTCTGCATTTCAAATTAAAATCAAGAAGCAAAGCGTTCTCATGAATAAGTATGTGAAACAATAATGTGAAAATACCTTACCTCTGTATTTACTACTGTTCTACAGTAGGTATTATTTAATGACTGGAGGACAAGCCAGGGTGTAATATGGGATAGGAGAAAAGAGAGCATCTTATTTAGCCTAGACTGCTATGGTAAAATACCACAGACCAGGTGGTTTAAACAACAGATACTTATTTCTCATATTTCTGGAGGCTGGGAAGTCCAAGGTCAAGGTACCTGCAGATTCAGTTCTTGGTGAGCGCTCTCTTCCTAGCTTGTAGACAGCTGCCTTCCTGCTCTGTATTCATCTGGCCTTTCCTCGGTGCTTGTGTGTGGAGAGAGAGTAGGACCTCTGTGGCCCTCTTCTTATAAGGGCACTAATCCCATCACGAAGATCCCACCTTCGTAGCTTAATCTAACCTAATTACCTCCCAAAGACCCCACCTCCAAATACCATCACATGGGGGGAGTAGGGGTTCAACATATGAATTTTGGGGGGAATACATTCAACCTGTAATAGAGAGCAAGATATGCAAGCTGTCATGAATGATGATTTACCTGCTTAAAAAAGAAAAGCTTTATAGATTTGTTCAGGGTTTAAAATGATTAGATTTTTAAAATTTAAACTATTTTCTCAATTCTTCTCAGTTTTATCTTCTTAGATTTAGTAGCAGCACTACTGGAAACCCTGGCTTCCTCCTCTGGAAATTGCAGAATACTGTATTTCATTGTAGAAAAAAAGGTTCTATGGAAGAGCTTGTACATCTTGTAGCCATTTGGAATATTGCTTCTAAAAAACGTTTAAAGCCATCTATAAACTTTGTGGTTTTCAGTATAAAATGTGATTAATTATTGATACTTCTCTACAAACCATATAGAATTATGCTGTGGTCCAATTTAAGCTCATTAGATGAAAGATCTTCCATTTTAGTATAGTGTTTATAATATATAAGATATAGGATAATAGGATTCTAGGGATTTTTAAATTCTAATATCTCCTGTGTTTCTACTATATTAAGAGGCCATTTCACATCATGTACTCACTATAGGAGGCTTTTACTATATAATATGTCATGTATCTGCATAAATAAGATTTCTATTTAGAAGTAAGCTTCTTCAGAGCCCATTTTTATTTATTTATTTATTTATTGGTGTTTATCATTCCAGTGCTTTTTATTTTTAAATTTTTTAAAATGTTTTTTTAACTTTATTTTTGGCTGTGTTGGGTCTTCGTTGCTGCACATGGGCTTTCTTCTAATTGTGGCGAGTGAGGGCTGCTCTTCATTGCGGTGCACAGGCTTCTCATTGCATTGACTTCTCTTGTTGTGGAGCATGGGCTCCAGGCGCAAGGGCTTCAGTAGTTGTGGCTCATGGGCTCTAGAGCACAAGCTCAGTAGTTGTGGCACACGGGCTTAGTTGCTCTGCGGCATGTAGGATCTTCCCGGACCAGGGCTTGAACCCGGGTCTCCTGCATTGGCAGATGGATTCGTTATTAACCACTGCACCACCAGGGAGGCCCCTATTTATCTTTCATGCATATAATTTTTTTTTTAACTGAAGTATAGTTTGTTTACGAATGTTGTGTTAGTTTCGAGTGTACAGCAAAGTGACTCAGATATATATATATATATATATATATATATTCTTTTTCAGATTCTTTTCCATTATAGGTAATTAAAGATATTGAATATAGTTCCCTACACTATACAGTAGGTCCTTGTTCATCGTTTTTACACATAGTGCATATAAAATTTTGATTCCTTAAGATCAGAAAGCAAACGAAAGAATAGCAGGTAGACAACTTTTAAAGAAGCAGAGGGAATAAGGAGAAGGAAAATAAAGTTTATGAGAAGAGTTTGGTTTTGTTAAGGGAGCCAAGGTATTCAACAGAGGGAGATGACAAGATTCTATCAGTATCTGCTTGCCAGAGGAAGTAAAACCCTCTCCCACTTCTATGCAAAATCCTGTTAATACTAGATATTTTCACATTATGATTATAAAAGAAATATGTGCCTGTTGTGAGAAATTTGAAAAGAATGTGAAAAATAAAGGAGGGTAACTGTAACACCAACCACCTGGAGATAATGACTTAACTTTTTTTCATGGTTGCATGACTTTATTAGTGCAATTTAGTTTTTCCACCTTTATTGAAATATAATTCACTTAATATAACATTGTGTTAAGTTTAAAGTGTACAGTGTAATGGTTTAATATATGTATATAGTATTGTGAAGTGATTACCATGATAAGGTTAGTTAATACATCCATCACCTCACGTAGTTAGTTTTTGTTTTGTTTTTTTTTTGTGGTGAGAACTTTTTTTTTCTTTCTTTCTTTCTTTCTTTTTTTTTTTTTTTTTTTTTGCGTTACGCGGGCCTCTCACTGTTGTGGCCTCTCCCGTTGCGGAGCACAGGCTCCGGACACGCAGGCCCAGCGGCCATAGCTCACGGGCCCAGCTGCTCCGCGGCATGTGGGATCTTCCCGGACCAGGGCACGAACCCGTGTCCCCTGCATCGGCAGGCGGACTCTCAACCACTGCGCCACCAGGGAAGCCCTTGTGATGAGAACTTTTAAGATCTATTCTCCTAACAACTTTCAAATATACAATACAGAATTGTTAACTATGGTCACTAGGCTGTACATTACATCTTCAGAACTTATTAATCTTAAAACTGGAAGTTGGTACCCTTTAACCGTATGCACACCCTCCACCCACCCAGACCCTGGCAGCCAGCAATCTGCTCTGTTTGTCTGAGTTCATTTTTTTTAGATTCCACATGTAAGTGTGATAATACAGAATTTGTCTTTCTCTATCTGACTTAACTCACCTAGTGTAATGCCCTCAAGGTCCATCCATGTTTCCATGTTGCTGTAAATGGCAGGATTTCCTTTTTTGTTTTCAATGGCTGAATAATATTCCATTGTGTGTGTGTATATGTTTGTGTGTGTATCACATTTTCTTTACCCATTCATTTGTTGATGGACACAGATTATTTCCGTATCTTGGCTATTGTAAATAATGCTGCAATGAACATTGTGGTGCAGCTATCTCTTTGAGATAGTGATTTCATTTCCTTTGGATATGTACCCTGAAGTAAAATTTCTGAATCATATGGCAGTTCTATTTTAATTTTTCAGGAACCTCCATACTGTTTTCCATAGTAGCTGCACTAATTTACATTCCTACCAACAGTGTAGTAAAGTTCCCTTTTCTTGAACCCTCTTACACTCTTGGTGGGAATGTAAATCGGTGCAGCCACTGTGGAAAGCAGTATGGAGGTTCCTCAATAAACTAAAAATAGAGTTGCCATATGATCCAGCAATCCCACTCCTGGGCATATACCCAGACAAAACTATAATTTGAAAAGATACACGCACCCCTATGTTCATAGCAGCACTGTTTACAATAGCCAAGACATGGAAGCAACCTAAATGTCCATCGACAGATGAATGGATAATGAAGATGTTGTACATATATACAATGGAATATTACTCAGCCATTAAAAAGAAAAAAATAATGCCATTTGCAGCAACATGGATGGACCTACGGATTATCATATTAAGTGAATTAAGTCAGAAAGAGAAAGACAAATACCATATGATGTCACTTACATTTGGAATCTAAAATACAGCACAAATCAACATATCTATGAAACAAAAACAGAGTCACAGATATAGAGAACAGACTTGTGGTTGCTAAGCAGGGGGTGGGGTAGGGAAGGATTGAGAGTTTGGGATTAGCAGATGCAAACTAGTATATATAGGATGGATAAACAACAAGGTCCTACTGTATAGCACAGGGAGCTATATTCAATATCCTGTTATAAACCTTAATGGAAAAGAATATGAAAAAGAATATATATGTATAACTGAGTCACTTTGTTGTAAAGCAGACATTAAATACAACATTGTAAATCAACTATACTTCAATAAAATTTTTAAAAAGTTCCCTTTTCTTCCATCCTCTTCGGCACTTGTTATCTCTTGTCTTTTCAGGCTCAGCGGCCATGGCTCACAGGCCTAGCCGCTCCGCAGCATGTGGGATCTTCCCAGACCGGGGCACAAACCCGTGTCCCCTCCATCGGCAGGCATACTCTCAACCACTGTGCCACCAGGGAAGCCCTCTCTTGTCTTTTTAATAGTAGCCATTCTAACAGGTGTGAGGTGATACCTCATTGTGGTTTTGATTTGCCTTTCCCTGATGATTAGTGATGTCGAGCATCTTTTCATATACTTGTTGGCCATTTGAATATCTTCTGTGGAAAATGTCTATTCAGATCCTTTGCCCATGTTGAATAAACACTGTCTTGGCCTGCTGTTGGTTTTGTTGACCACTGTTTTTTGTTCTCATTACAGTGTCCCAGGCACTGTATTAAGCATTTTACAAATATTATCTCCTTTCATCAACACTATGAGTATAGGTATTATTATGCCCTGAGGTTGTGTTTCAGGGAACGTCTATAAATGAGTCTGCTTCTTTAAGTGGGCTTCACTGTATGGAGAGAATGCAGAAAATAGGAAAGAAAGCTAGACATCATTTATCTGTTCTTTTCATTTTCTCCTCCTTTTTCTTTCTCTTTCTCTGTGTCTGTTTCTTCTTGAGGTTTTATTTTGGAGGGAAGGAAAAGGAATTTTTTTCTTTCAAAGGATAAAATGTTTTTTAACTGAAGTCTTATCTGCTGTGTTCAGTGTGTGAACAAGTTCTAAATTGTGAAAAAGTCTTATCAGAAGAAAGGCTGCTTTGAAAATGATATGGCCATATTTGTTGGGTGTTCACTCCTCTAAAGCCTAGATGAAGTATACAGGGGAGTAACTGAATTTTATAATGTTTAGATAGCTACCCAGTGAGTAAGCATACTTTATGCTTTTAATAGGAAGTTAAGATCAGCCTCCATAGAGCTTATAATGATAGAACTGAGTTAAGCAATCAGTAACTTGGACATTCTGTTAGCTGATTGAGCTGCTACTCTGACCCTGGGCCAGACCCCACTTACCTCTAAGGTGCCAGGACACATCAGAGTTCCTAGAGGTTGCACTGATGCTTGTTCCAGAATACCTCTGTGATTAAGTGCCCCTGTTCCTCTGCCAACACCCAAGGCTTATTCATCTTTCCTTCTCAGAGGCACTCCTTGCCCTCTCCTTCTCCTTTTGGATTCCAGACAACTCCAGATTTCCTGGGTCCAAGTGGTCTGTAGTTCCTAGAGCCCAAGATCTCCTTGGAATTGCTATTAAGACTTTGAGATTTTATAGCAAGAGTTTGCAAACAGTCCTTCCGAGTATCTCTTGGGTTTGCCCCTCTGTATCTATCACCATAGCCAAGAGAGTAATCCACCATAGCCAAGAGAGTAAACCAGATTTCTGGAATTCTGGTTTTCTTAAAAAATGGAGAAAATAATGTTAAAGTTTATATGGAAAAAGTAATGTGTGAAAAGAACCAATAAATTTGTGAAAAAGATAAGCTACTTACAATTTTTAAAATATAAATATATATTGAACATTTTTTTCTGTGCTGCTAAATTCTTCTACAACATGGCTTTTAACGGCTGCATAGTAGTGAACATATCAATTACTATCTTTTTTATTTTTATTTTTTGGCCGCACCGTTTGGCATACGAGATCTTAGTTCCCTGACCAGGGATCAAACCTGTGCCCCCTGCAGTGGAAGTGCGGAGTCTTAACCACTGGACCGCCAGGGAAGTCCCCTACTATCATTTAAATCGTTTTTTAAGTTTAGGTTATTCCTTTGTTTTGAATATTTTTTTGCTATTATAAATACGTTGTGGGGAGTATCCTCTGGATAAATTCTTGTGAACGACCCTGGTTGTTTCTATGAAATAAAAACCTAGAAGTAAAATTGCTAGATGGATTTTCACATTTTTAAGGCCTTTGCCACAAGGGTGCCCATTATTGTGCTACTAACAATAGACTTTACTGATCTAATTCCCAGTGGACTCTTTGTTTACTAAAGAGACTGAACATTTTTTCACATTTGTCATTTATATTTGACAAGTATATTTTTCTTTTTTGGCAACTGTTTTTAGGGGAACTACAAAGGGATCAACTCATTAGCTTTAAAAACTAAGAAAACTTACTTGAGGTTTAAGGCATTCTGAGATGTAAATGGTGCACGAACTGGTAGGCAAATTACAATCAAGCTACAGACTCCGACTTTTTTGAACATGACAGAAAGATCTGGTTTTTCTGCATTTCTCTCTGCTTCAGTCTGTATGGCAATTAGGACATTAACTATAACAGCTTGAGGAAATAAGAACACTGTGACATCTGGGGAATTCTATACCAGAAATCTCTTAAATTTTCTCCTTAGGTCCAACTTGGGTAACACCATCAGGTATATTTCTTCAGCTCCTGCTATTAATTAATTAGCAATAATAGTAATAATTAACATTTCATATATCCAACATAAACTGTGTGCCAGGCACTGTGCAGTGTACCTGAGATGGAATTTAAATATTTTGTTTCTTTTGACTGATGGGAAAATTTACCCTTAAGAGGGATTAACTAACTTGCCATCCAGTGAGAGGACAGAACTCTGCAGCTGGCCTCATTACCACTAACTAGAATCACTCCCCCCATTCAGTCTTTTCTGTCCTTACTCCTAACTCCTGCTTCATCACCTCTAGTCATTTCTAGATTTCTTTACTCTTTTTCTCTCTTGGTGTCTTCCTTTTCTCTGTCTCACTTCCCTGCCTTCCTGTCATATGGACACGTAACTGCCTTCTGCTTCTTTTTTTTCTGTCTTATCACCCATTAGTTTTATAGGTAGCCACATTTAATTTAACCTATCTATAAGCTTGATCTCCTTCTGTAGCAGAAGGGAGTGGTTCTACGGCCCATTCAGTAGGAAAGAATGTTTATTTGCCTTGTCACTTAATTGATGTGGGTGCTGCCATTTAAATGCTGATCGGTTTTCTAATAAAAGGTCCTAGTAGAATTAGGGAACTGGAGTTTTGCTTTTTATTTTAGATCTTTAGAATGTAGTTTTTGGGAAAAAAAAAGGTTACTTTCCCCTGAATGGCTCTGCACGGTTGAGTTATATGTATGAAAGAATGGGCTCTTGAAATGTATTTTGGAACATTAGGAGTATGATCAACTTATTAGGAATGCCTAGGCAAATTTTTGACATGAATAACTTGTCCACCTGTCTCTGCTTTGTTCTTTGGAATGAAAGAATGTATGAATCAAGCAGAATCTGTCTTTTTGAAATATCTTTATACCCTATCTCTGACTTCTATGTTTTTGGCTAACCAGAATGGTAGCATAGGACCCGGCATGAAGTAAGTGCTCAATAAATGTAAATTGCCTGGGTAAGTAATGGAATGAATGAGTTAATTATAGAGACCGAGAATGAGAAGATAGAATGGTTGTTCTAGAAGTGATTATTCCCCTCCAGGTAAAGCTTATTTAACTCTAGGCTGTACCATCAGAAGTTCTTGTATACCGAAGTTGAACCTTTCTGATCAAGAAGAAAGAACCTGTTGGATTCTTAAAAAGCACCTTTCATTCCTAATTTCCTTAAATACCTGAATCTATTATCTTGAGTAACTCTAATTAGGGTCCCTAGATCCCTCAGATTGTCTTAAATCCTTAGTTTTCTCCAAGAGTTCACTGTATCTGAGAAATACTGTAATGTAATCTGTTGGTAAGTGTTGATCTTACTTTACTCTGAGATCAGATTGATGTGTGTGTGCTGTGTGTGATATCAGTATTTAGGCGGTAGATTGTTCACATACACATATATCAAAAGCAGGACAAATGTTTTTTATAGAGTAGAAACTATAGTTCTTCCTTTCAGTGATCCATTCTTCTGTGTGTCTGATGTATTTGTAATCATGGGGGAAGGGTGTAGAAATTTGATTCCTAATGAGGTTCCAAGCTCTGTTCCTTCTTTCTAACTTGAATTTAGAGTTTGTGTGTGTGTGTGTGTGTGTGTGTGTGTGGTGCGCGGGCCTCTCACTGTTGTGGCCTCTCCCGTCACGGAGCACAGGCTCCGACGCGCAGGCTCAGCAGCCATGGCCCACGGGCCCAGCCACCCCGCGGCATGTGGGATCTTCCCAGACCAGGGCACGAACCCGTGTCCCCTGCATCGGCAGGTGGACTCTCAACCACTGCGCCACCAGGGAAACCTGAATTTAGAGTTTTATAACTTAAGGGTGAGGTTCATCTGTTGAGCAAATATTAATTGGATACCAGCTCTGTACCAGGTTCTAGGCATTAAGGTTAAAACAGTGAATAGGACTAACTTTTTAACTTTTTATTTCGACATATTTCAGTAAAATTGGAAAAATATTACAAAGAATTCTAGAATAATACCCTTCACTTAAATTTTCCAAATGTTAACATTTACCACAGTTGCTTTACACACACACACACACACACACACACACACACACATCTTTATATTTCTGAACCATTTTGGAACTGAAGACATGATGTCTCTTTATCCTTAAATGCTTCCATATATATTCCTTAAAAAAAGGACAATCTCTTATATAACCATGGTACAGTTATTAAAAGCAGGAAATAAACATTGATATATTACATTATCTAGTCTATAGACTTTATTCAGATTCTTCCAGTTGTTTCAATAATAGCCTTTATAGCAAATTAAAATCCCTGGTAATGTGTTGCCTTCAGTTGCCATGTGTCTTAATCTCCTTTACTCTTGGGCACTTTATTAGTCATCCTTGTCTTCCACTACATTAACATATTTGATAAGTACAGGCCTGTTATTTTATTAAAAGTGTATCATTTTGAGATTGTCTAATGATTCCTTATGGTTAGATTCAGATTATGCATTTTGGGCAGTAGTACCACAGAAATGACATTTTGTCCTTATCTAATCCTATGAAAAACTATGAGTTCATAGGGATAACTTCAATTCCAATTCAGTATCGCAGAGTTCATTTTATTATTCCTCCTTTCTGTATTTTTAGCTCCCTTCTTTGACAGTGAGAAATTGGATCCATTATCTTCAATATATTTACTTATTTACTCAATCCTAGAATACAAAGAAAGCAGTTTCAGAATTACTAGCCCATATGTCCACAAAAAGGAACCCTACTAACTGTATACAGTATTTTAGAGTGCTTTGCTTTTAGCCTAATAAATATTGTTGTATTTATTATAGTGCAAATAACTGTGTTCAAAAGTTACTTGGATTAGTTTTCCATTCTGTGTCCCCCTGCATTCCTCCATCAAGTGTGGTTGTATTATTCATTTGAAATACAAGTTCGGTTCACTTATTTTGTTTA